>NW_022436982.1:13667132-14044108 GCF_009761245.1 Sapajus apella
TTCAGCGGCTCTCATTCCTACCAGACTCTAAATCCCTATTCTAAAACTGTGCAAACTTACACTAGACTCTTTAACCTGATGGCTCTTTTGGTTTTCTTTCTTGGAGTCCCAGTGGCCTCAACTCTTCTGGAAGTTGCTGTGAAGACTTCAGACTGCAGTTGCCCTGGCCTCCATGATTCCAGGTCTTTTTCCTCCATTTCTCATTGCAAGTATATTTCTTTTGTTATTGTTCTTTTGTTTTTTAAGGGAAACCCTCCTTGAGACGTTTAAAGCAATGACTACAAAAAACCCTTAACTTCATTATATATACTTCTTCTTCGTGTTACAGATATGTTTCTTCATAATAGGCAGTATTTAGGGTCAATCCATCCACCTGGAGCATTGCTTCTCAAATCATCGTAGATCTTTCCTGTGGCCTCACCAAAGCTTTGCCAGTTTTTCTAATGAAGCTTTCTTGAATATCTTTCTGGCTTTCCATATCCACAGCTTTAGCTCTTGTCAATATCACAGTTTTCATGAAGCTATGAATCTATGTGTACAATGTTGGGTCAGTTCCCTAAACTTTGTCCTCCATGGTCTACTCCTGTTTCCCTTCATTAAAACCTGCTTCTTTTCAACTCAGTCACCTCCATTTCTTTGGAAGTTTCCCTTCTCTCAAAACAGGAAAGATGCAAATAGAATTCACCTTATTAAGTTAAACTGAATTCGTATTTAGATATTTCTCATAAGTATTTGTCTTTAAAAACTTTTTCTGACCCATTTGCAAAATAAAATCTCTCTATATAAAGATTTTATTTATAAAATAAAACAAAATATAAAAAATAAAATAAAATATATCTTAGGCTAAGCCTACTGCTCAGTTGTTTGTTTCGTTTTCCTGAATTAAACCACTTACCCTGATTCAAATTAAGTTTTATAACTTTTAAGAGCTGGGTAAGTGATGTTGAGTAACTTTGGCAATGTATACAAATAAATAGAGAAATAATGAAGTAGATTAAACTTATACTTTTGTGTTTTCAGAAGGTAAATTAGAATAATTATCTTAATCTTTTTTGTATTTTAGACATTTGAAATATTGAGAAAAATTGACAATTTAGAGAAATTGCATATTAGCTTTGTGATTGTCATTTGCAATGCTTAATTATTACTAGATTTGTAATTTGTAATTTGAAAAAAGTAAGAATATAATTAGTTTTGCAAGCAGTGTTGCATGTTTAAGAAAACCTGATATTTTTAACATTTAAAATTTATCCTATCAGATTTATAAAAGTTTTGCTTATTGTAAGTTTGCCCTATCGGATATTTGAAGTTTGTGAAAGAATCAGTTATATCAAATTTGAAATGTGTAAATGTGTATCTGTCAAGAGTTTAATCTGAGAAGCAGATCCTGTAGGAACTGTGTGTGTGTGTGTGTGTGTGCGCGTGCGCGTGCACGTGTGTACACACATGCATGCACGCATGTATGATTTATCACAAGGAATTGGCTTTTGCAATGCAAGGGCTGATTAAGCAAGTCTGAGGTCTGTAAGGCAGGCCATTAGGAGGGGAAATCCTCAGCCCTACTTTTAGGCTTTCCAACTGATTAAGTCAGGCTCACCCAGAATAATCTCTCCCTTACTTAAAGTGAACAGAATAGGAATTCAAATCTCTTCATAGTTGCACTGAGATTCAAGTTTGGCTCATTAACTGGGGGACTGCAGCCTAGCCAAACTGACAAATCAAAACATCATTATAAAATGTTTCTGACATTTTAATTAATTTTAAATAGGCTATACCATTTAGTGAGATCTAACCTGCTAAATTTATAATTAAACATACTACAAACCTTTTCTTTTGAGATTTTTTTAAACAGAATAACAAAATTGATAAATTGAACCTAAAGACATAAGAAAACTTAAGTTTTAGCATTTATAATTTTAGCATTTATGATTAACCAAATAGTTTTAAATAATCCTTTCTGTGTATGAAGCTTTGCATATGTGTGAAAAATTGACAGACAGACCGGCTGAGTGGAATTGGGTAGTCCACGGTCCTGAGATCTCGTACAAGAATTGGTGAAAGTGAAATCCATGCTACTGGGGAGTGAGATTTGAGCCCTTTAAAAGATATTTGTAACAATGTTTGAGATAATGATTAAAACACTTATCATATTACCCATGTGGTCTAGTCTCAGAGCTGTATCATGGCCCCAAAAACTCAAAAAGCAAAAATTTACCAATCAATAGAAATTTCAAAATAACGTAAAGGTTTTACTTGCATTTCTTGATGCAATAGTGGATCACAGCAACACATTTAAAATAATTCCTCTTGTCTCCATCATCTAACTCTTTCATGTAGCACTTCAGAAATTCTTGCAGCAAACATTTCTCTAATTCTCAGTCCTAACGGGTGTACTGGTTTTTCCTTTCCCCGTCTGCCTCTACATAGTAATGCCCAAATAACTGTTGTAACTAAGGAGGCCTCTCCTTGGAAGACAGGGAGATCTAAACACAGGTGTAGGTAGAAGGGAGAGACTGTGAAAGTTCAAATGCTAATTGGTTTGGGTCTGCCTCCTGAGGGTGCTAATACAGTGTTAGAATCAGAAAAAATTACCCATGTGTACAGTATTAATAGTATGGATACTAGAAAACTAAAAGTGAGAAAAGAAAAAGCTAAAATATGTTCAGCTATGTAAAAGTACAAAAATTACACTTAATTACATAAACTGTTTACCATATATGCCTAATTATTCCCAAAGCGCAGTCACAGTTATGCACCTCATTAGCTACATACATCAGATTAACCTGGCCATAAATTTTACTCTCTTATGACACTAAAGCTGTATGTTTCAGTCCTTTTAGATTATTGCTGCTTTTGCTCAGTGGCCTGCATATGCTGTCTGGTCATCTGTTTATAAATTAAGGAAATTTAGAGGGACCCTTGTCCTTGATCTGCCCAGCACATCCCTGAACCTTTTGCAATCGTCTGTAGCAGCTCTTCAACTTTCAGCTTCTTTTCCTTTCCAATTTATTATGCCCACAGGAATAAGAATAATCAAAAGCCTCCTATGGCTCACAGCTTTCCCTCATCTCATGAAAGCTCCTGAATCTACTTCTTAGGCCTTGACTTTTGCTACAATGAAGTTATATTTTCCTTTAAACACGGAATCTGTGTGGGGCATCTTCCTTTAAGACCTTGGGCCTTTCCTGAGGAAGTTGAAGTGTGAAGGAGTTTTGTTTTCCAAGGCATGTCTTGACAGGTGTCTTTTTCCCTGCATTCAAATTCTTGGTCTACTTTGGATTCTGTATCCATTTCTTCATCTGCCTCTGGTCCAGTCCTCATGCTAGTCCTCAAGGATGAACCGTGGGAAACACAGAAAGGCCTGGAATCTGGACGCCCCGCCTGGCCTCACATTGACAGTGGGATAAATAACCTGCTCTGAGGGGAGATGATTTTATGGCCTTTGGAGATCCCCTCCAGTGGGGTATTGGCAGGGCTAAGAGTCTTTGCTCTGCTTGTGTGCGCAGGGCACGTATTGCTTCCCTGTAAAGCCCTGCTTTGAACTGCTTTTATAAACAGGAAGTTTCTGGATCACTGTATTTGTTACAGAGCCCACATTCTGGAAAACAGAAGACGTTTCGGCTATTGTTCTTCATTACTTTTGTTGTGGTGGTTTGTGAATACATCCCTCCAGCCCCCATGCAGGAGATAAGGGCAGGAAAGTCATGCTGGGACAGATTACTGAGGCTGGGTCTAGGGCAGGATATCCTATGTGATGTCCAAAAAGTAGGAGTGGGCCACTAATGAAAGGCAGACGACAGGCAAGGAGTCGTGGATGATTTTTTGCACCTCCACCGTTCCCATGCAGCTCTGGCCACCATTGCCTTGCATCCGCAGTCTAATGCCGTAGTCTCTTAACTGGTCTCCTACTCTGCATCCTACAACACATTCTCCACTTAGCGGCCAGAGTGGTGCTGTTTTTAAATGTACTAAGAAGATTATGTTTTCCCTTCCCTAAAATTCTGCAATGGGAAACTCTCTCTACAAAAAATACAAAAAATTAGCCGTGTGTGGTGGTGTGCACCTGTAGTCCCAGCTACTCAGGAGGCTGACGTTGGGAGGATGGCTTCAACCTGGGAGGCAGAGGTTGTGGTCAGCTGAAATCACACCCCTGCACTCCAGTCTGGGTGAGAGTGAGACCCTGTTCCCCCACCAAAATAATTTTAGTTGACAACATTTAAAAATCAGGACTTTTCACTTAAAATCCAGATTTCCTTTTAAAATCAAGTCAGGAGAACCAGTGTAAAAAAAAAAAAAGAAAGAAAGAAAATCTGCAATAGCTTTCCTAATAAACTTACAAACCTTACAGGATCTGATTCATGCCTATATTTCACATTAAATCAACGACTTTTTTTCCTAATTCTGCTTTTAGCTACTCAAGCCCTTTTCAAACAACCCAAAGCCTTTCCTGCCTTAGGTTCTTGCCTATGTGGTTTCCTCTGCCTGGAAGACTCTTCCCCTGAAACCCTTCTGAATACAAGATGTCAGCTCACATGTCACCTTGGAGAGGCACTCCTTGACCACCCAGGCTGAGCTATATCCCCCTCTCTCCCTATTATTTTCCATCATGCCACCTTATTTTACTTTTTTCATAACCCTGAGAGCTTGTGAAATTACCTATTTCATTGATTTATTTCTTGTCTCTTTTCAATGAGGTAACTTTGAGGTGGATATTTATTTCTTATTCATGGTGGTATCTTCAGGGTCTAAGAAAATAATCGCCACATACTTGGAGTTTTGTAAATATTTAAGAAATAAATAAAACGTTTCTGGCATACAATTATTAGCTAGTCTTATACACAGAAGAATTGGGTTGCCATAAAGATGACAAAGGTATGTGGCTGAGGATTAAGTTTTAGATTCAAAGGGAAAGAATCTCTAAACAGCAGCTTCAGATCAGAAGAAATAGAATTGCAGGCCAGAAAAAAACCCTTCTAGGAAATCTTAAAGTGTGTGTGTGTGTGTGTGTGTGTGTAGTAAATTATACATATTTACCATTTAATTTTGCACATTCCCAATGTTGTGCAACCATTTCCTCTATCTAGTTCCCATTTGCAACACACAAAAGGAAATCTTGCACTCTTCAAGCCATTGCTGTTATTCTCCTCCCCAACTCTAATCCTTGGCAGTCATTAATCTACTTTCTATCTCCATGGATTTGCCTACTTTGGACATTTCAAATAAATAAGTTCATAAAATGTGTGGCCTTTTTTTGTCTGGATTCTTTTGCTTTGCATGTTTTCAAGGTTCATCCATGTTGTAGCATATATCAGTGCTTCATTTCTTTTTATGAGTGAATAATATTCAATTATATGGATATACCACATTTTGTTTATTTGTTCACCAGCAGGTGGTCACTTAGGTTGCTTCCATCTTTCGGCTATTGTGAATAGTGCTATACATGTACAAGTTTTTTTTAGAACATCTGTTTTTAATTCCTCAGGTAAATTGCTGATAAAATTGCTGGGTCCTATGGTAATTCTATGTTTAATGTATCGAAGAACCATCAAACAGTTTTCACCAGCAGCTGCACCATTTTACATTTCCACCAGCAATGTAGGAGGATTCTGATTTCTCCATATTGTCTTCACCAACTTGTTTTTCTGGGTTTTAAAAATTATGGCCATTCTTAAGTGGATGTGAAGTATCTCATTATAGTTTTGATTTACATTTCCCTAATAACTAATGGTATGAAGCATATTTTCATGAGCTTGCTGACCACTTGTATGGCCATTTCTCTCAGAAGAAATGTCTAATCATGTTCTTTGCCCATTTCAAAAGTGAGTTGATTGTTTTATTTGCTGTTGAGTTATGGGTTCTTTATATATTCTAGATATTAGGCTCTTATGAGAGATATGATTTGAAAATATTTTCTCCATTCTGTGAATTGTCTTTCATTTTCTTTATAGTATCCATGAAGTCACAAAAGTTTTTACTTTTGAAGTCCATTTTATATATTTTTAATTTTGTTGCTTATGCTTTTGGCATCATATGTATGAATCCTTTGTTAATCCAAGGTCATGAAGATGTACTCTTATATTTTCTTCAAAGAGTTTTATGTCTTTTCACTTTATTTTTGAATTAAATTTTTGTATGTGGTATGAGGTAAGAAATGTCGTTCTTTTGCAGGTAAATGTCTGATTGTCCAAGCACCATTTATTGAAGAGGTTATTCTTTCCCTATTGAGCTGTCTTAGCACCTTTGTTGAAGCAAATTGACTATAAATGTAGGATTTATTTCTGCATTCTAATTCTACAAAAAATCTTAACTTCACACTACAAATATATTTTGAGATCGTGAGGAAAAAGGCCTTTAAAAATTCTGGGCTCTCTTTTGAATGTTCTGATTAATATGGTTTTAATACATTAGAGTAATGCAATCCAATAGTTAAAATTATAATTACTCTAGTTTTGACATCAAAATCTACTGCGATATTAGCATTATTATTAGCAGTAACAGTAAAAAGAATTATAGTCTCTATTTACATGAATCTTAACATCTTTAAAGACATATTATCCAATAATAAATATTAGATTAACGCTTCTATCAGGACCTGTGTGTCTCATCTGGCAACATTTGAAGATGATATCTCTTCCCTCACCAGTCCCTTCAGAATCCTACAAACTAAATGATGGACAGAGAAGGGAAGAAAAATTGTGTGGAGTACAGTATGTATTTATTTCTAAAACAAACAAATCATCTGCCTTTCCTACGCTTTCTTTCACCCCAAAGACTTAAGCAGGTGACTTGGACCTAGGGATATGGGTCCTTCTAAATCAATCTGAAATTACACAATTTCATTTTAAAGTCCAGGAACGTTAAGCAAAACCAAAAGATTTAAGAAATGGAATTAGCACTGAGCTCCTACATAGTAGGCATTGGCTGATTTGGGCCCATGTTGCACCCACTTTTCCTCAAAATTTTTTTTCATTTTCTTTGGAAAATCAGCTATCTGGTTGGGGGAAAATTTGGGTGTTAATAGAGTGACCATCTGTCCTCTCATTAAGAAACTGCCACGAGACTAAAAGTGCTGGTAATTTATTCATGCCTACTGCCTGACATTGGTCTTGCTGTTTCCGTGCCCTCCAGAGCACCATGGTTATCACTTCTTGCCATGACTGTTCCCTAACCTTCCAGTCTGTCTCTTATCCTTCTAATAAGCATCCTTAATCTTAAGTTAGAACGCTAACTGGAACAATGACCTTTCCTTTTCTCAGGTTATCTCATTGAAAGTCTCTACAATATACCTGTACATTAAATGCTTCACAGAGAAGGAAACAGACTCACAGAGTGGACCCACCTCTGGAAAGAGATGGAACTGAGGTTTAAACATAGGTCTTATTGAAGGCAATCTTCTTTATTTTTTCCATCATTGCCTCTCCTGAGCTGGATAAGCTTTTGTGCTTAGAAGTGTTTCTGAAGTTAAGGAATTCTCTCCATTGTTGTTAAAAATAACTAAAACGTGTAAGTAATTGCCTTAATATAAAAATGATGTTTTCCTAAAAGAGTTAGACTTTAATTTTTTTCTCAAGAAAAATTAAAATCATTCAATCAGCAAGATGGAGCCCCCTCCCTCTTTCAGAATGTTTACTAGGGATTCTGGGCAGAGGCTTAGATAATTGAGATGATTAGAATGAAGGAATGAAGGAGAGAGGAAACATTCCCTCAGGCAGAAAGGGAACCAGAGCATTGGGAAAATGTGTCTGGATACAGCAGAAAATGTGGACAAAGCAAAAATATTTTTAAAGACATGAAGAGGAGAGGGGTTAGGGTGGGGTAAAGAAAAGGGGGAGAAGGGCAAGAAAAATATATAGAAAACAAGATGAAACAAAGTTTGGTCTGGTTTTAATTTACGTCAATTGACGAATCCATGAAAGCTGTTCTAGGCATGGATATTCCCTCTGTAATGTAAGTAACTGAAACCAGTTCAGAATGTACTTTTTTCTCCTCTTCCGAAAAATATGATATACCCTATAGACAGAGGCAACACCAGTAACATTCCCTGCCTCTGGTGCTACATTCTTCCCCTCTCCTCAACACATTCTGTTCCTGCCTACAGTTCAGGACTGGTATAATTAAGGGAATTAAGGATATGCATGAACATAAAATATATGTGTGTTTAATGTGCTTTCAAACTAAAAACACAAAGATGAGTGGTGGATGGGCAAAATTCCTCTTCTAAGATTTTGTTGAAAACTTTTGATCCTTAAAGACTCATTCATTTCCGGCACTTTCCCTAACTTTGGAGTAAGGATGAAAGAAAAAGTATGTTCATTTGTGTTGTATTCAAATGTATTTTTAAAATGTAATGTGCTGAATTCTAAAAAGAATTTAGGGATGATTATGCAGGCATGTATGGTGATGTTTCTACAGAACATTAACCTTGCTGATTGATTGCCACGGATAAACTAGTGGAAGTAGGAAGCTTAAGGGCAATTAACTGACAGAAGTTTAATATCTAGAAAATAATGTCTACAAGTCAGTAAGATAGTGAACCACCTAGTAGAAAAATGAGTAAAAGGCATGATCGGGTTTTCACAGAAGAAGAACTGTAAACATTTGCATAAACATATAAAGAAATGCTCAAACTACTCATGGTATTTCACATTGAAACCAAAGAAAGATATGTTTTTACACATACTAACTTGACAAAAATTAAAAATGTAGGCAGAGGATTTGGGGCAGAGCAAGATGGCAGAATAGAAAACTCCACTGATCATCCCTCCTGCAAGGATACTAGTTTGACAAATATCTACACATACACACATGCGCACACACACACGCGCACACACACACCCCTTTATAAGAACCAGAAATCAGCTGAGCACTCACAGTACCTGGTTTTAACTTCACATCACTGAATGATGCGCTGAAGTGGTAGGAAAAACAGTCTTGACTAGCCAGCACCATCCTTCCCCTGCCCCATCTTCTGGTAGCTGCAGAGTGGTATAGAGAGCAATTCTGTGTGTTGGGGAGAGGGAGAGCACAGCAATTGTGAGTGATTGAAATCAGTACTGTCCTGTTAGAGCAGAAAGAAAAACTAGACCAAACTTAGTTTATACCCACCCATGGAGGGAGCTTTTAAACTAGCCCTAGCCAGAGGGGAATTGCCAATCCCCACAGTCAGAAATTGAGTTTCCACAAGCCTCACCACCACGGGCTAGAGTGCTCTGGAGCCCCAAATAAACTTGAAAGACAGTCCACAAGGACTGCAACTCATAAGTGAGTCCCATGGGCTGAACTGGACCCAGAGACAGTGGACTGAGGGGACACATGACATACTGAGACACTAGTTGGGGCAGCTATGGGAGTACTGGTATCACTCTCCCCTGACCCTGTCCTATAAAATTTGTATAGGTGTCTTATAGTCTTGTATGTATAGGAAGTTTAAAATCTACACCTGTGTTGAGTATATTTACTGGCTATAAGACTTATAAAGGTTTAAAAATAAGCACCTGTGTTATATTAATGCAATGTGCAGTTGAGCAGATAAAGGTTCAAATTCTAATTTTGTAATTTCCTATTTTTGTGACCTCAGTCAAGTCACTTTCCTTCTCTGAGCCTTAGTTTTCTCATCTGTGAAATGAATACATGTATCCATGTCATAACGAGTTCTCAAAAATGAGTTTTATGATTACTTTTGTGTATGTATTATTTATTCTCCTAGATAGTAAGTTCCATGAGGACACAATCATGTCTGATTCATTAAAAAAAATCTCATAGCACCATGCACTAATCTTTTTAAAGGAACTCTTATGAATTGGGCATTTTATACTTGTTATTCATTAAAGCCTCATGGCAAGCTTATGTAGTTGACTTTACCACTTCACTGAGGCTCAGAGAAGTTAAGGTAGTTGCCTGTTAGTAAGCATCTGGATTTGAATCTAGATCTATTGTTGGTCCATGCTCTTTCTACCATACCAAGGTACTGCCTCCATCTGTGTTCAGCATATGTTTGTTTTATGCATTTTATGGCCCTATCTTCAATAAGTGAATCTTTCCTTGGGCTACCCAATATTCTTACCCTATTTTCTCTTCTGAAAGTAATAAGGCCTCCGTTGAGTATGTATAGTTACTGAATATAAGCAGTTGTGTTGCCAGATTAGTTCAGGCAGAGGGCCACAGACATAAGAGAGGGAACTCAGGGCACATTAAACTTCTCTGGAGTGAGGGGATTATGAAAAGTCTAGTGCACAGGGCACCATGTTTCCGTACTGATCCATAACACATGAGAAGCGGTAGGTGAGGGAATGCATGAAAGTTGGCATGGAGGCACTAGGTATATGACAAAGGAAAGAAGAAATGGGACAGAAAGATACAGGCAGAAACTGAGCAGCAACATGGCATCTGAAGAAAAGTCATCAAAATGCAGTTGGCTTTGAGGTTGGAAACTTGAATTTTTTTCTTCAAATTTCCCTGTATTCAAAATTTTTGTAATGTGCAAGTTTTTGTGATAAAAAAGATACCAAAGCTTTTTTTTTTCTTTTTAAATAACATATTTGCCTATTTTCTTCACAGATTTGTGTACAGAATCATATGCTTTTTTTTTTTTTTTTGGCTTTTTGGAACCTTGAAAATACTCTAATATGAAGCTCTTCTCTCTTGCCTATTATAATCAAGCCCCACATTCTCCTGCCTATTAAATACATGGCACTTTGCCAAGACAGAATATATCAGATCATATAGTTATGCTCAGGAGATGTATTGAGAAGGAAATTATAAAAGGAGTTACATATGCCAGGTGACCACCATTGTGTCAAGGATGAATAGAATGTATTGGAAAGACTGTTAACTCATTGAAGTGCATTCACAAAACAACTTTTCATGCTATTCTATGAAATAAAGATATTCTTGGTATTTAAGCCTAATTATCAGAAGTAGGGAAGAAAGCCAAGGTTTTGAAGAGTTAGGTGTACTATTTTCAAAATGCTAGTGAACACTATACTTTGCATTGTCTTCAATATTTGCACTAATAGTTTTTTGTTCTAGCCTCAAGCTAACTGGGAGATAGTTGATGCTCACTATTTTTCTTTAATCCAGGAATAATCTAAAACAAGAGAGTGGAAAATTTACCGATGCCATTTTTAGAGAAGGAGAAATAATTTAAGCATTGTTATTTACTAGATATATGACTTTAATAATTACCACTGTTTTATCTTATTTATCTAGGCACTTTGATTGTATTAGCTCAGTCCACATGACAATCCTATGAGGCAGACATTATTTTTTCTATTGTACAGTTATAGAAAATGTAATTCAGAAGAGTCAGTATTTTTTCAGTCTCATGCATATAAGTACAAATACAAGATTTAAAACTAGATCTGCCTGATTTTGAGTTTATAATCTTGGTTACTGCTCTGTACCTTCTATTTGGACAAGTTACTTAAACTTTCTGAATCTTAGCTTTGTCTTCTGAAAAGTAGAGAAAGTATTTCTTCCTTTATAATTTTGTCATGAGGAGAAAGATTAATAAACTATGTTCTGAATGTAGATGCCCTCCAAAAATTATGTTGAAATCTTAACCTTCAAGGTGGTAGTATTAGACAATGAGACCTTTGGGAGGTAATTATATCATGAAGATAGAGCATTCATAATTGGGACTTGTGCCTTTATAAAAAAGACCCCACAGAGCTAGCTTGTAGTTTCTATTATATGAGGACACAGCTAGAAGGTACCATGTATGACCAGATAGGAGGTCTTCACTAGATACTGAATCTGCCTTGACCTTGAACTTCCTAGACTTTAGAACTGTGAACAATAAATTCCTGTTATTTATAAGCCATCTAGGGTATTGTAAACCACCTAGTCCAGTTATAGCAGCCTGAATAGAATGAGTCAAATACAAAGCATCTAGTGGGTGATTAGCAGATGTTGCTTGTCTTTAAGACAAGAACTGAAATCTCCAGGAATGACATTTATTGACTGGCTCTCAATAAACATAGAACTGAGATTTAAGTCCTTATTTCAGATTTTCAAGTTTTATGGAAATTGGTCAAAAAAGAAAACTTGCAACACTAAAAATATGTGTCCTTTTCCAAAACAAGGGCAAGAAGATAGAATGATTTAATTTAAAATGATTTCTCTAGGAGTCAAAAGAGGTGTAAGTCAAAAATTAAGGAGTTTTTGTTTGTTTGTTTGTTTCTTCGAGACAGAGTCTTGCTCTGTCGTCCAGGCTGGAATGCAGTGGTGCAATCTCGACTCACTGCAACCTCTGCTTCCCAGACTCAAGTGATTCCCCCATCTCAGCTTTCCAAGTAGCTGGGATTACAGGTGCCCACCACCATGCCCAGCTAATTTTTTGTATTTTTAGTAGAGACGGGGTTTCAACATGTTCGCCAGGCTGGTCTCAAACTCTTCACCTCAAGTGTTCTGCCCGCCTCAGCCTCCCAAAGTTCTGGGATTACAGGAGTGAGCCATTGTATCCAGCCTAAGAAATAGATTTTTAAATGAACAAACAACATAAATTCATGGTCATTGGGATAGAAATGCAACCAACTGCTTTTCCTGGTATGCCTGATTGCCGGCAAGTGTGCAGCTCTATCGGGTGTACAGCGAGCACTGTGGTCTTCAGAACCAGGATGGGCTTCGTAGACAAGTAATCGGTGCATTTGCACAGGTCCTTATACCTAGAACAGTTCCATGCTTGGTTAAATGCTCTACTATTATTGTCTTGAAATTCTTATAATTTGTGAGCAAGAGGCCCTTATTTTCATTTTGTGCTTAACCCAACAAATTATGTATCCAGTTTCGATGGAACCTTTGGTGCTCCCAGCTCAACTCACTGAAATGCCCTCAGTTCAATGAACACATCCCAGGAGATGCCTTGGAATGCTGCATTAGCAGATTTCTCTTTTCCTTTTGTTTTTGTTAGCAAGCAATCTTCCATTCATTTTTTGAAGTTATGTATAATGCATGCTGTATATACAGCTCTAGGTGTATAAGGATGAAAGTAATATAGTTAAAAGGGGCCTGGATATTTTTTTAAGAAGGAAAAATAATAGCACCATGTCCAAAATGTATGTGGTAAGGAAAATAATATTTTGGAATAACTTTTTAGAGAGAAGTTTTAAATTTCTGCTTAGGAGTAGCTTTGAGTAGGGTCTGGATATCAGCGTTTTCTTAAAACACTGCAGGTCTTTCTAATGTGCAATCAGGATTGAGAGCCACTGAGTTATAAATTTGCTGGGAAAAGTGGACATTCCTGGTGAGCACTTATAACACATTTCTTCAAAAATCTTCTAGAGCATTTGTATGTAATCAAGTATTCCTGGGTAACTACAGCTTTGCATACAGTAGGTGCTTAACCAAATTTTATTGACAGATACGAAATCAAATATAACTTTAATTTCTTTATTAAGAAACATGCACATGATCTGCACCTAAGTTTTTTGGCCTTAAAAATAGTTTTTCAACCCCTGGACAAATATTTGCAAGGTGATACTTTTAAAAATTTCATTTCTAATAGCATCAGATAAGTCTAACAAAGAACTTTTAGGATTGTTATACTGAAAACTACATTATATTCCTGGGGAAAAATAAAGAAGGCCTAGGTAAATGACAGCTATACAACATTCATGGATTGGAAGACTTCATATTGCTAACATGCCATTTATTCCCAAATTGACCTATAAATGCAATGCAATTTCAGTGGAAATCCCAATAGGCTTTTCTATAGAAATTAGGAAGGTGACTCTAAATGCAAAGAATCTAACATGCCCAAAACAATTTTGAAAAAAGACTGAGAAAGAGTAACAAATTTGGGAAGGAGCCATACTACCTAATTTTGAGACTTACAAGACTTCAGTAATTAAGGCAATGTATATTGGTTAAAGAATAGGTAAATAAATAAAGAAAATAGAGTTTGCAAATAGGCATATATATAAAATCAATTGATTTTCAATAAAGATGCCAAGGAAATTCAATGAAGAAAGAATACTATTTTTCATAAATGGATCTAGGTCAACTGGATAGCCAACCTTGATCCCTGTCACCATACAAAACATTAATTTGAAATAAATCTGAAAATGATCATAGGCCTCTGCATAAAACAAAAACTATAAAACCTCTAGAAGCTATGCAACCTTGGGTTGGGCAAAGCTCCTGCTTTTTGTTTTCTTTTTTTTTTCGCCCAACTTTTATTTTAGATTCAGAGGGTACATGTGCAGATTTGTTACAGGGATAAATGTTACATGGGGAGTTGGTATACAGATAATTCTATCACCCAGATAATCAGCATAGTACTCAATAGATAGTTTTTCAGTCCTCACCCTCCTCCCAACCTCCACCTTCAAGTAGGCCCTGATGTCTATTGTTCCCTTCTTTGTGTCCATGTGTACTCAGTTTAGCTCTCTCTTAGGAGAACACGTGGTATGTGGTTTCCTGTTTCTGCATTAATTCACTTAGGATAATGGCCTCCAGGTCCATCCACGTTGCTGCAAGTGACATGAACTTATTCTTTTCATGGCTGTGTGGTATACCATGAAATGTACCACATTTTCTTTATCCAGTCCACCACTGATGGGCATCTTGGTTGATTCCATGTCTTTGCTATTGTGAATAGAGACAAAGCTTCTTACTAGGGCATAAGAAATTGCTAACCATAAAATAAAAATATGATACGTTTACCCAATCAAAATTTAGATTGATTTTTCAAAATAGTAGAAAACTAAAAGCCAAACCACAGACTGGGAAAAAATATTTGTGTGTGAAGAATGACCAGAGAGATAACAATGTTGCTGGTGTTAAAAATCAAGAAAGAGGGTAACAAATGAAGGAATGAGAGTGGTTTCTAGAAGCTGGAATTGTCAAGGGAACAGATTGAAACACAGCCCTGCCCACAGTCTTGATTTCAGCCCAGTGAGACTTGTGTCACACTTGTAACCTACAAGACTACAAGGCAGTAAATATGTGTTGTTCTGAGCCTCTAAGTTTGTCATAATTGTCATGGCAGCAGTAGAAAGCTAATACCATTCCTTAGGATTTTCTATATAAACAATTGTGTTGTTTCTGCATAAACACAGTTTTACTTCTTCCTTTCTACTCTTTATGAGTATTACATCTTGGATTTCCTTATTGCACTCTATGGGAACTTCAGTACAATGCTGAACAGAAAAGGTGAGCAGACATTCTTGTCTTGTTTCTTATCTTTGGGAAAAGCGTGCAGCCTTACCCTATTCATTAGGATATTAGCTGTAGGCTTTCTGTGGTTGCTCTTTATCTGATCGAGAAAATTTTCTTCTTTTCCTAGTTTGCCAAGAGTGTTTACCATGGAGGTGTTAAATTTTGTCAAGTGTTTTTCCTGCAGGTATTGAGATGATTATGACTTTACCTCCTTTTTTTTTCTGCCAATGTGGAAAATAACTCATGAATTTTTGAATGTTGAACCAACTTTGCAGTTTTGAAATTAATTTCTATTTTATATATTGGTGGACTTGAATTGCTAAATTTTGTTGAGAATATTTTTACCCAAGTTTTGTACTCTGCATAACAAATTACAAAAAATGTGGTAATTTAAAGTAACTTATTACATCACAGTTTCTGTGAGTCAAGAGCTGGTCATAGTCTAATTGGATCCAAGGTTTAGAGTCTCGCAAGGTGTTGACCATGCTGTATTCTCATTGGAAGGCTAAACTAGGCAAGGATCCGCTTCCAAGCTTGGTTAGGTTATTAGCATAATTTATTCTCTTACAGTTGTACAGCTGAGGGTCTCTACTTGCTGGCTGTTGTCTGAAGGCTGCGTTCAGCTCTTTAAGACCACTCTCACTTCTTTGCCACATGGACCTCCCAACCTGGCGACTTCTTCAAGGCCAGCTTAAAAATATCTTTGGAGTGAGTCTCCTGGCAAGACATAGTCTTAAATAATGTGATGAAATAGTAAGAGTGACATCCCACCATCTTTGACATATTTTATTGATTAGAAGCAAGTCATAGTTCTTACCTGCACTCCAGGGATGGGAGAAGATGATGTCAGGGCTTGAATGCCAGGAGGCAAGACTACCTAGACTTGTTTATCACAGCTTGTGTGCTCATGAGAGCTATTAGCCTATCGCTTTTGGTCTTCTCATGTCTTTATCAGGTTGTGTTATTAGAGTTATATAGGTCACATGGAAGTTTTCTTCATTTGTGTCTTTTTTTCATTCATCCTTTGTAATGTTCCTAGTTTCTTGGTAGAATTTCAGCAGAATTAAATTGTTCAAAAAACGTATAATGAATTTCTTTTAACTTCTATACAATGACTGATTGATCTAGGTTAGTAAATTAACAGCTGATGCAGTAAGGTACATACTGGTAGTGGCAGTTGGGTCTTATTGTATAGTTCTTGTGCATTAAATAATTTAAGAGAAAGTTGTTTTTTTTCTTTTGATTTTCACCAGCTTTACACAGGAGTAGATAAACCACATATGAGCCACCATATGCATATTAAACTCTTCGGTTCAGAAGGCTGACGTATCTTTAGCCTAAGTCAAAGATTGGACACTAGACATTCCTTCTACAATGCAGTAATTGTTTAATATAAAGGTGTGCTCATAGTTAAGCTGAAGGTGGTAAGAGTTGAGCCCTAGAGTCAATCAGACTCTGCTTAAACTAAGACACTGCCTTTTACTAGTTTAGTAACTTTGGGAGTTATTTATAGTATTAACAACAACTCTAATGCCCTTTTTCTTCATCTGTAAAATTAGGACAATAGTATACTGATTTCAAAGACTTTTGGGAGAATTAAATGAAGTAATTCATGCATAATGCTCGTCATAGGTTTTGACACATAATAAGCCTTAGTAAATGTTAGCAATTACTATTACTGCTATTGTAAAGGGAAAATAGTGTGAACCTTGGAATCAAACAGACCTGGCACCATGTACTAAGTATGTGACCTGTGCAAGCTAGTTGACTTCTCTGAGCTTCAGTTTCCTCATTTCTATAGTGACAAGCAGAATAAGTACTTTTTAGGATTGCCATTTAGCATACTGTCTTTTGTCTATAAGGTACTTTTAAAAGCATTTACATTAGATACTTTAAAAAGCTGAATTTTCTTCCTCATATTTTCTCCAGTACTCTCTTAGCAGTTTTATTACATACAAAGGTGGCAGCTAGTTTCTTGTTGCCTTAGTAAAAACATAGCTAGTCTGCTGTTACAAAAGACCATGAAATGAAAAAATGACAGAATTACCTTTCATGCAAGAGGCTAATATGTAGCCTGATATCAGATGCAGTCTCCTTCCATGCTGTTGCTCTGTCCTCCTCCACGTTACAACTTCTGTTGTAGTATGGGAGAAAGGAAAGGAAGAAAAGAACATACTTCTTTATTTTGGGGAATTTTTCCAGAAGTCATATACCTTCCTTCTGCTAATACTCTACTGGCCAGAGCCTAGTTGTCTGACCATACCTGCTTTCAAGGGAAGGAGGTGTTATCTTTGGCTCCGGATGATGATGGCGGTGGGGGGAGGGGGCGGGTAGGTGGGACTCTCAGTCACTGCCAAAATACATTTCTGGCCTAATCCTACCAGATGAAATGAAGGCAAGAGATTGGATTTCCTTCCAAAGTGGTTGAGGTACATTTCCTAGGCAATGAGTAGAAAGACCATACAATTGTTCAAAAGATGAAAACTGGTATACTTGCAAGACTGATCTTACGTTTGGTTATTAGCACGGCTTAACCTGACTGTGGCTGCTTTTGTTTCTCATTTCTCTCCTTCATTACAATTGGATGATCTAAGTTACCTATTATCTTCAACTTTCATTAAGCACAGAAACAACTCCTCTTCTGCTCCCTTGCCTCAGAATCAATGAATTGATCAATAAGTAGTTACTGAGCTTCTAGAATTCATTTCTTTATGCATCCATTCTCTCATTTATATACATTCCATAAGTATGCATTGGATTTTTACTTTGAAGTATGTTTTTGGAATATTAATGCATCCTAGACATGATCTCAGGCCTCGGGGAACTCTCATTTAGTAATTGAAAGAGAAAAGCATTGAGAAGATCACAACACAGTGTGGTAGGTGCTGAGAAAGAATTAAGCACAGGGTGCTATAAAAGTCCATTGGAGAACCACAAAGAGGAAAGCTAGCCTCTGAACTGAGTCCATTGTTCTGATGGATGATGCGATGAATTCAAGAGAAACATAGAACCTGGTCTTGTTTTCTGGGCACTCTCTATCAGAACGCTCAGAGAATGAATGCTCTCTTTGAAACCACACCTCATCAAGTGCTTAAGGGTTCTAAGATCTGCAGGCACTCAGAGAAGAAACAGATCCATAAAGACTGAAGCAGACAGCAAAAGCTTTTGAATAAGTGAAGTGTCAAAGGTCTGGATACATTTAAGACTATGAGAATGGCATTCTGGTGTGAGAGCTGTTGGAACAAAGTCATGGTGCATACTGAGCTCCTGAATCAGGAAAATGGACTAGAGTCTATTATTGAGTTTCCTTCAAATGGCACATTTCTTATTTTTTGGTTTTGAGACAACTTTAGAATAATTCCCAGTAACTTCTGCCCTGTCCTGTGTGGCTTCTCACTAAATACAGTTGATAGAAATGGACAATGGCAGAATTGTGTTTAATGCTGCTAAGATTTCCATTCTGAGTTGGCAGCTTCAGTATATAATTTTCTCAGATAAAAAACCTCTTGGCTTGGGATTTTGCCAAAAATTACTTTCCCCCAATTAGATTCTAGTTTGATGTAATCATTGCTTAAAATTGTCTCAAATTGAAACCATCTAATAGCCAATTTTGGAAAGAAGAAGATGGGAGGCATTTAACACACTATAGATAGTCCATTTATTGAGTGTGTGATCCAAAAACAGGAGAAAAGCAGAACTCTCAGTGTGTTCTGCCTTGGACACAGTGTCAGTGAGTTTTATAACAGGGTGTTCTTCACGAGCACATCCTTTTGTTGGCTTAGCACAAATCAAGCCTTCAGAGGCAGCACAATGTGATCATATCTTAAGAAACCAAGTTTGAATGTTCATTGGATAGTCTTCTTTCTGTTCATTGTACAGACATTGTTGGGGCTCAGAAAACAATGCCCCAAAGTGTGATGTTTTGGCTTCCTGGGTACTTTGAATTACAGGAAATTGGAGGTGCTTTAGAAACTGCCTCAGAATCAAGGTCTCTCTAACTTTCCTTTCCTTCTTCCCCCAAGCACAGGGAAGACTGCTCTTTGACATTTCCATATCTGACTGAGGGTAGTTCTTCCAAAAGAAACACAATTGCCTTCAGTCTCCTGCCTGAAATCTCATTAAGCAGCAAAGATTAATCACCAAAGAAGAAACTAAAGTTGGCCCTTTACCCATCTGGGCAGAATTTCATCTATTCTCCTGAAGGATATTACCTGAGACATTATCTGTGTAATAAGATAACCTTTGTTTGCAGTGCAATTCTGCCCCTCCCCTTCCCATAATTTGCTGCTACTTCCCCCAGATCCCAGAGATACTTTGTCACAGGCTATTGTATGTTCTGTGAGCTGATTAATTTCCCCTAAAATTCATTTATTCTTCCTCTAAAATTTCCCACAACCCCAATTTTCCTCCCCTCTATGAAAAGGTTATTTAAGCTTCAGCCTTCTGGTCTTTGAGAGTTTCATACTTTTGTGACTCTTGTATACTTGCATTTGAATAACTTTGTATGTCTTTTCCCCTGTCAATCTGTCTTTTGTCAGTTTGTTTTATAGACACAAATTCTCAAACTTTCAGGGGTAGAAGGAAAGTTTCTTTTGTCCTTAGAGCACGTTATAGAAAGGCTGGCCAGAGCATGTTATGGAATTGAGCCATATCCTAGTTCCTCAAAAAGTGACTGAGAACTAGCTCTCTGAATGAAATTTGGAGAAGGGCGTGACTCCACTGGTTGGTGCTAAATGAGTGGAGGTTCGTGGCACATGGTAGTTACTCATTAGATTTATGAATGAATGAACATTACTGGGTCAGAATATCCCCTACTCATGACAAGATGGGCTTCTCTTCTTCCAAATATTTCTCTTTGAGTTCAGTGTGGAACTTTTGGGATGGTGTACTGCATTCTTCATGGGTATTCATTTATAAGAAAATATTTGCAGAAATGTAATGAAGTTCCTTAGAAATCATCTGTCCTTTCACGTCTTGCTTTAGGCTTTATTAGCTGGGACCACAGAAGCCTTTAGCATAGGACTAGTTTAGCTCCACAACTGAAGTGATTGCCGTATGAGCACTACCTTGATATCCTAGATATTATAAGGTTTTCCCACATGGTAGAGAGAACATAGACACTCTCTGGCCCTGTGTGAGCTGCATGAATTATTTCATCTGCCCCTTTGTGGTGGTTCTTTCCTTGACCTCAGATAGTTTCCTCACACATCTGTGCTATTTGGGGGTGGGAATGGGTGTTCCTGTGCAGATCTTCGGACCACTCTTTCTGTTCAGCTCACTTTTCTCCAACACTGCCATACAGACTCAATCAACCTCAGCCTCTCAGAACTCCCAAGCCTTTCTCTTCAAACCAGGAAAACCACTGGCTGCTGTCTGGGTTCTCTCCTCCTAGAATATGGTCTGGAATTTCTTTCCAGGCAAAAAGTGGGGGCAATCATAGGGCTCACCTCATTTATTTCCCCTCTCTCAGGGATCGCTGTCCCAAGCTGCCTGTTGTTCAACAGCTCAAACTATTGTTTTATATATTTTTTTCTGATTGCTTTAGATGTTTTATGTGAAAATGTAAATCTGAATACAGTTATTCCATCTTGATTGAAAGAGGAAATCAGTGCATAAAAATTTATGTAGAAGATCATTCATCAAAGCATTATGTTTATGAAGAATAATTGAAAATAGGCAAAAGGCAAGCATATATACATGCTCTTTAATATAATGGATATACATATATATGCATTTTACAAACATGCTCAGAGAAATGACTTGAAAGCAAATACACTACAATGTTAATAATGCCCTATTTTACAAATTTTTTATAACCAATATATAAAACTTATGGAAATATTAACCAAACTTTTAAACAGTGGACATTTCAGTTAAAAACTATCAAAGCTAAGCTTTACCATGTCAAGATATTTATCTGGCAATCTACTTTTAAAGAACATAATAATAATCATAAGAAATATAAATAGTGCTCTTTTATTTGCAAAGTAATATTTTGTGTGCTTTTTACATATTAATCATTTAATCCTCAATCCTGTAAATAGTAATAATTAAGTTTCCATTGAGGAAATGGAGACACAGAGATTGAAGTCACTTTTCACAGCTGCAAATTGTGGGATCAGGATTTGGCTCCAGGCAGTGTGGGTGTAGAATGTGTTCTTCATCACCATGCCTTGCTCCCTAGGACTGTGGGGTTTGAAAGGGCTGAACTGATTTATTGACCAATCCTGGGGGAGAGCCCCAGATGACTTGACCAGAGATCAGAAAAAGACATGGAGATGCTCCATTGCAAAAGAGGGGTCTATGTCCCAAAACTCTGAGGATGGAGCTCATGGCAGGGTGGCTGCCAGGCATGTCACATTAGCCAAACAGCTAATGTACTAGAGCCACACGTTGAACCCAGAATTACCTGCTTCACTTGTGTCTTGTGTTTTTCCAGCCCTAACCATGTGCCCCTCACCACATGACTGTCAGTCTGACATTCAGAGATGGGAGACCTAACTTTGTTTTCTTGCACTTTACCAACTAGATAGAAGAAATATGGTGGTGTGGGGTGTTGAGGGAGGGGCGGATGGCTGGTGAGGGTAGAAGTCAGGGGGGCTATTCAAGATTGACACACTAAAAATGAAGTGATTCACCTTCAGCCAAGACCCTTTTCAGGGCCCCAGCGACCACACTCTCCAGCAAATCTGAGCAGAGAGAAAAAGGGCTGACACAGACCCTGCAGAATGTCCATCTAGGCTGGGCTTCCTGTACACTGACATCCGGGGGTTATTATTGCTTTGAGTATGTGAGATCACTCAGAATGGAATGCCTCATTATAGGTTTAAACCCAAGCTATAAATCAAATATTTTTCCTTTAATATGGGGAAGTTTCAGATTATTTTCAAGAACACCTGGTGCAAAGTGAGGTAATCTTACATGGTAAGGAGGATGAATAACTTAAACTGCATTCCCATAAATTTCTTTAACCTGGAAGGAAGGCTTTAAAGCTATCTGTATACATAGCACGTCTGATTTTTCCTTTGAATAATGTGTGAAGTGTTTTAAACAGACCAGCTAATTCACAGGGTTTTAAAGCCTCCTGCAGATTCGGCCTTGTAGCCAGACAAGTGTTGAAAATTATTGAGGATTGTGTTCTTAATTTAACGAAATGTTCTTTTTTTTTCTTCATCCAGAGAGATCTTGTTTACAATCATTTCTTGATTCTGTGTCCCATACTTCCAGTTTGCAGAGAAAGAAAAATCAATATGAATAGCTTAGTGCTGACAAATGAGGCTCCAATTACCAATACTTACATGCAATATGGCAAAGATTTTTGTCCAGTTAGCTCTACTTTTTTGCATTTTCTTAATGGTGTTTGGTGTAGATGGACCTAGTTATTATTTGTAACTATATCTGGAAGCATGGTTTTCCTCTGCTGTTGCTTCCAAATGTGCTACTGATTTTAAAATGAAATTATTTTGAAGATGAGAATTAGAATCAACAACTCTTTACCCAAGATTCTTTAAGTTTGCCTAATAAGAACATTTTATTTTAGATTTTACATTATCTTTTTGGCTCAAATAATAAAAGAAGGGCTGGAGAAGCGTCTGCCAGTGGACAATGGGGACGAGATAATAGTCTCTTAATAAGCCATTAACATTCTGATGCTAGATTTGATTATATCTACTGGTATGTTAAACTAATGCTTTTCAAACTTTGATGTACACTGAGTCCTTTGGGGAACCTATTAAGATGCAGATTTTGTCTCAGTAGGTCTAGGAGGGGCCCAAGAATCATTTCCAACAGGCTCTCAGCTGATGTAGATGCTGCTGGTTCCTGAGAAGCAAGGATTAAAGCACTTTTGTATCAGTTAGGGCCCTGGGAGAAACAGATGGCATATTCAAACTGGAAATTTGAGAAGAGATTAATAAAGGGCTTATTTATAAACATGCAGACATTGTTTAGAAAAGCAACAAGAGATGGTGCAGTACCTCTAGGCTAATAACACCTGGAGAGGGCACAAACCCTAGATGACAAGAGGCAAGGAGAGAGAACAGTTAACACCTGGAGAGGGATGGCTGGACTGACTGCAAAGCCTGAGCATTCAGTAGGGGTATCTGGCTAACCCCGTATGACCCTGCAGAAGAAAATGGGTGAGGAATAAGAATATGTATCCCCGTCACCCTCTTGCTGCCTTCCCACTCTCCTGCCAGTGCCTTTCATTTGCCAAATCCAACCAAAAGCAGTAGGGCAAGGGAACCAGGTTGATGCCATCACCACAAGTCAGCTTCCCAGGGCTACTAGCAAGATGGAGAAGGGGAAAGTGAAGCTGAAAGGGTGACAGGAAGATATCCAGCACACATGTTACTTTAATTCACAGGCGCTTTAAACATATCCACCATATTTCATCTTATGATCAAGTATAAGATGCCATTTTTTAAACATACTACTAACAAAAAAATGCTGCCAATTAAAGCTATGACATGCCATTGATTGTAAAATGAATCCTCATATGAGAGATGTTACAATTTGATGAGAACATGTTTTAGTCTTGAAATTGGTGAAATCTAGCATTATGTTTTTCGTAAATCATGTCCAAAACCAGAGAAAGGAAAAATCACTATGAAACTCTATAATTTTTCAAATGATTGGATACAAAATGAATTTTCATTGAATCAGTATTTTTTCCTTCCCTTAAAATAATTTAAAATTTATTTCCAGTATCAATAAGAGTCATGATAATTTACCAAAGGGAGGGCATAGGAACAATGGGTACTTTTTAGCCCCGCTTGTTACTGACTCTAGGTGGCATGTAAGGCTTGCCTTCCTATGGTTTGGAGAACAAGAAGAGTAAGAGGAGGCTGGTAAAGCTGTAATATGATGAAGGTACACAGAGCTGGCCTTTGATTTTCACAATCGCTTTAGGTTAGTGTAAGAGTGAAAAACAAGTGCATTTAGTGGAAGAAGTTGGGCTACTTTGAGTGAGATTTTATGTTGGAGTTGATTTGATTATTTATAGAAGCTTTTAGACTGATGATACCACATATCAACAGATTTTCTTGAATTCCTAACATAATTGGTTCAATTTCAGAGCAAAGAAAATTCCTGTTACAAAAAATACTGTCAATTATTTTCTTGCTTTGATGTAACAATTAAAAATACTATAATCTGGCGACTTAACGTTTAGGGTTTAAATGGTTTTTCAAAACCACGCATATCCTGAGGGCTCATTTCTAAAGCCAGTTGAAGGCTTCCTTAAATTTCTTCTGCTGTAGCCTCAGTTTCTTTGTGAAATGAGTGGGTAGGACTAGATTTCTTCCAAAATCTCTTGCAGTTCAGATTGCTTGACATCGAAATAGAAAGTTTTAACATAATAAAAATTAACATAATTCTGTATATATGTAAGAAAAAAGAACACACTTTCTTTATATAAAAAGAAGACAATGACAGCTGCATAAATATGAGGAAATCTTTAAAAAAATAATGTTAATGGAACTATCCAGCTAAAATTCCAGAATCATGTTGAAAAAGTGGCATCCCATGTGACTGAAAAAAATTTGATTGGTATTACTTGCGTGTTCTCCTTGTTTGTTGGGGTTCTCCAGACCACACCCTTGAGTTTGGTGATTACTAGGAGGACTCTCAGGACTCGGCATGTAGTCATTCATGACCATGATTTATGACCGTGAAGGGTCCAAAGCAAAATCAATAGAGGGAATGGGTGTATGAGCAAAGTCCAGAGGAAACCAGGAGCAAGTTTCCAAATGTTCCCTTCCAGTAGAGTCATAGGACACACTTAATTTCTCCAGAAACAAGTTGTGATGACACACGTAAAATGCTGTCATTTTACATGGGTTTATCCCGAAGGGATGTTCATTAGGAATTCAGTACCCAGGATTTTTATTGGGGGCTGGTCACATACGCACTCTCTACTTAGAATATACTAAAGTTTGAGATTCACAGAAGGGAAGCAAGTGTACAGTGTAACCCACACTATTTGCAGTTTAGGCACAATGAACCACTCTTGTCAGTTAGGGTTGTGGAAATATTCCTGAAATTCAAGTCCCTAGATGTCAGCCACGGTCTTACCTTACCTGCAGGTCTTTCTGAGGGTAGCAGTCTTAGGCCTGCTGTGTTAATTATTTTCTGCATAATCTTCTTCACTAGTCTGCATTAGATTTGAGGTAACATATACAGTCATATGTCACTTAATAAGGATACAGTCTGAGAAATGTGGAACTTTGTCATTGTGCGAACATCACAGAATATACGTACACAAACCTAGATGATAGTATAGCCTAATACACACCTAAGCTACATGGAATAATCTATTGCTCCCGGGCTACAAATCTGTACATCATGTTACTGTAGTAAATACTGTAGGCAATTGTAACACAGTGGTAAGCATTTGTATATCTAAACACATCTAAACATAGAAAAGGTATAGTAAAAATATGCATTATCATCTTATGCAACTACTGTCAGTATGTGTGGTCTATTGTTGACTAACATGTTTTCACATGACACATGATTATATATTTTAAAAATTATTTTCATTTATATTAATTTGCAATCCTGTCTCTGCCTAGATTAGCAGAAAATCTCTCTCTTAGGGCCCACAATACTTGTAGGAAGAAAATGTCTGTAAGAAATTTGCTTCTTTCCAAAATTAAAGGACAAGGGGATCAGGTAGTAGGAGGATGGAAAAAACAAAACAAAACTAAAAACAAATTATCCTTAAAAAGATAAAATGATCAGTGTAGAAGGAATTTAAATAAATACTGTGAAATGAAATATTCAGAGTGAAAACTTGAATCTGTGGTAGTAAAAAGAAATATTAACTTTCTTAAGTATTAGTAGCATTGGAATATTCAAAATTTATTAATGAATGAATTACATAACTTAAAGCATTTGTTGAACACTGTCAGACACTGTGTTAGATGCTGGAAATAGAGTAGTGAACTGGATGAAAGCCTTTCATCTTCACAAACTTAATGTCTAATGAGAAGCAGACCTTCTACAAATATCTACACTTATGATGAGAGATGTGCAAGAGAAATGCACCTGGGTACAGAGGTACATAGTTGTTTAGTAAGTGTATCTAACCTAATATGGAACATGTGGGAAGTCTTGCCTGAGAAAGAGATACTTAAGCTGAGAACTAAAAAGTGAGTGGGAGGCCAGGCATAGGGGCTTACGCTTGTAATGCCAGCACTCTAGAAGGTTGAGGCAGGTGGATGGCTTCAGCCCGGGAGTTCAAGACTAGCCTGGGCACTGTGGCAAAACCCTGTCTCTACAAAAAAACACAAAACGTTAGCCAGGTATCATGTGCCTGCTGTCCCAGCTACCTGGGAGGCTGAGGTGGGAGGATCACCTGAGCCCAGGAGATTGAGGCTGCAGTGAGCTGTGACTGTACCACTGCACTCTAGCCTGAGTGACAGAATGAGACCTTGCCTAAAAAAAAAAAAAAGATTAATTGGAATAGGAAAAGAAAAGGATGTAAGCCCCATAATCAGAGTCAGTAATACAAGTGATAGCATGATTCAAAAAATGTTTATGACATGCTCATGGGTGAGTGGTTATTAAAGAATTATGATATTGCCATGAGTGGTGGGATTTGGACACATTTCAGTAGAAGCAGGCTGCAGAAAAAAAAATCCTTGTTAACATTCTACCATTACCAAGGCCTTATGTATTGCAGCTATTTTCTACAAAATAAAATGGAATGAATTATAGAATTGAGGTACCTAGAAATTACAGTTAAGCCTTGTTAGTCGACTTTGGAGGCAGGAAAAGCTACAGCGTGAACCTCTGATTGTTTTGTGTAGGGTTGATGTTTGATCATCCCCTGGAAGGAGCCTGAAAAGGATTTTTGGAAAGTGTTTGGAGCCTGGCTTTTAACACAAGCAAATAACAGTTTGCCTTCCTTGTATCCTCCTGAAACCCAGATTTTTTTCTTAAAAATTTTTTTTGAATGAAGAGCTCTGGTATTTCATTAAAACTATAAGAACTTATAGGATGTACACACTTTCGTCGGTCTGGTGAACAAACAGAAAAGTCAGTAGCAAAAAGTAACCTGTGAGCAGATTTCAGCTCAGAAAAGGTAATGGTTTTGTTGCTTAAGGGAGAAGGAGATAAAGATAAGTGCCCTTTTCCAGGTGAATGGGATATTACAGTTATATGATTTATAATCATCAAATGGCGAGGGATGGGCAGGGGACGTTATCAAGTACTTTCTCCTATCTCTGGATAGAACTCTATTAACATATTTCAAGAAATATTGTTGTCAACCATTTATATCAAAAGCCTACTAAAGAAGCTATACAGTCTCCCTTGGGAAACCTATGCCATGTTATTGTCATCCTTTGATGGGTAATGTCTAGTTTCCTCCAGTGACTAACCTAAATTTGTCTGCTGCTACATACACCTTTATCTTTTTGTTCTGTTGGCAGTGGAGGCAGCAAATACATTACATTTGCATAATGATGTATTTTAGAGCTTTTATTTCTTTGTTGGCTTTCTTTTCATTAAGTTGTGTATATCCTAAATCAATACTTGGAAAGGAGAGCAGGGTGTAAAATCAGTGGCAGAAGAGCTAAGAGAATAAGCTAGGAATGCCTCTGAAAATACCAGACCAGAGTTACTCATTGTACCAGTAAAGAAATTGTGAGAGATTTTTCCCTAAGGGAGCTTGACTTGGATTTAACTATATCTTTCCCTTCATCCTGTGTTTTACAGAGAGACAGTCACAAGTGGAACATGGATTCTCTAGAAATCAC
This sequence comes from Sapajus apella, assembly GCF_009761245.1. NCBI lineage: Eukaryota > Metazoa > Chordata > Mammalia > Primates > Cebidae > Sapajus > Sapajus apella. Next base: position 13,695,056 of record NW_022436982.1, read on the forward strand.
TTGCAGACAGGCTTATAACCTGGCATGCTTGTGGCCTGAATGTTTCCTCCCACTTCAGGAACAAAAGGGAAGTGGCCAGTTGGTATCTTTAGGAAGCTGACCAAAGGCCTTTAGACTTCTTAGGCCTAAGGCTGACTTTATTATATTTGGAGCATAAGGCCAGTTTCCTCTTTGGTCAAAGGGACAACATGACTCCTTTGCTTTGGGCCTAGAGGGTAATGAAAGGAGATCAAATGGAAATATAATGAGTATGTAATGTCGTAGACATATTTCTTAGTATCTATCTAGATTCTGTTTCTTTAAAATAAGAAAAGAGTTTAGGCATCATAGCCTTATTTCTAACAAAAGTTCCAGATCCTCCCACTCATCTTATTATGGATTCCTGTTTGAGTTCTACATTTTGGCTTAAGGACTAGCAACATAGTCTGAAATCAATGGATATTTATGAATACATGTTGTTGAATGAATGACCTTTAGTGTTATTAGTCATATCTGTCCCTTTGATCATTTTTAGAGCCTGATAACTAAGTAACATTCTCTACTTTGACCCTTGAGTCTTTTCCCCCAGCTTTTATATTTTATATTTACTTTATACCTTGTACGACATTCTTTAAGATTCTGAAACCCTAAATCCAATCTTGACACTATTCTACTTGGTCAACAACCACACTGGGACTGTCTTAGTGGCCTTAAGGGGAGAATCATATACCCAGTAAGTCCTGTAAGAAGTTTGATTTGTATTCTCAGTAGAACTCATGTCATAGGTTTCAGAGTTATAATAATTTAGAGATTGGTTTAATTACACCAGAGATCTCAAAGTGACATGTGTCTATTAGTTTTCATTACATTGACTCTCAACGTCCAACTATAGTATTTTTAAAGATATAGAAGAAAGAGAAAAACTCGTATCAATACTGAAGACTAAATTTGTCAGATAACTCAATGCCACTATCTGGTGGTAAATCTTTGCTTCCTATAATATAAAGCAGGTTGGAGTGTATTGAAAAATTACTCAATAAAAATTATGGGGCAATCTGAGTACTCTGTCCATCAGTTTTGCTCCCAATCATCCTATTACATCTATGGAGATAGAGGCCAACAAAATGAACAGGGCAAGAGGCAGGTAAGGAATCATGATAATGGTGGAGCTAATTCTTAAAGCTGTAATCCCCAAGTATAGAGTGTAGGGTAGACATTGGAGGATATTTATTAGAAGTGTAAGCCAAGAATTGTTTATCGTGTGTTATATTGATTTACAGTGGCTGAAAATCAGGTTGTAGGGCAAAGATAAGTTATTTATTTAGCAAGTTTGAACTAAGTGAAAGTCACTGGGAATTGGATTAGAACTCAGTGCATGTCATTCTACATTCCAAATGTAGATTTGGGAAAAAAGGAGTCATCACACAAGAGGCAGTAACAGAGCCAATTATTAGTCATTCACCAAACAACAGTGCTTTCTGAAAACAAAACAACAGAACAATAACAAAAAAAATTTAAAGAATTCTTCAACTAAATAATTAGAAAAGAGAAACATTATAAAAAGAATAAAATTCAACCCAAGCGAAAAAAATAAAACTGCAATATAAGAAAAGACTTGGAAGAAAAGCATATTTCCAAAATAATGTTTTCTTGTAAAATCCAGAAGAAACAACCAGGAAATTATTTGGAATGAGCAATAGAGAAGTGGAACCCATTGCCTCTATGAAACAGAAAGATATTCAGATATAAAATACTAGGATAAAAAGGCAACAGAATGCAATGAGAGATATGTAAAATAAGAAGGATTAGTATAACAGAATTGAAACAGAGAAAAGTAAGAAAAACTGAAGAGAGGAAAGATAATTGACATGGAGAACAGAGAATGGAGAGTCAACAACATGTGGATAATTGGTGTCCCTATAGGAGACTAAATCAATAATCAGTGATACACATAAGAAGATATCCCTGAGAGAAAGAATGGTTTATAGATTAAGGTGGCTTATTGAGTTAAAGTAAATAAAAAGAGATTCATTTTGGGTCATACCTGGTAATACTTTGATATAAGTTTTCATACTCTATAACAACAGTTTACAAACTTTTTAGTCTCACAATGCTGATATACTCTTAAAAAATAGTAAGGATTATGTTTTAGGGTTCTCCAGAGGAAAAGAATCAATAGAATAGATAGATGGATGGATAACAGAATTGGTAGGATGGATGGATGGATGGATGGAAACATAATTTGGCTGTGTTTCCACCCAAATATCATCTTGAATTATAACTCCCATAATTCCACATGTTGTGGGAGGGACACAGTGGGAGATAATTGAATCACAGAGGTTGTTTTCCCCATATTGTTCTTGTGATAGTGAATAAGTCTCACAAGATCTGATGATTTTATAAGAGGTTTCCCCATTTGCTTGATTCTTAATTCTCTTTTGTCTGCTGCCATGTAAGACATGCCTTTTGCCTTCTACCATGATTGTGAGGCCTCCCCAGCCACATGGAATTGTAAGTCCATTAAAAAAAATTTTTTTAAGAAATTACCCAGTCTTGGGTATGTCTTTATTGCAGCACAAAAACAGACTAATACAGATACTATAGATAGATACATAGATACATACAAATTAGGAATTGGATCACACGATTGTGGAGATGGGCAAGTCCTAAGGTCTGCAGAGTGAGTTAGTGAGCTGGATACCCAGGAAGAGCCACATTTCATTTTGAGTATGAAAGCAGAAAAAAAGCCAGTGTCCCAGCAGTCGGTGGGAATTTTCTCTCACATGGAGAAAGTTCAGATTTTTAGTTCTATTCAGGTGATAGGATGAGGCCCATCCACAATAGGAAAGGTAATCTGCTTTACTCAGTCTACTTATTTAAACATTAATCTCATCCAAAAACATACTTGCAGAAACACCCAGAATAATGTTTGACCAAATATCTAGGTACCCTGTGGCCCAGTCAAGTTGACACATAAAATTAACCATCACAGGCTCCAAATAACTTTGTTTATGCAGATTATATTTATTAATGTTTACCATATTAGAAATTAAATTTCAGAATTTAAGGAAAATATTTTATGTGTTTATTTGAATAAGCCCATTGCACGTTAACATAAATAGGATACCTTAACAAAAAAACTATATATTCCAAAACAAAATGAAAAAACACTGGAATTGTTTTCAGTTTGCAAATCTTTTGAATGTCTGGCTTAGAAAACAGGAGGTCATTATCTACTACATTTAATTGGTTTTAATATCTTTTGGTTAAAGTATATTAAAAATCTATCATCATACAAATATGTAGTTGGAAAGGAGAACATTTTAATAGCTTTTTCAGATAATTATGAATATTTTAAAACAACTACACCCAAACTTGAAAAGTGGTAGTTTTGTAAGGTTAATTATAACATGAAAACTAAAATATTAAATAACTTTTCATACTTACTTGCATTAAAATCCACTGGTTTATCATTTTGAATAGATCTTTACCTATATATTTTCACATCATACATTGATCATTTGGAAATTTATTGTTTCCCTGAATAATGAAGATCTTCCAAACATTGACACATTTAGTTCTACAATTTTTAAAAATCACACTTGTTAATATCATTGCCAACTTAATTAAAAAATCTAAGTATTGAAAAGCTTACAAACTCATCGTGATGGTTAAAAGTTTTCCAAAATTCTGTTTTTCACTTGGGAACTTAAATTTTATCATTGACTACAAATACTCTCAGTTTCTTTTGTCATAGTGACAGGCTCACTTAGTTCATTTAAAGAAAATATCTGACAAATAATTGTTTGATTTAGCATAGTTTATCTGTTGATTGTTCTTTCAAGTAAAAAAAGGTTTTCCAGAAAAATGTGGTTAGTTTAGCTTGCAACTCAAATGATTGCCCATGTAATTTTTCCCAAGATAGTCATTTTTGTGTGGTGTGCTACTGAAGTGCCTTATGAGTATTTCCTGAGTATCAAATAGAAAATGTAATGAAAAATAGTATAATTTAATGCCACTGTCTTGATTCTTGTTAAGCATCATTGCTTTGAACTATCAGTGCAAATATCAACACCTTAAAAGAAAATAACTTCTTAGTAGTATCAAAATAGTTTTGACCTCATAGACTCCCTGAAAGTTCTCAGGGACCACACTATTTTTTTTATTTTAAAATTTTTAACTTCTTCTCATTTTTGTGAGTACATACTAGGTGTATATATTTATGGGTTACATGAGATACAGACAGGTAATGCATAATAATCATTTCAGAGTCAATGGGATATCCATCACCTCAAGCATTTATCTTTTGTGTTACAATCATGTTACACTCTTTTATTTTAAAATGTACAATTAAATTATTTCTGACCATTGTCACCCTGTTGTGCTAGCAATACTAGGTCTTATTCATTCTTTCTACTTTATTGTACCCATTAGCAATCCCCAAGGAACCACACTTTTACAACCACTGTTCTATAAGAATCCAAACAGAAAAAAATAGTTTTCTACAAAGTCATAAAAAATCATGGTATCTCCATAATAATAAATGTGACAATATAATGGAGAGAGAGAAATTTTGAGAAATAAGGTTTATGACCCAAGATACCTTAAATATTTTTGATGAATGTATTACTCTCCCTATTAAAAGACAAATATTTCATGAGAATCAAAACCCCAAACTCATGTATCTACTGTTTTAAGAGACAGATCTAAATGAGTAACTCAAAAAAGAAAAAAAGATATAAATGTACTTAAAAACCTGAAAATATAAAGGAAGTAATAATCAAAATATTATCTAAATACAATTCACATTAGAAGTCATTTAACAGAACTAAGACAGTTATTTATGTTGAATAACTGTTGACAGTTATTTTATAGAATGATTTCATTCTATAAAAAAGGAACTGTTTACCGTATATCACCTTATTTCCCTTACCACCCAGTCTCTGGCAATCATCATTCTGCTTTCTTCTTTTATGAGTTCAACTTTCAGTTTTAAGATGAGTAATTTCTGGGGATCTAATGTATAGCATAGTGACCATAGTTAATACTACTGCATTGTTTACTTGAAATTTGATGAGAGAGCAAACTTTTAGTGTCCTCATTCCCCTGCCCTGCACACACAAATGGTAACCTATGGGTGGTGATAAATGTGTTAATTAATTTGACTTTAGTTATAAGTACACAATGTATCCATATATTAAATAATTACATTGTACACCTTGAATATAAATAATTTTTGTCAATATTTTTAATCACAATAAGAAAAACAAAAGAGGAAGAAACTATTATCTAAAACCTTTATGAACCAAATATACCAGAGGTGTCCGATATTTTGGCTTCCCTGGGCCACATGGAAAGGATAAGAACTGTCTTGAGCCACACATAAAGTGCACTAATGATAGCTGAAGAGCTTTTGAAAAAAAGTACATGCATAAATCTCATAACATTTTAAGAAAGTTTATGACTTTTTTTGGGCTGCATTTAAAGCCATCCTGGCATCAAGCAGTTTATGAACCATGGTTTGAACAAGCTCATGTTACATATTAAAGTAAAAGCTATTATATAAAAACAAGTTGAAAGAAAAAGAATAGAAATGGTCAATTAACACATGTTTTTCTTTAAACTGTTAGTTTCAGGGATATATGTGCAGGTTTGTTACATAGGTAAACTTATATCATGGGGTTTGTTGTACAGATTATTTTATCACCTATGTACTAAGCCTCATACCCAGTTGTTATTTTCTTCTGATCTTCTCCCTCCTTCCACTGTTCACCCTCAAGTAGGCTCCAGTGTCTGTTGTTTCTCTCTTTGTGCCCATGTGTTCTCATCATTTAGCTCCTACTTATAAATGAGAACAGGTGGTATTTGATTTTTCGTTCTCACACTTGTTTGCTAAGGATGATGGTCTCCAGCTCCATCTATGTTCCTGCAAACGACATGATCTTGTGCTTTTTAGTGGCTGCATAGTATTCCATGATATATATGTTCCATATTTTCTTTATTCAATCTGCCCTTGATGGTCATTTAGGTTGATTCCATGTCTTTGCTGGTTATTATGCTGGCTTCATTGTTTAGTTGCTTTATAATGCCACTGGTCTGTGTACTTAAATGTGTTTTTGTATTGGCTGGTAATGGTCCTTCTTTTCCATATTGAGAGCTCCTTTTACGATCTCTTATAAGGTATCCTTGTGATAACAAACTCCCTCAGCATTTGCCTATCTGAAAGGAACTTATTTCTCCTTCACTGAGGAAGCTTAGCTTAGTGGATTTAAAATTCTTGGTCGAAGATTTTTTTCCTTCAAGAATTTTGAATATAGGTTCCCAATCTCTTCTGGCATGTAGAGTTTCTGCTGAGATATCTTCTGGTACCCTGATAGGGTTTCCTTTATAGGTGATTTGGCCTTTCTCTTAGCTGCTTTTAATATTCTTTCGTTTTGACCTTGGAAAATCTGATTATATGACTTGAGGATGATCTTCTTATGTAGAATCTTGCAGGGGTTCTTTGTATTTCCTGAATGTGACTCTTGGCCTCTCCAGTGAGGTTGGGGAAGTTTTCATGAATGATATTCTGAAATATGTTTTCCAAGTAGTTTGTTTTCTTAACATCCCTTTCAGCAATGCCAATGATTCATAGATTTGACCTTTTTACATAATCCCATATTTCTCAGAGGTTTTGTTCATTCTTTTTTATTCTTTTTTAAAATTTTTGTCATTTCAGAGAGCCAATCTTCGATTTCTGAGGTTCTTTCCTCAGCTTGGTCTATTCTGCTATTAATATTTACTGTTGCATTGTGAAATGTTTGTAGTGTGTTTTTCATCTCTATCACATCAGTTAGGTTCTGTTTTATTTTGTCTGTTTCATCTGCCAGCTCCTGCATCATTTTATTGTGATTCTAAGTTTCCTTGTATTGGGTTTTGTTGTTCTTCTGAATCTTAATGATCTCCTTCCTATCCATATTCTGAATTCAGTTTCTGTCATTTCAGCTAGCTCAGCCTGGTTAAGAACACTTTGGGGACAACTTGTGCAGTTATTTGGAGGACATCAAACACTGACCGTTTGAGTCGCTGGAGTTCTTGCGTTGGTTCTTTTTCATCTCTGTATGTGGGTGTTCCTTTAATTGCAGTATAGATTAAGTATAGTCAGTCGGCTTCTTTTCCTGATGTTTTCACAGGGCCAAGGCTTTGTGCAGGGCCTTTGTTTGTAGCTGCCTTGTCTTTGGTTTCACAGCAGGAAGGGGGTGGGTGTTAGTGAGGTGATTTTGGTGTTGAATCTTTTGGTTGGAGGGTGTGATCTAGTAGGTGATGCTTAGCTATTATGGTTGATTGGTAGACTCTTGGTCAGTCATGTGGCTCCCTATACCCTTATATTTCCTCACCAATTGCAATCATGCTTCCTCTGAATGCTCTGCAAGTGTGAGCTCCTCTCTCACTTGAGTGCTGTCTGCTGTAGATTGCAACTTGGCACTCTCAGGCTACTCACCACAGCTCTGGAGTGATCTCGGGGCTTATGTGCCCTCCCCAACTTGGAAGCAGCAGAGAAAGGGGCCTTAGAAGTGGTTGCGGCCAAGGGTTTTTACTTGTCTCCTGGGGGCTCTACCTCAGAGAGATTCAGGTCAGGGCAGTCAGTCCTAGATGGGGGCTATGTGCTGTGGGCCTAAGCCAGGTGTTCCCTTCCTGGTGATAATGAGCAGGGGTTCCCTTCCTGGTAATAATGAGCAGGAGCCATGGGAGATAGACTGGCTTCCTCTTCTTGGGTCAGCTACTGAGTGTTGGAGGTGTGGATAAAGCACTTAGGGTCCTTGTTCCTTTTTTAGTCTGAAGGTAGCGGGATAGTACCAACACAAAGGCAGGGAAAGAGGGGCTTTTTGTTGCCCCTTGGGCCCCATCTCTGAGAAACACAGAGCTTCAGTTACTGGGAGTGTTCAGCCAGTGGGGTGGGGTAGCTGCACTGCCAATGTGAGCTTGGGGTTCCACTTGTTGGGGACCAGAGAGTGAAGGTCTCACAAGGAGGAGAAGCTGGTCTCCTCTCTGTGCTGTGGTGTGGTATAAGTTCGGGTGACTGTGGCATGCTGTAAGCTTGGGCATAGCTGTCAGACCAAAGGTAACAGGAATAGAACTGCTACTGTGGCAGTGGCGGGGGGCTGGCAGACGCCTCTGGGAGCCTATCCCCAGGGAAACTCTGGGCCGCTACTAGTGGGTATGTTCACTGTGGGTGGGGTGACTGTTCTGTGGTCATGAACTAGGGACTCTGCCAGGTGAAGAGTGGAGTGGAGGTTCCCAGGGATGAGGGGTTGGACTCCTTTTCATATGGAGGATATGGTGTGCTGGAGGTGCCTGTATAGTCACTAGGCCTTTTATCCTTTTCCAGCCTGCGAGCTGTTAGGGCAGTAGCATTGCAATTGCGGGGGCAGACAGGTTGCGGGTTGACTCTAAGGTTTCCTCCCTGGAGAAATGCTGGTCTGTCTCTGTGGTGATCAGGCAGGGGCAGAGTGGTTGTGTTGGAGTGCCAGGTTGGTTGGCCCTTCCCAGTGAGAAGTGTGGACTGGGACCTACATGGAAAACAGTCTGGTCACTTTTCCATGAGGTGGGTGTTCTGTGCTGGTGGTCCAGACCAGTCTCCGGTCCCTACAGACTCACCAGAGCCTGGAGACGGTAAAGGCGAGGGCTGTGAAACAGTAAAGAGGGCAATCCATCCCTCCCACTGGGAGCTCTATCCCAAGGAATTACAGAGTGGCTCCTAACTCAATTACCCCAGCAGGGGATGGCTGGAGACCCAGGCTGGGGGGACCCACCCAGTGAGAGGATATGGGATCATGGACCCACATAACAGTCTGACCACTTTTTGTTTTGTTATTTATTTATTTAATACTTTAAGTTCTGGAGTACATGTGCATATCTTGCAGGATTGTTACATAGGTATACACATGCCATGGTGGTTTGCTGCATCCATCCCCCCATCATCTACATTAGGTATTTCTCCTAATGCTATCCCTCCCAAATCCCCCTATCCCCTACTATCCCTCCCCTAGCTCCCCACCTCCCAGCAGGCCTTGGTGTGTGATATTCTCCTTCCTGTGTCCATATGTTCTCATTGTTCAACACCCACTTATGAATGAGAACATGCAGTGCTTAGTTTTCTGTTTTTGTGTCAGTTTGCCGAGAATGATGGTATCCGGCTTCATCCATGTCCCTGCAAAGAACATGAACTCATCCTTTTTTATGGCTGCATAGTATTCCATGGTGTATATGTGCCACATTTTCTTAATCCAGTCTATCATGGGCATTTGGATTGGTTCCAAGTCTTTGCTATTGTAAACATGCCACAATGAACATACATGTGCATGTGTCTTTTTAATAGAGTGATTTATAATCCTTTGGGTATATACCCAGTAATGTTATTGCTGGGTCAAATGGTATTTCTATATCTAAATCCTTGAGGAATCACCACACTGTCTTCCACAATGATTGAACAAATTGACACACCCACCAACAGTATAAAAGTATTCCTATTTCTCCACATCCTCTCCAGCATCTGTTGTCTCCAGATTTTTTAATGATCACCATTGTAACTGGTGTGAGCTGGTATCTCAATGAGGTTTTGATTTGCATTTCTCTAATGACCAGTGATTATGAGCATTTTTTAATATGTTTGTTGGCTGTGTAAAGGTCTTCTTTTGAAAAGTATCTGTTTGTATCTTTTGCCTACTTTTTGATGGGGTTGTTTGTTTTTTCTTGTAAATTTGTTTAAGTTCTTTGTAGATTCTAGATATTAACCCTTTGTCAGATGGGTAGAGTGCAAACTCTTTTTCCCATTCTGTTGGTTACCGGTTCTCACTCTAATGATTGTTTTTTTTTTTTTTTTTTTTTCTGTGCAGAAGCTCTTAAGTTTAATTAGATCCCATTTGTCTATTTTGGCTTTTGTTGCCATTGCTTTTGGTGTTTTAATCATGAAGTCCTTGCCCATGCCTATGTCCTGAATGGTATTGCCTGGGTTTTCTTCTAGGGTTTTTATGGTGTTAGGTCTTATGTTTAAATCTTTAATTCATCTGGAGTTAATTTTTATATAAGGTATAAGGAAGGGGTCCAGTTTCAGCTTTCTGAATATAGCTAGCCACTTTTCCCAACACTGTTTATTAAACGTGGAATCCTTTCCCCATTGCTTTGTCAAGTTTGTCAAAGATCAGATGGTCGTAGATGTGTAGCATTTCTTCCGAGGCCTCTGTTCTGTTCCATTGGTCTATATCTCTGTTTTGGTACCAGTACCATGTTGTTTTGATTATTGTAGCCTTGTAGTATAGTTGAAGTCAGGCAGAATGATGCCTCCAGCTTTGTTCTTTTTGCTTAGGATTGTCTTGGTTATGCAGGCTCTTTTTTGGTTCTATATGATGTTTAAGGTGTTTTTTTCTTTTTTTTCCAGTTCTGTGAAGAAGGCCATTGGTAGCTTGATGGGGATATATTGAATTTATAAATTACTTTGGGCAGTATGGCCATTTTCATGGTATTCATTCTTCTTAACCATGAGCATGGAATGTTTTTCTATCTGTTTGTGTCCTCTCTTATTTCCTTGATCAGTGGTTTGTAGTTTTCCTTGAAGAGGTCCTTCACATCCTTGTTAGTTTTATTCCTAGGTATTTAATTCTCTTTTAGCAATTGTGAATGGGAATCCACTCATTATTTGGAGCTCTGTTTTTCTGTTATTGATATATAGGAATGCTTGTGATTTTTGCACATTGATTTTGTATCCCAAGACTCTGCTGAAGTTGCTTATCAGCTTAAGGAGGTTTTGGGCTGAGACAATGGGGTCTTCTAAATATACAATCATGTCATCTGCAAATAGGGACAATTTTGCTTCCTCTTTTCCTAGTTGAATACCCTTTATTTCTTTTTCTTGCCTGATTGCACTGGCCGGAACTTCCAATACTATGTTGAATAGGTGTGGTAAGAGAGGGCATCCTTGTCTAGTGCCAGTTTTCAAAGGGAATGCTTCCAGTTTTTGCCCATTCTGTATGATATTGGCTGTGGGCTTGTCATAAGTAGCTTTTATTACTTTGAGATACGTTCCATCGATACCTAGTTTATTGAGGGTTTTTAGCATAAAGCGCTGTTGAATTTTGTTAAAAGCTTTCTCTGCATCTATTGAGATAATCATGTGGTTTTTGTATTTGGTTCTGCTTATGTGATGGATTACGTTTATATATTTGTGTATGTTGAACCAGCCTTGCATCCCAGAGATAAAGCTGACTTGATTGTGATGGATAAGCTTTTTGATGTGCTGTTGGGTTTGATTTGTCAGTATTTTATTGAAGATTTTTGCATCAGTGTTCATCATGGATGTTGGCCTGAAATTTTCTTTTTTAGGTGTGTCTCTGCCAGGTTTAGACATCAGAATGATGTTGGTCTCATAAAATGAGTTAGGGAGGATTCCCTCTTTTTGTATTGTTTGGAAGAATTTCAGAAGGAATGGTACCAGCTCCTCTTTCTACCTCCAGTAGAATTCAGCTATGAACCCATCTGGTCTTGGACTTTTTTTGGTTGGTAGGCTATTAACTGCTGCCTCAACTTCAGACTTTGTTATTGGTGCATTCAGGAATTCAACTTCTTCCTGGTTTAGTCTTGGAAGGGTGTAAGTGTCAGGAATTTATTCATTTCTTCTAGATTTACGGGTTTATGTGCATAGAGGTGTTTGTAGTAATTGCTGATGGTAGTTTGTATTTCTAAGGAATCAGAGGTGATAGCCCCTTTATCATTTTTTATTGAATCTATTCAGTTCCTCTCTCTTTTATTAGTCTGGCTAGTGGTCTATTTTGTTGCTCTTTTTTTTAAAAGAAAAAACAGCTGCTGGAGTCATTGATTTTTTTTTTGAAGGGTTTTTTTTTTTGTGTCTCTTCTTTAGTTCTGCTCTGATCTTAGTTATTTCTTGTCTTCTGCTAGCTTTTGAAGTTGTTTGGTCTTGCTCCACTAGTTCTTTTAATTTTGATGTTAGGATGTCAATTTCAGATCTTCCCTTACTTCTCATATGGGCGTTTAGTGCTATAAATTTCTCTCTAGACACTGCTTTAAATGTGTCCCAGAGATTCTGGTACGTTGTCTTCATTCTCATTGGTTTTGAAGAACATCTTTATTTCTGCCTTCATTTCATTCTTTATCCAGTAGTCGTTCAGGAGCAGGTTGTTTGGTTTCCATGTAGTTGTGTGGTTTTGAGTGTTTCTTAATCCTGAGTTCTAATTTGATTGCACTGTGGTCAGAGAGACTGTTATGATTTCTGTTCTTTTGCATTTGCTGAGGAGTGATTTATTTCCAATTATGTGGTCATTTTTAGAGTAAGTGCGATGTGGTGCTGAGAAGAATGTATATTCTGAGGATTTGGGGTGGAGAGTTCTGTAGATGTCTATTAGGTTTGCTTGATTCATCTCTAAGTTCAAGCCTGGATATCCCTGTTAATTTTCTGTCTTGTTGATCTATCTAATGTTGACAGTGGAGTGTTTAAGTCTCCAACTATTATTGTGTGGGAGTCTAAGTCTCTTTGTAGGTCATTAAGAACTTGCTTTATGTATCTGGGTGCTCCTGTATAGGGTGCATATATACTTAGGATTGTTAGCTCTTCTGTTGCATTGATCCTTTTGCCATCATGTAATGTCCTTCTTTGTCTCTTTTGATCTTTGTTAGTTTAAAGTCTGTTTTATCAGAGACTAGGATTGCAGCCCCTGCTTTTTTTTTTTTTTTTTTTTTTGCTCTCCATTTCCTTGGTAAATCTTCCTCCATCCCTTTATTTTGAACCAATGTGTGTCTTTGCACATGAGATGGGTCTCCCAAATGCAGCACACCAATGAGTCTTGACTTTTTATCCAGTTTGCCAGTCTGTGTCTTTTGGTTGGGGCACTTAGCCCATTTACGTTTAAGGTCATATTGTTATGTGTGAATCTGATCCTGCCATTTTGATACTAGCTTGTTGTTTTGCCTATTAGTTGATGCCATTTCTTCGTTGTGTTGATGGTCTTTACCATTTTGTATGTTTTTGGAGTGGCTGGTACTTGTTCCTTTCCATGTTTAGTGCTTCCTTCAGGAGCTCTTCTAAAGCAGGCCAGGTGGTGACAAAATCTCTCAGCAATTCTTGTCCATAAAGGATTTTATTTCTCCTTCACTTATGAAGCTTAGTTTGGCTGGATATGATATTCTGGGTTGAAAGTTCTTTTTTTTAATGATGATGAATATTGGTGCTCACTCTCTTCTGGCTTGTAGGGTTTCTGCCAAGAGATCTGCTGCGAGTCTGATGGGCTTCCCCTTGTGGGTAAACTGACCTTTTACTCTGGCTGCCCTTAGCATTTTTTCCTTCATTTCAACCCTGGTGAATATGATGATTATGTGCCTTGGATTTGCTCTTGTTGAGGAACATCTTTGTGGTAGTCTCTGTATTTCCTGGATTTGAATCTTGGCCTGGCTTGTTAGATTGGGAAAGTTCTCTTGGATAATATCCTGAAGAGTGTTTTCCAGCTTGGTTTCATTCTCCCTGTCACATTCAAGTATACTGATCAAATGTAGATTTGGTCTTGTCACATAATCCCATATTTCTTGGAGGCTTTCTTCATTTCTTTTCACTCTTTTTTTCTCCAGCCTTGCCTTCTTGTTTTATTTCATTGAGTTGATCTTCAATCTCTGATATCCTTTCTTCCACTTGATCAATTCAGCTATTGAAACTTGTTTATGCTCTGTGAAGTTCTCACGCTGTGCTTTTCAGCTCCATCAGGTCATTTATGTTCTTCTCTAAGCTGGTTATTCTAGTCAACATTTTGTCTAACCTTTTTTCAAGGTTATGTTTTTTTGCATTGGCTAAGAACATACTCCTTTAGCTCAGAAAAGTTTGTTATTACCCACCTTCTGAAGCCTGCTTCTGTGAATTCATCAGACTCATTCTCCATCCAGTTTTGTTCCCTTGCTGGTGAGGAGTTGTGATCCCTTGGAGGAGAAGAGGCCTTCTGGTTTTTGGTGATTTCAGCCTTTTTGCTCTGGTTTCTTCCCATCTTTGTGGATTTATCTACCTTTGATCTTTGAAGTTGATAACTTTTGGATGGGGTCCCTGAGTGAACGTCTTTTCTGTTGATGTTGAAGCAATTTCTTTCTGTTTTTTAGTTTTCCTTCTAACAGGCCCCTCTGCTGCAGAATTGCTGGAGTTTGCTGTAGGTCCACTCCAGACCCTGCTTGCCTGGGAATCACCCATGGAAGCTGCAGAACAGCAAGGATTGCTGCCTGTTCCTTCCTCTGGTAGCTTCGTCCCAGAAATGTACCTGCCAGATGTCAGCCAGAGCTCTCCTGTATGAGGTGTCTCTTGGGATACACAGGGGTCAGAAAGCCACTTGAGGAGGCAGTCTGTCCGGCATTCTGTCCCTTTTCAGAGCTCAAGTGCTGTGCTGGGAGCTCCACTGCTCCCTTCAGAGCTGCTGGGCAGGGACGTTTAAGTCTGCTGAAGTGGAATTGACAACCACGCCTTTTCCTAAGTGCTCTGTCCCAGGAAGGTGGGGCTTTATTTATAAAACCCTCACAGGCTGCTGCCTTTTTTCAGAGATGCCCTGCCCAGCAAGAAGGAAGTCTACTCACAGTCTGCCTGCAGAGGCCTTGCTGAGCTGCTGCAGGCTCTGCTCAACTGCTATGTAAACTTCCCTGCGATTTTGTTTACACAGGCAAGGTTAGAACTGCCTCAGTAGTGGTGGATGCCCCTGCCTCTGCCAAGCTCGACTGTCCCAGGTGGTGGCTGCGAAAATCTCAAGCCAGTGGGTCTCAGCTTGCGAGTCTTTGCGGGGGTGGGACCCGCTGAGCCAGATCACTTGGCTCCCTGCCTTCATCCCCCTTTTTTCAGGGGAATGGGCACTAACTGCTTTTGTTTAGGGCTGCTGCAGTGTGGTAGGAGTCCATTCCAGTCCCTAGTCACTTTGGATTTTCCACTACCTGAAAGTATCAACAGTGAAAGCTGCAAAACAGCAAAGATGGTAGCCTGCCTCTCCCTCTGGGAACACCATCCCAGGGAAGTACAAACTTGTTGCTGGCCCAAGCACACCAGCTGGGGAGGCTGGGAACACTTATGGAGTGTTCCTGCCCAATGAGGAGAAATGGGATCAGAGACCTACTTAAAAGAATCAATCTGAACCCTTTTGTTGCGGAGTAGCTATATTGCATTGGCGGGCCACTCCAGCCTCCAGCCACTGTGGACTCTACAAAGCCCAAAGGCAACAACAGCTTAGCATACAAAACAGCAAAGATGGTGGCCTACTCTCCACTCTGGGAGAATTGTCCCAGGAGGTTTGGAACTGCTGCTGAAAACCTGGTGGGAATGATTGTAGACCTAGGCTGGGAAGTTCTTAGTGAATAGAAATAGGATCTGGGACCCACATAAAAAAGCAGCCTGGCCATGTCTTCGTAGAGCTGTTGTGCTATGCTGGAGTAGCACTCCAATCCCTAGTTGCCTCTGATTCCCTAGAGCTCAAAAGAAACAATGGCTAAGGCAGCAAAGCAGCAAAGATGGCAGCCACCCCTCCATCTGGGAGCTCCATCTCAGGGAGATGTAAAGCTTCTATTCTTGGCTGACTCATCCTGTGAGAGGCCATAGAAGCGGGGCCTGCTGCCCATGGCTGCTCAGCCCCCTAGTTCAGCCCCTTTTTTAGAGGTATGTATAGGGTTCCAACCTCCTGCTTTGCTGGAGTTGCAGCTGCCTCTGCTGGGAAGCCCGAGTATCTAAATCTCCTGTGGTTCCATGTGAGCCTGAGAGGCTGCTCTGCCAAGACTCCGCGGTAGCTCTGCCTGTCAGACTGAAGGTCCTGGTCCAGTGGATTCAAGAGGGGATCTCCAGACCTGGGGTTGCAGAGATCTGTGGGAGAAGTGTGGGTCCCCAAATCACTCACGCACTGCTTCCCTGGGCAAGAGGCTCCTCTAGATCTATGTTGCTCCCAGGTGGGTGGTCGTCCTGCCTCATTTTTCTCCATTCTCTGTGGGTTGAGTTGTTTTCTGGATGAATCCCAGTGCACATACCTGGATGTTTCAGATGAAGGTGTACTTTCTCACCCCTTCTATTTCTTCCTGTGAGAGCAGGGCACACACACTAGCTGCTTTTTGTCGGCCATCTTGGCCAGCCTCCAATGCGTCTGTTTCAATCTTGCTAAAATCAAGTAGGAAAAAAGAAAGGCCAGCTATAGAACATCCAAAGACGTTAATTTCATATAATTTTTTGCCCCCTGTGGAACAAGACAGGCTTTCATGGTAGACAGGGGAAATATTATCTCTCTTTGAGATATGAGCAGTCGGATCTATACTTTGAAAGCAGATTTATACAAATTATTTCTTGAGTGGTGAGTCTAATTTTGAGGCTGAGATTTCACATGTGGCCTGATATATGAGCCCCAGAGATCAAGTGTATCTTGAAAACCATATAATTTAGATTTCTTGGCTTCTCCTTGTTTATGTTCCTATTGTTAACATGTATTCTTATGTAAACATTCCATTCCTATTTTAGCTGTGCAAAGCTGAAGAGATCAAGAATCTTCCCCAGTATCACCAGAGTTTAGAACAACGTCTGACATATAGTAGGTGCTCAATAAATATTTATTGAATGAATGAATGAATGTCCACATTTGGGACCAGAAGGAACTCATGTCTCTCTCTAACTTTAAATCCTCAGACTAGTGTGAGGGGAGGAGCAGAGAGAAAAGATACAGCTCTGCATAGAATTCAGACAAGAGCCAGACATATATGGTCCAGCTGTCACTTCTACGTGGAAAATTTAATCTCCACAGCCGCCTTTGAAGTATCTGAGTTGTATTCTATTTAGGAAGGAAAGTGGTTATTTCCTTGCAGTGTCATTCTAGGGAAGAGCAGTGACTGGGAATATGTGTAGAAGTCTGTGTGTTAAAAACTCAAATAACCTCTTATAAGTGTGGCTCAAGACAAGGCTCATGCATACAACCACAACACCAGTGAGTGTCTTCTTTAGCTGCCCCAGTTGCTCTGGGATAAGATTCTCATGGCCAGGAACAAAAAGAAAAGCATAATCATTTTCTCAAATAGCATAGGATTGCCTAGGCTTTAGGAACTAAGTGGTACAAGAAACTAAGAGACGCACCAATAACAGGCAACAGAGGAGCAAAGGCTAGTGACCTAGGAATAGATACGTGTGGCTGAAACAAGACTCAGACAGTGACGATAAAAACAATACCTGTGAGGGGAGACTTCACAGCCACAGAGTACTGTTTATAAAAAACTCAGTGGGGCACATCCATTTCTCTTGACAAGGGAACTGTCAGAGGCCAGTGGTTAAGGCAGTGACACAGCAAAGGCCACTATAACAATATCAGGGTTCTACCCTTTTCTCCTTAGTCAGAAATCCGTAATAGGCAAACACAAACACTTTAGGGTTAGGAGGCTGTGGGCTCAAAGTGAGTCATGTGCCATGCAATGAATCTCAAGCCTCAAGGGTCCAGGAGACAGGGATGAGCAGCCCTGAGCAGGTGCACTGGCAATATGAGCCATGTGGTCCAATAAATGAACAGTGGAGAATGGGGAGGATGAGCTAAATCAATTTCAAAGCCTAAATCAATATCAAGGACCAAATCTGGATCCTTGATATTGCTGGAGAGGGGATGTTCAAAGGCTGCCATTGTGAACATTTTAGGAGATTTTTGATGGTCTTGACTCTAGCAAAAAAATTCTCTGAGAAGAAGGAGCAACACTTTCATCTGGTTTTATGCATCTAGTGAGCTATGATGAAGGAGGACATGGGAAGCCAGCAGTGTGCAGTCTTCTGGGAGCATGGATCTTCGTGGGCAGAAAATCCTGCCAATAGAAGTTAAATCAACTCTGGACTCTCACTTTCCGTGCATTTTCTCTACTGTATTAAGGTTAAGTTGGAGGGAAAGAAAATTCCAAAGGGAAGGCAGTAAAAACACTGCTTTTTAAAAAAAACAATTAATACAATGAACAAATCAGGTTTTGAATACTAATGAACATTGTTTGATGTCTGTATGTCTGAGCAAAAGCATATTTGAAAAAATTTTGGGAAGTATGAGCTCATAATAAACATGAGCTCATAATAAATATTTAATCATCAAATACAATAGCATAGTTAGCATTCAAATACACTATTGTATGTTGTAAAGATATATTAATACAATAAAATTTTGCCATTCACTAGCTGTAACAGTGAGATGGGGAGCTGAATGAGTGGAAGGAGACTTTACTTTCCATTTTGTACTCTTCATGCTACTTGAATATTTTGGATGGCGTGCTTATGTAATTAAAATGTTAGTCAAACAATGCTATTATAGTCTAGGCTAGTCCTGGAAATAATGATGAATTGGGAACATTTCTATTTGGAAGCTTCATTCTCTTCTCATGAATCCTCCTTCCTCTAGATCTTTCAACCCCTATCAAAACCTTTCTTCTTCACATTAGAATATAAGTACTGATAAGAGTTTACATAATGAAATTTTGATTCATTAATAATTAAAGCTTTAAGCTAAAAGCATTCAAAACAAACCTTGGGGCCGGGTGCAGCAGCTCACGCCTGAGTCACGCCTGTGATCTTACCACTTTGGGAAGCTGAGGCAGGAGGATTGCTTGAACCCAGGAGTTTGAGACCAGCTTGGGCAACATAGGGAGATACTGTCTCCACAAAAATATTTTTAAAAATTAGCTGGGCATCGTGGTGCTCTCCTGCAGTCCTAGCTGCTCTGGAGGCTGAGGTGGGAGGACTGTTGGAGCCTAGAAGGTTGAGGCTGGAGTGAGCTGTGATCACACCACTGCACTCCAGGCTAGGAGACAGAGCAAGACCCTCTGTCTCCTAACAAAGCAAAACAAAACAAACAAAACAGACTTTGAGACTTGCCCTGTTTTTTTTTTAGGAAAACAACAGATGTAATAACAGAAGCAATCCTTTCCAGTCTCCTGTAGCTCTCAGAACCCTCAACTATACACACAACCTCTTAATTTTTTTCATAACTAGATTCCTGAAAAGAGTAATTTTTTTCTTTTTTAAAACTGAGCATAATCAGGCTCATGGTACTTTCATTCTTGAAGCTCCTTGGTTGTGATCTAGGGGAATATGTGAGAAGCTGAAGGTGTAGAAATTGAATTGAATGAGTTGCATAGAAATAATGAGCCTGGGGTCAGAGTTGGTGCTACCCAGGGAACAGCCAGCCTGCTTTCATGGTCAGCCTCCAGCAATGAATGAGGTCTTGTTACCCAGTGGTGTCCGGGGAACTGTTTCACTCTGAAGAGTCCACTGAGGTTGTGGGATATGGTGAATATTTAATAATAAGCTCTGTGGGGAACAAAAAAAGAGAGGGGTGGGAGAGGGAGGGAGGGAAGGAGGGAGGGAAGGAGGGAGGAAAGAAGGAATGGAGGGAGAGAGGGATTCTGATTTGTAGTGTTTCCCAATTTTTATGTCAGCCTCCCAAGCTGACACCAAGTCACTGAACCTGGAGTTGGGAAGAGAGGTGTACCATTGGCCTCCTTAGCCAGGACAAGTCAACTCTAGCAGACCACTGCACTTGAAATATGCTGCTTGAAAAATTTTTTAGCAATGTACTTGTGTAATTAAAATATTAGTTATTCAGTTTTCAGGTACCTGCTGAGAAGCTCACCAGGTTTAACTTGGCAACATTATCTTCCTTAAGTGAGTTACAGGCTTCTGAGAGCCATGAGAAATGATGCCTTTTATAAATCTCCCGCTCCACAGTGAAAAGCCAAGATCTGCTGCCTAATGAGGTATTATTTTTGGAGGCAAGCAAGCAAACTCTGACCATTGGCTTATTATTTGCAATATTGCTCTGGAAACCCATTACCAAAGGAGCAATAGGTATATGGAAAGGAAAAGAAATTACTTTGGCTCAGAGCAAACAATATAACAGTGACATCAAACTAGAGGAAATGGGGTCTGGGATCCTGTGCATCAATTGATAGGTAATGAGAGCCTGAACTCCTAAAGGAGAAACCCACAGCAGAGCCCTGCATTAGCATATGCCAATTTATATCAGGCTCTAATGTTGGCAGAGCGGCTCCTAAATGAATAATTGCTGAAGGGGCAATTGTGGGAGTCATCTTTCGAAGAGATGTTTTATTTTTTTCCCTGGCCACAGCAAATACGAGTTTAATAATCCTTTCAATGGCTACTGTGTTATCATAAAATAATCTAAATGCTACTAAATGGTATTTAAAATGATTTCCAGACACTGGCAGACTTGACTGAATGGCAATTCGGCTGCTAATGCATCTCTAATACAGCATGTGAGAAGCACGGTAATGAGCCCACATTGTTGGGATCGAAATCCTTCACCATGGTTATTTTTGCCTCCAACTTTGACCCCCAGCCAGTTTGTGGCACCCTGCCCCACCCCTCACTTATTTCCACCTTTTTTCAGGTCCCTGTTCAGACATGGGCTGTGGCATGAAAAGCATGGTGTCTACTGTTTTGTTCCCATTTCCTCATTTGGTCAGTTGTAAGGTGCAGCACAACTGCTGGGAATGGGGAATTAGAGAAGCAGGCGATCCTCCCCGAAGCCCCAAAGAGCAAGTAGCTGAGAGGCTAAAAAGAATGAAAGGTCTTGGCAATGCACTTTTGTTCATCATGTCTCCCCTCTGAGTATATGCACTCCAATCACATAAGGTACAGTGGGAGGTGAGGCTGAAACAAAAATTTCAGAAACTCTGAATTCATGATGGAATCATTTGCTATCTGAGTGAGATATACAAGGAGATAAGCTTAGTGTCCCCAGCACTGTGGTACAACACTGAATAGCTTATCAGCACCCTGGAAATCAGGGCATTCATGCCAAGGAAAGGCATGATTGCCTGTGTGCTTCTCTATTGAGACACAGAATAATTCAGAGATGAGAGAGACACAGTGTAGATTAAAAATGCTTTATTTGGGTAGCTTTTTTGAAAGGAAGATAATGGGGTGCTTCCAGGTCTTAATTTTTGTTGTTGTCTTTGTTTTTACTGTGGTAAAATGCACATAATATAAAATTCTTAACCTGTTTTTAGAAAGATTTGAAATCAATTACAAGCTACAATCTGTGCTTCCCTTGCTCCCCCAGCGTGGGGAATAGAAGTGGGAAGCACAGAACATCTTCCACCTCCCTTTCCAGATTACAGCAAAATGTCAAGAAGTGGTAAGGGAGGACTGGAAGCACAAGGACATTTACATCTCACACTGCTGACAGGCAGCCAGCTGGTGACGGTGCCCCAGAGCAGCCATGCAGAGAGAAAACCACCTCAGAGCATGGGAGGCTGGTGGGATCACAGGCTGCAGTGCTCCTGGAAAGGATGCGACGAGAATAGTGGATTTGCAGAACAGCAGAGCTGCCGCCTTGAACACCACTGACAGAACTCTGCAAATAGATGATGAATAAACTGGGAGAAGAGGGTCATGTGGGTCCTTCCAAAACCTTTCTCCATGTGATTTTCCTGGAAGAGGAATCAGCCAAAAAAGATAAGAACCTGGATCTCCCATGCAACTATGACAACATACATATGTACAAAATTCAGGTTCATAAGGGTGAGTTATCCCAAATAAATACAGCAGCCTGCTCAGACAAGCGCTGTAGTTGAGGGTATCAAGTTTGTATTCTTAATTCCTGGAATGTTGTCAATGTCAAACAATCACCAAATAAAATCTCAGTCGACTGGAAGAGAGACTCAAGGTACATCACGCTATAGACAAATTTATCTGGCATAAGACTGGTGAAGCAGCAGGAAATTCACGTACCTCATCAAGCCAGGATCTCAAAAGTCAAAATATTTTTCAGGTTAAAGTGAGAATCCCCTGAAAGATGATGAGGGATGGCTGGTGTTAACCCAGTAGTACATATCAGGGCTGAGGGATCAAAACGACATTACAATCCCTATGAGGAGGATATTTTCCCTGAGGTGAAGGAACTAACGTTAATTAGAATATTTATGTTGGGTTCAGGTTACAAATTCAGGCACAGAAGTTTTCTCTTTCCAACCCCACCCAAGGCTATCTGAGGAATATGAAAAATATAGGCCAGTATGTTTAAAAAGGTGGATATCATCTGGTGAGGACCTCTCAAACCCTGTGACAGTGATACTGGGAACAATTCATTCAGAAAATTAGGTAACACCTGCCTTTCAACCTACAGGATTCATTTCTAAGAATTTATCCCACAGACATATGGTGCTTGTACATGAAGGTATATGTATACTGCTGTCTTTGTTACGTTATTCAAAATAGCGAAATAACAGAAACAAACTAAATATATGTCTACATGGAGGAGTTAAATGACTTTTTGTGGCCAATGTGCAGTATGCCCATGACATATTAAATGGAAAAAAATAAGTGGGAAAACAAAATAATATAATCTCATTTGCATTAAATAAGAGGAAAAGCAAAGCATATGTATGTTTATATTTGAACAGAAAATTGCAAGAAAGGTAATGCAAAATCTGTATATGTTTACATTCAAAGAGGTAGTTAATTTCATGGTCATGCCTCTTGAAATTAACAAGTTTATTTATTTCTTAGGGGTGTCATAACAAATTATCACAAATTTTGTGGCTTAAAACAATGTAATTTGATTTTCTCAGATTTCTGAAGGCCAGAAGTCCAAAACCAAAGCCTGTTAGGTAGGCTCTCATCCTTCTTTGCTTCTTCCAGCTCCTGGTAGCTGCATAACCCCAACCTCTGTCTCTGCGTCTGTGTTTTCCACTCTTCTGGCCTCTATAAGGACACTTGTCATTGGATTTAGGGCCCACCTGGATATTCAGGATGATTTCATCTCAATATTCTTAATTATATGTGCAAAGACTCTTTTTCTAAATAAGGCCACATTCACATATTCTAGGGTTAGCATATGAACATTTCTTTTGGAGGTCACCATTCAATCCACTACGAGAAGTTACTAGTGTTGTAAGACATGAATATTTCAGGAACTGTAACTATATGAAGCTCATTAGGAAGCACATACAGTTCTTTATTTCTATATATCTATGTCCCTTTTTCTTCCTAAGTATTGGCTTAGGACTGCCATAGGGAATGCTTTTTGATGAGGATTGGCATAGGGAGGCATTCTTTTGGAGGAAAGAATCTTTAGGTTACAGCAACCTGGATAGGGGGCTCTGAAAGGTCAGAGCTCAACTAGAAGACAAAGAGGATGCTTGCCCAGCTTAGAGCTGAAGGAGCAGCCAGAAAGGAGATGGAGGCGGGTGGAATGGTTCTGGAAGCAGCTTCACCACATTCATGGCCTGTCTGGGTGGGATTTCTGTGGCTTTCACACAGCTAGAGTTATTGAAGCCTATTTCTGGTTTGTGGAAGGTAAGAAGGGAGAGAAGAAGTGGTTAGAGAAGTGAACTCTAACCACTGCAAGAACAAGATGGTTAGAGTTCTTATTCTTGCAGTGGTTAGAGTTCACTTCAGCCAGCGGGGAGATGGTCAAAAGCCCCAGAAACCTATGCTGACCACTGAATCAGGCTCTGCAGTGGGTGGAGCAGTCTCAGCTGATGCACCCACTGCAGAGCCTGATTCAGTGGTCAGCTGGCACCTGCTCTGGTTGGGGTTGGGGAGTGGGGGTAAGGAAGAGCAGAGGCTGGAAGAATTGGGCAGTCCTTTAATAGCAATAGAAGCAAGCTCATGTGGAAGTTCTGCTCAGAGCTGCTCCCACTTCCTACAGCAACTGTGGAGTGCCCAGTCTGGTACTGAAGCCTCTGGGACTTCCCTATGTTGGTGCTCTTGCAAGAAAAAGGGGCAGCCTATAGGTTCATCTGGCGTTTTTTTTCCCCTAGTGCTACTGAAAGACCAGGTGTAAGCTTGTGCCAGAGAGCATCCCCCAATCCTATCCCAGAGCCGTGCCAGCCCTGTGCCCCTCCTCACCAGCATCTGCACATTCCCTACATATTCTCTGTAGTGGAGCCCAACCTCTAGTTCTAATATAGTTCTAATTTAGTTCTTGCATCTAAGATGTATTTTCCTGGTACTTGGAAAGGGATGTTTTACAGATAAAATGGGTAGAAAAGTCACCCTGTTGTTTTTCACAGTTGAGGGTTATTTGAGAAGAAACAAACCAGCAAAAAATCAGAAAGGATAACCAGGGATGACAGGAATCACACAGGTCAAGTCTGCAGCTATCAGAGGCTCTTGGGAGCTTTCTCAAGTGAATAGAGATTTCTCCTTCTACATTCTTTTTTTTTTTTTTTTTTGAGACGGAGTTTCACTCTTATTACCCAGGCTGAAGTGCAATGGCGTGATCTCGGCTCACCGCAACCTCCGCCTCCTGGGTTCAGGCAATTCTCCTGCCTCAACCTCCTGAGTAACATTCTTAAGCTGCAAAGAATGGTTAACTTCTTGGTATTCTGGTCAAGTTTAGCATGACACCCTTAGAGGCACTTCTGAGCTTCTCCTCAACTAATAGCTCCACAGAAAGCTCGGGGCAGCCGGGGGCAGCAGGTGCTCACCTGAAAGCTGGTCTTCCTTGGGACTAAAGCAGGGGCACCGCACAGTAGAATGCCAACTGTGAAGTAGAACACAATTGTCTTTGGAATTCTAACTACTTTATTTTAAAACATTTTATTTAAGAAATAAATTGTATCATGTATATTTGAGGCTTACGACAGGATGTTATATATGATACACGTAGACAGTAATATGGTTTCTATAGTGAAGCAGATTAACAGCCATCATCTCCCATAGTTTCTTTTTATTTTTGACAAGAGCAGCTGAAATATACTTATTTAACAAAAATCACTGATTGAATTTATTAGCTAGTCTGTATGTTCTCCGTTACAGCTCTAGACTCCTTCACCCTCCATACCTGCTACTTTGTGTCCTCTAACCTACATCTCTCTATTTCTTCCCCACTACACGCCCTGCCCCAATAACTACTTTTTTGTTCTCTAACTATGAATATTTGAATATTTTTTAAAAAGATTCCACATATAAGTGAGATCATGCAATATTTTTTTCTGTGTCTGGTTTATTTAGCTTAAGGCCTTCATGTCCATCCATGTTGTGGCAAATGGCAGGACCTCCTTTTTAAGGCTGAATAATATTTCATTATATATGTATGTATGTATTTGTGTGTGTGTGTGTGTGTGTGTGTGTGTGTGTATCTCACATTTCCTTATCAATGTGCCCATGTTCCCAAGTGCATGGTAGCAATATTCACAATACTCAAGACACGGAAACAATCTACCATTTTTTGTTGAGGCAAATGGCAGGACCTCCTTTTTTTTTTTTTTTTTCAGCGTTCTTTCTTTTTTTTTTTTAATTGCATTTTAGGTTTTGGGGTACATGTGAAGAACATGCAAGATTGTTGCATAGGTACACACATGGCAGTGTGATTTGCTGCCTTCCTCCCCTTCACCTATATCTGGCATTTCTCCCCATGCTATCTCTCCCCACCTCCCCACCCTCCTGTCCCTCCCCCATTTCCCCCCAACAGACCCCAGTGTGTAGTGCTCCCTTCCCTGTGTCCAGGTGTTCTCATTGTTCAACACCCACCTATGAGTGAGAACATGCGGTGTTGGATTTTCTGCTCTTGTGTCAGTTTGCTGAGAAGGATGGTTTCCAGGTTCATCCATGTTCCTACAAAGGACACGAACTCATCATTTTTGATGGCTGCATAATATTCCATGGTGTATATGTGCCACATTTTCCCTGTCCAGTCTATCATCGATGGCATTTGGGTTGGTTCCAGGTCTTTGCTATTGTAAACAGTGCTGCAATGAACATTCGTGTGCATGTGTCCTTATAGTAGAACAATTTATAATCCTTAGGACCTCCTTTTTAAGGCTGAATAATATTTCATTATATATGTATGTATGTATTTGTATGTGTGTGTGCGTGTGTGTGTGTGTATATATATATATATATATATATATCTCACATTTCCTTATGTGCCCGTGTTCCCAAGTGCATGGTAGCAATATTCACAGTACTCAAGATACGGAAACAATCTACCATTTTTTGTACTTTCCTCCAGCTGCCCCTTGGTGGCTCCCCACCCCCCAGCCCAGGAACCTGCTGTTCCCTTTAGCTCCCTGCACTCATTGCTTAGGGCTCCCACAACCAAGTGCCGCAAAGCAGTTGGCTTAACATTTATTTTCTCACTTTTCTGAGGCACAAATCAAGGTGTCACAGGGGGATACTCTTTCTGAATCCCCCAGGGAAGAGTGGTTCTTGCCTCTTCCCAGCTTCTGGTATTTATTGGTGCCCCTTGATATCCTTTGTCTGGCAGTTGCCGTTGGCCTCCTTCCATCCCTGCCTCCATCATCACGTGGGTTCTCTCTTCATGTGTCTGTGTTCTATAATCAGAACTTCCTGCCAATAGGAAAAGTACAACACAGGAAAGTCAAGAAACTGGTGTCATTCTCATTCCTATCACATTGAATAGATGGGTGACTTTTATAAACTCAGTAGCTCTCTCTTGTTTTTCATCATCTAGGAACAAAAATGATTGATAATGTTCATCCAACTAGGAAATTCTAAGGAACTTTTGCTTTGACTCTTTTGCTCAGTCTTAATTTTTTACGCGTCATGTAGTTGGCCTCCTGTAACTACGGGTTCCATACCTGTGAATCCCACCAAATCAGCTCAAAAATATTCAAAAAAAAAGAATGATTGCAGCTGTACTGAACACATGCAGAGTTTTTTCTTGTTATTATTCCCTAAACAATAGAGTATAACAATTATTTATATAGCATTTGCATTGTAATAGCTATTATAAGTAATCTAGAGATGATCTGAAGTATACAGGAGGATGTGCATAGGTTATATGCAAATACAGCCCCATTTTATATCAGGGACTTGAGCATCCATGGATTTTGGTGTTCGAGGGAGATCCTGGAACCAATTCCTCATGGATGCTGAGGGAAGACCATATTAATTTTATAGCAATTTCTTTTCAAATGGGTGGCAAGATGGTGGTGGAATGTAGTCATTTTTTTTCCAGCAGTGTTTACTAGTAAAGGGGAGTATTTTGGAATGCAGTAGTGCAAGTGTATTTCCCCTGATACTTCAAGCATGGGAGAATGCTAATAAGGAAACCAGAGACCCTGGGGAGTGTAAAATTTAAAAGCAGAAGGAAATGAACCCCTACCTACAAGCCATCTGATCTCCTCATATCCTACAAAAAGGGTGACGGAGGGAATTGTGAGGTGTGAACCACAGTCCACGTTGCCCCTTTGGGTCACCCCACAGTCTAACAGTGTTGGGCTTTATACACCATCCACGAGTAAGGGGTGATGTAAAAGTCTACTGCTTAAAAGTACAGTCTTTGGAGTCCAGTGACATACTTTCACATTCGAACTTTGCTCCTGACTAGCTTAGGAATATAACTTTGCAAGGTGATCCAATTATTCTAAGCCTCCAGTTTCTCATCTGTAAAATGGTGGTAATAATCCTATCAGAGAATTATCCCAAGGATTAGATAAAAAGTGTAAAGCACTTCACATGGTATTAGGCACATACTAATTGCTCACTGGCTGGCAGTTTTATCATTATTTTTGTTCCCAATTTCATGTCTACTTTGCTGTTAACAGTGAATATGAGTTACTTACAGGCTATTAAAAAGCAATAAAAGTAGAAATACCAAAGTAGTGACATAAAAAAATTACATAAAAAAGAAACTGAATTTCATTTGGGTTTAGGTCAACAGAAAATCAGAATTTTTGAGCTGGATGGAGCTTACATGTTTCCATTATTTCTTACATGTAGAAACCAAGGTTCAGAGTAACTTGTCAAAAATCATATAACACATTACAGGAAGAATTAGGACTACAAGCCATAGCCTCTAACTCCTATCCTAGAGTTTTGTGTGTTGCAGTAGAAAGTCTGATTTCCAAGAGAAGGCAAACGAGAAAAGAAAAATAGAAGCATTATTTACAATTTGGAATGTTAGAAAATATTCTAATATTCTAATCTTACTAGATTCCTGCCAGCACTATAGGGGCAGCATATTAAATAGCAGCTTGATCTACGTTGACCTGTGTCTTCTACTAGAAAGGCATCTGAATAAAGCAACTACAAAATAAAAGCAGTTTCCCTCCCTCCCTCCCTTCCTTCCTTCCTTCCTCTCTTCCTATTATTTGCATGAGCATACTGGGCATGACCTAATAAGAACTGCCAAACTATCGCTGCAATGTGGTTGCCAACAATACTATTAATTGTCCTAAATAAAACAGATAAATTATTGGACTCCATGGTTAAGTGGCAAGGATGTGAGCCTAATAAACTGTATGTGTGCATTGAGCAATGAGGCCATGTCGATTTCTTAGGCACATACACAAAGCAGTGAGAACAGAGTATTAGTGCTTAATTGATAATGTTAGAAAATGAAAGCTTCCCTGGAGGTGTGAAGGAAAAACAGTAGCACTTGTGAGAACTCATACTATAGTCTCCTGCTGGAAATTATTGGCATCAATGGCATATAAATCTGAATTCTGCTACAGAGGTTATAATATGTTTTCTGAGAAGCAAATACTGATTATATGATGGAACAGTGGGTAGAGCCTCAAATAAGAATTCTTGAGACCTGGATTTTGATGCCAGGCTTCCACTGTCTTGCTCTTTTCATAATTCTGGGTAACTCAATTTCTTAACTTTTCTCTAAGATTCCTAATCTGTAGAAAAATAATTTTCTCCACAGAATATATATATACACATACATATACACACACACAAATATATACACGTGTTTGTATTTTATTAGTATTATATACATATGCATATATAATGTATACACATGCATATAGAAAAATAATTTTCTCAGATTTTCTGCAAACTCTAGAAGGATGAGAATTTTGCTTTAAAATCCTAAGACTTTATGGAAAAAATGGAAATGGTGAATGAGTTTTAACTAGCCCTGTGGAAATTAAAGATACACAAATTAATATCTCTGAAAACAGTAAAATTATATATTAAGTATAATAAATGACATTTATGTGTCTGTGGTAGGCAGGACTGTAGGCTATGGTCCCCATTATTTCCACCCCCTGGTGTACACACTCAGTATAATTGCCTCCTCTTGAGTATTGGTGGGATCTACGAATAGAATGAAATATCTGTGATTAGATTATGTTATATGGCAAAGGTGTAAAGATTTCAGTGAAATTATGGTTCCCAAACCAGTCGACTTTTGAATTAATCAAAAGAGACATTATTTTTAGTGGGTCTGACTTAATCAGATAATCCCTTTAAATAAAGCACCTAGAGGCCAAAGATAAAGACGTCAGAGACCCTCTCCCCCAAACACCGTAACTTCTACAGCTTCAAGATGAAATCTACTAACAAATGTGGCTTAAAATCCTAAGGCAAGATGAGACTCCAGCCTCAGACAACACCTTGATCACAGCTTGGTGAGACCAGAACAGAGGACCCTGCTAAATTGTACTTGAATTCCTGACCTACAAAACTGAGATAATAATAAATGTGTATTGTTTTCAGTCACAGCATTTGTGATCATTTCCAATACAACAATAAAAAAACTAACATAGCCGGGCGCGGTGGCTCACGCCTGTAATCCCAGCACTTTGGGAGGCCGAGGCGGGTGGACCACGAGGTCAAGAGATCGAGACCATCCTGGTCAACAAGGTGAAACCCCGTCTCTACTAAAAATACAAAAAATTAGCTGGGCATGGTGGCGCGTGCCTGTAATCCCAGCTACTCAGGAGGCTGAGGCAGGAGAATTGCCTGAACCCAGGAGGTGGAGGTTGCGGTGAGCCGAGATCGCGCCATTGCACTCCAGCCTGGGTAACAAAAGCGAAACTCCGTCTCAAAAAAAAAAAAAAAAAAAAAAAAAAACTAACATAGTATCTTAATCTCATTAATAGAGCTGTGTATAATGTCTCTGTTACTTTCCTGTAACCTCTATAACAAATCAACACAAACCTAGTGGTTTAAAACAAAACAAATTTATAGTTCTGGCGGTCCGAAGTCCAAAAGCAGGTTCGGTGGGTTAAGATTATTGTGTTAGCAGGTCTGCTTCCTTCTGAATGCTCTGAGGGGAAAATCTGTTTCTTTGCCTTCTTCAGCTTCTTGTATTCCTTGGCTTATGGCCCCTTCCTCCATCTTCAGAGGGTGGGACTCTGTTCTCTGCTTACATGATTACATCATCCTCTCCTCTGACTCTGAGGACTCGCACATCTCTCTTAAAAAGATCGTTGTGATTACATCATGCCAACTAGATAATCTAGGATAATCTTCACGTCTCAAGGTGTCTGACTTACTCACATCTGCCAAGTCTCTTTTCCTATATGTGATACTATGATTATAAATATTATATACAAATAACAATATATAGATCACTATGTAACCATATACATATATATGGTTTTATTGACAGTTCTTAGATCAGAACTTTCATAACAGGGAGTTAGTCTTTTATTATAATCCTGGGGTACTTTGGGCCTCAGGAAACAAAATCTTTCTGACCTTCTCTTGTCCTCCTTTCACCTGCCCAAGGCAGGACTCTAATATGCTTGTGGGTCATCAGACCCTCATTGCATAAAGGGTCCTGCCCCATAATCTGGAGAAAGGAATGTTGCACAGAAAGACCAAGAAGGATCTAAATAGATAGGACTTGCTGATTTTATATCATACAATTTTTGTCCAATTACATTTTGAAACAGTTGTCTGTGCTTCAGTCATAGATAACCAATGAAGTCTCCATGAAAGGCTTAAAGGACAGAGTTTAGGAGCTTCCAGAGAGCTTAACACGTGGAGGCTGGTGGAAAGGTAAAGAAAAACTCATCTGTCTGCCAGGAGGGTAGGGCACCTTAAGTCCACAAGGACATAAGTTCTTGTGCTTGAGACCCTTCCAGATCATGCCCTCTGTATCTCTTCATCTGCATGTTTATTCGTACTCTTTTAAATATCCTTCATGATAAACAAGTCAGCCTAAGTGTTTCCTTGAGTTCTGTGGGCCACTCCAGCAAATTAATCAAACCCAAAGAGGGAGTTGTGGGAACCCCAACTTGAAGCCTGTTGGTCAGAAGTTCTGGAGGCCCAGACTTGTGACTGTAGCAGACAACAGCTGGGTGTCCACAGTTCAGTTCTGACACTGTCTATCCAGAGATAGTGTTGGATCCCACAAGTTGGGGGCTCAGTTCCACAGGACCACCCACCTTTCCCCTCTAGTCTTATTCTGTGTTGATAATTGTGGTGGTATGAGTAGAGGAAAAACATGATCTGAGAGAGTTTTTCCCAAAACACCATATAATGTGACATTTATAAATTCTGAGATTAGAACATGGACACATTTTAGAGGGCATTATTCATCCTACCATAGTGACCCTCAAGTCTCCAAAAAGTCAAATCCACTGCACATGCAAAATACATTTCCTCTGTCCTGAGCTCAGAGTCTCACCATTGCACTGGTGTTTTGATCCTGAGATAATTCTTTGGGAGAAGAGTAAGGCATTGTTCATGATAGTAATGATGGAAATGAATGGAAACTCTGAATCCCCTACCTCTTCTAATGAATGGAACTCCAATCTCTTAATTCAGTCTGCTTAAGGCTTTCATAAACTTACTGGCTGTCTTACTCCATTCTCACACTGTTATAAAGAAATACCTGAGACTAGGTAATTTATAAAGAAAAGCAGCTTAATTGGCCCACAGTTTTGTAGGCTGCACAGGAGGCATAGCAGCTTCTGCTTTTCAGGTGGCCTCAGGAAGCTTCCAATCTTGGTGGAAGGCAAAGAGGGAGGGAGGTACTTCACATGCCCAGAGAGGAAGAAGAGAGAGACTGGGGAGGTGCCACACACTTTTAAACAACGAGATCTCACAAGAATTCACTATCACAACAACAGCATCAAGGAGGATGGTGATAAACTCTAAGAAACCACCTCCATAATCCAATCACCTCCCACCAGGCCCCACCTCCAACACTGGGGATTCGAATTTGACATGAGATTAAGGCAGGGACATAGACCCAAAACATATCACTGGCCATGACAAATATTTGTACAGACACCCTGGGAGTATTCTGTCCACCTTTGCTTAGAAAGCATAAAATATGGGCCAAGCAGTCTTGTTCTGAATGAAGGTCTATTTGTAAATCCTTAGAGGGTGGTTGAGCATTAATCACACCTTGTTCAAGGTCTATTCTCAGGCTATCCTAGTGATCTTGCATAAAGCAAAATCTTTAAGTAGCAGGCCTTTATAAACTAGTTTTCATGAAAGACTTTGCCTCTGATGTTATTCTTTGCAAAGTGCTAGGTGCTTTAGCAGCTAGCGGGAATGCTGTGCTTTGCCAAAGCACAGCACCTTTTTTTTTTTTTTTTTTCCTTCTCTTCTCCCTGACTCAGCACACCACCTTTCTAACCTGAATATGCTGCCTGCGGTTTCTTTGGTTCATTTACAAATTCAGTCATATTAAAATGATGCCTCCCTGAAAATATAATCCAAACAACCTGTTTATGAGACAAAGCTGAGCTTAGTTTTTCTATGATAAGAGTAATAAATGGTGATAAAGCAAATGCTTGTACAATTATCTGCCACTACCTTGACAAAATTTTAGTGCATCTCAAAAGACAGCAAAATTGAGACATTTATTGAGTTTTAGAGTTTTGTTTAAGGCAGGTTTTTCAGTTTGAAGGCTTGATTAGGATTGAGTAACAATCATAATATATTAGGATTTGTGAACCCAACAAAGCAGATTTAGAGCCAAGAGGTTCAAAGAATCTTGGAGAATAAGAAGTTGTTTCAGTTGTGTGATGCCATTGATTAAAGAGCTGGGTAATTTCATGTTCATTTAAAGGGTTTTACAAGGAAGCTGCTGAAATAAATAATAAAGTTATTTGTAACTGTTGTCTTTTGGGGCAAGATTTTCCTGGAATAATAAAGTCATATTGATGAAAGCAGTGGCATAATAAGGTCATGTTAACATGGACAGTAAGTTGTGTAGATACAGATGGTTTTGTTTTTTACAACAAACAATTTTGGAACACATACTAGGAAGTGGTGGAAACATAGTGGTGAATAGAAGGGACATGAAAGATACTGAGAGTGCACTGAAGAGATAGACAAGTAAATAGTCATTTTTAAGAAAACTTCAGTTACATAAAATAATATGGATGAATCTTACAAACATAATGTTGAGTTAAAAAGCAGGAGCAAAATAATACACACAGCATAGTGCCGTTTCTATAACATGTAAAAAGAAGATCCTAGGGCAACTGAATTGTATTACTTAAGGATGTATATACATAGGTGACGAAAACAAAAGAAACTAATTACCGTAGAAATTAGAATAGTGACTACTTTAGGCAGGAAGAGAAAATTGTGATATTTATTTAAGGGATGCCTGGATGGTTTTGGGGTGCCAGCCATGTTCTATTTGTTAACCTGCATTGTAATTATACAAGTATTTGCTTTAGTACAATTTGTTAAACTTTACGTGTAAGTTTATGTACTTTTCTGTTTGCATGTTTATAGTTTATAATAAAATTTTTTAAATAGCCAATCATATATGGTATTATAATAGTGTTGTCATTGGAAGAGTACTGTAAGACTGACTGATACTATAGCAGTACTTTACGGAAAATTTTGATGTAGGAGGCAAAAATTTACATTTGGAAAAAATTCTTAAAACCTAATAAAATGACATAATTCTGTGCATATGACAGCATCCCTTAGTAAGTTCAACAAAGTGTGTAAAGGTGTATTTGCATAATTTTAATGTTTCAATCAAACATTTTGGTGGTTGCTTGGATAAGGGAGAAGAAAGTCAAGGATAACAGGCTATTGAAGTAGACGTATGCTGGGATCATTGCTACACTAAAAAAACCTACTCTTGAAAAACAAGAATAGTTTTGGGAGGTGAAAAGAGGATTGGTTTGGAACATTTTGAGTTGGTTGTGCTCTTGGGATATCCAGTGGAGATGTCCAATCAGCTGTCCTATTTGTATGTTTGACACATCAGTGTGAGCTGTGAACTGGAAATAAGGAACCTGGGAGTCGTCAGAATAAACATGCAAAATTGAAAACAGAAGAATTAGTACGGCCATGAGAAGATGAACAGGCTGACGATAGGATCGGTTCATTTTCAAAACTCAGCCATATTAGTATGGGAAAGAGCATGGCCATTGCTACCTCCTTTCAGCCCTAATTTTCGACAGTTAGCTGAAATAAGTCCCCTGTATTTTAGGGTCATGACACTTCCAGGAAGACATCATTCAGCACTCCCAAGCAAGAGCAACTCCCAGGGAATACCACTGAATCATTTATTTTTAATTTATGGCAGTGTAAGCATCCCCAAAATATTTATTGAGAGACTTAGCTTGAATGTTACCAATTGCTCAGGAAGCAACAGGTACACGAATTGGGTGCAAATGCTAGTCAGAATGACTATTATTAAAAAAGAGCAGATGTTGGTGAGGTTGCAGAGAAAAGGGAATGTTATGCACTGTTGGTGGGAATGTAAATTAGTTCAGCCACTGTGGAAAGCAGTTTGAAACTTCTCAAAAAATCTAGAGCCACCATTTGACCCAGAAATCCCATTACTAGGTATATAACCAAATAAAAATAGATGATTACACCAGACAGACACATATACTCATATGTTCATTGCCACACTATTCACAATAGCAAAGACATGGAATCAACCCAGGTGCCCATCCATGGTGGCTTGGATAAAGAAAATGTGGTACATATACACTGTGGAGTCCTATGCAGCCATAAAAAAAGAATGAAATTATGTGTTTTGCAGCAACATGGATAAAGCAACATGGAGCCATAAACCTGACTGAATTAATGCAGGAACAGAAACCCAAATACTGCATGTTCTCGCTTACAAGTGGGAACTAAATACTGAGTACACCTGGACATAAACATGGGGACAACAGATACTGTGGACTAGTAGATAGGAGAAGGAGAAAGGGTGTGAGTAGACAAACTACCTATTGGGTACCATGCTCCTTACCTGGGTGCAACATACCTGTGTAAGAAACCCGCACATATATACCCTGTATCTAAAATAAAAGTTGAAAATGTTTAAAACTCAGACATAGAATTAAAACAATACAGGAGGATATGGCCACCATAGAATATGACCAAATATTCTCATCTTCCTAAGGGCCTTACTTTGTTTTAGCCCCATCCTTGTCTAGTGTTTGATGCAAGCATCCTGGGACACCATGAAGGGTTCAAATTATGTTTAATATATCATAGTTCTCTGAGATCCTTTTATGGAAATATTAATGGAATAAATTATAACTAAGTAAATACTGTTTAAGAAGGCAAATAAATGATACATTTGACAAGATTTTAAAACCAGTTAAAATCTAAAATAACATTTGGGTGTTTAATAAAAAGAAAACCTTTGATATATTAAAAATACCATCTAGAACAAATTGTTTCCTGAGATTTCCAAACTGTGAACATTTTCCTGTTTTCACTTTTATTATTGATATGTTTCAGGTGAGTGTGTTAAGTGGGTTGGAATTATATGAATGATTTCCTTAATGTCTTCTTTTTCTTGGCATATGGGGACCCAGTTCACTCCAAACAATTAGCCTTTGAGGTCAGTTCGGCAGACACAAGTCATTACCTGTTGCTTTAAATAAGAGTTTAACAAGCGTTTAGAAACCTTGGGACTCAAAAACAATGTCTAAGTCATTTTGCTGGCGGGAGGTAGTGAGTGAGCGTGGGCTATTTTTATTTCCAAAAACATGTTTCTTTACAAAGGATTCACTCCTAGGAGTCCTTTTTAAGCTGGACAACTTCCCTGAACTAAAATATCATTTAATTAATATCCATGTTCCATAAATTTTTTATGCCTCCATTTTGCAAAGAAATAGAAATATGTCACAAAGCTGGGCTGTGCAGATGGACAGAATTCTCTTAAAGTAGGTCCTTAAAAAGTGGAATATGGATATAGACACAGAGTGAGACAGTCAAGTGTCAAAAGAAATCTGTCGGCTTTTTAGCAGTTGAATAATTCAGAAGATGTGCATTAAGCCAACTTCTTAATTTCCCGTTTCCCCCCTTTCTAATTCTTTCCTTTTCATCCTGTGATCTTTCTTCTCTCTCCCTCAAAGCTATTTGTTGCAGAGATGCCCTGGAAAGCAGGTGGTCTTCCTTATATGACAGCATCTGCTGCTCAGAATGAGAGCCTGAAGATCTAAAGGAAATGAAACCGCAGTCCTATAAATGCCTTTTTAAAAATAGCCTTGTTTTTTTATTATTTTTTGTTGAATCAACTGGAACATTTTCATTGTTCACAATAAAGCACATTGTCTAAAGGCAACGATTTTCCTCCTTTCATATTTCTGATACTAGGGTTTGTTTTTTCCCAATCATTTACTGGATCAGGTTTCTTCCCTAAGATTTTACAAATGGTGTGGGTGGCTGCAAACCCTCTGAAGGTTTTCTAAAGCCATTTGTTAATAATATCCTCTCAGCATTGACTCCAGCCTTTATAGTTGTGATTGTTAGTGAAGCTTCAAGGGCACGGTGGTGTGTTTTTATTCTTCCAGGCCTTGGGGAGAAAAGAAATCCCAGGAGGACTTTTGGCTGGCTTATTATCATCCAGAAACAAGAAATCAGAAAGCCTAAGCTAAAAGGCTGAACATGTTTTTAAACTATTTAAACCTGATTGGACAGTGTGGCATATGTAATAAAAAAGAACAGGGGTTCGGTGCTCCTAAGGACCTGAATTTAAATCCCAGATCTGCTACTTACTAAATGTGTAACACTGGTCACTCAAGACATTTTTTGGTTTGGTTTTGTTTAAGTCTCGCTCTGTTGCCAGGTGAGAGTGCAATGGCACAATCTCGGCTCACTGCAACCTCTGTCTCCTGGGTTCAAGCGATTCCCCAGCCTCAGCCTCCCAAGTAGCTGGGACTACAGGCACGTGCCACCATGCCTAGCTAATTTTTGTATTTTTAGTAGAGACGGGGTTTCACATTGTTAGCCAGGATGGTCTCGGTCTCCTGACCTCTTGATCTTTCCACCCTGGTTGTGCTGGGATTACAGGTGTGAGCCGCTGCGCCTGTCCCGGTCACTCAAGATTTTAAGCCTTAGATTCTTGCCTGTATATAGGTATGATGTATAATGTTAGCTATTTTACAGGCAAAAGATATTTTTGAACCCCAGTTTCTTATCTGTAAAGTGGGTATAACAATGCCCATGTCATAGTGTTGCTGGAAAGACTAAAAGTACCTAACAAGGCTTGTCATGCGAGCCCTTGAGAAACATTAGCTTCCTGTGGGGGTCACCTCCCTTTTCTCTCTCTCCATTCCTCTGTCCAGCCCACATCACCATCCACAGGCATTTATGGAATATTAGGACTGGCATTCTTACTGTATCCTCTGCCTGTTATGGGGAAAATCTGGATGAGATGGAACCTGCCCCAGCCTGTTATGCTGCTTCCTGAACTTTGATTCACAGG
The DNA here is from genome assembly GCF_009761245.1 of Sapajus apella. NCBI lineage: Eukaryota > Metazoa > Chordata > Mammalia > Primates > Cebidae > Sapajus > Sapajus apella. Next base: position 13,732,417 of record NW_022436982.1, read on the forward strand.
TGAGACGCTTTGTCTTGTCTGGGAGACTGCTGGAAGCAGGTCCATCTCACACCCCACTGTTACGCAGAGAGGAAGTGGGGCCACTCGATTTGACAGAAGACAGTTCCTCTTTGAACTCCTGCCCAACCTGTCCTTTTCTGGTTTTCCCCAGAGTTATGAAATGTAATAGTGAGATGTAGGAGTCATTGCTTTAGGACCATGAAACGAATGTTTGGGGTTTGAGGATGCAAATGGCCCTCACATGTCTCCAGCAGCTCATCAGTGGACACCAGTTTTGGAATCAGACAAATTGCCAGTAACAAAGGTTGTTTGCTCACATTTTGTTCTTGCTACTCACTTTCACTGCCTCTCCCTCCTCCTTTTCTCCTTTACGCTGGTATCACTTCCCTGCCCCAGGGTGACTGGTAGGCACATCAACTGTCATTCCAGTGGGATTCTCACCCTGGGCTCTTTGGGTGGGTTGAACAGTTCCATGAAACATGTCTTCATGGAATCATATGGATATTGCATGCCTTTTATTCTCTTTAATCTCCTGGCTCCTCCAGATCTCTGCTTTTGGCTTCAGTGCCAGATGCTTGAGATGTCAGTTGGCCAAGAAAGGTAGCCCGCATCTAAATACCTAATGCAGTAAAGAATAATTATCAAAACCATCAGTTGTGATCCATTTCCAGGGGGAAAGTCAGAGAATTAGACAGCTGATTTGAAGAGAGTATAATTAAGTGCTACAATAAAAGTAAGCGCAGCAGCCTGTGTAAATAACAACTCACTCTGAATTTTTTTTCTTGGCTTTTTTTCCCTTCAAAAATGAAACAAAAAATGGTACAGCTTTATTGGGCAATAATTTATTTCCCATAACTTACAATTCGATAATTTCAAACAAATTTATAAAGATGTACAAACTCCAAGCACAGTCTGATTTTAAAACTTTTGCATTGCCCACTAAGTTCCCCACAAATCTGTTTGCAATGAATACCCACTCACACACTCCCAGCCCCAGCAACCATTGATCTACTCTCTGTCTTTATAAATTTGCATTTTTTGTACATTTCATATAAGTGGAATCATACAGTATGTATCATTGTGGATCTCACATTTTTCATTTACTATGTTTTTGAGGTCCATCCATATTTTAACATGTATCAGTGTTTGCATTCCTTTCGACTGCTGACAAATATTCCATTATGTGGATACACCACATTTTATTTATCCATTTATCAGATGCTTAGACACTTGGATTATTTCTAGGTTGGGGCTATCATGGTACTGCTGTATGAATACTAATGTTAAAATCCTTCTACATATGTTGTTATTTCTCAGGTAAATTCTTAAGAGTAGAATTGGTGGTTTCTTTGGTAAGTTTATGTGTAATGTTTTAAGAAACTGCCGAACTGTTTTGGGTAGTGGATGTACCATTTTACATTTTCACAAGCAATTGATCAGGATACTATTTTTTTCACATACCATTTTAGTTGATATGCAGTGGTAACTCCCTGTAGTTTTTGTTTTCTTAATGACTAATGATGTCAAGCACTTTCAAATATGCTTATTAGCCATTCATATGTCATTTTGCTCATTTTCTAATTGGGTTGTGTTTCTGCTACTGAGCTTTGAGAGTTATTTATATATTAGATTCAAGTCTTTTATTTTATTGAATCATAGCTCGCTGCTACCTTGAACTTTTGGGATCAAGTGATCCTCCCACTTCAGCCTCCATAATAGCTAGGACTACAAACATGTGCCACTATGCCTGGTATTTTTTTTTTCTTTTTGGGGAGATGCTCTGTTTCCCAGGCTGGTGTTAAACTCCTGGCCTCAAGCAATCCTCCTGCCTTAGCCTCCCAAAGCACAGGTATTACAGGTGTGAGCCAGTATGCCCAGCCTAGATACAAGACTTTTATCAGATATATGATTTGCAAATATTTTCATCCACTCTGTGGCTTGTCCTTTCATTTCCTTAATGGTGTCTTTTGAAGCACTCTTAATTTTTTTTTGTTTTTAGTTCTACTTTAAGTTCTGGGGTACATGTGCAGAACGTGCAGGTTTGTTACATAGGTATACAGGTGCCATGGTGGTTTGCTGCATCCATCACCCCGTCATCTACATTAGGTATTTCTCCTAATGCTAGCCCTTCCCTAGCCCCCCATCCTCTGACAGTCCCCGGAGTGTAATGTTCCCCTCCCTGTGTCCATATGTTCCCATTGTTCAACTCCCACTTATAAGTGAGAACATGTCGTGTGTGGTTTTCTGTTCTGCGTTAGTTTGCTGAGAATGATGGTTTCCAGCTTCATCCATGTCCCTGTAAAGGATATAGACTCATCTTTTTTATGGATGCATAGTAGTCCAAGATGTATATAGCATTCTTAATTTTTATGAAGTCCAGTTTGCCAGGTTTTTTTTTTCCCCCCTCTTATGGCTTGTGCTTTGGTTTTAACCTAAGAACTTGACTAACAAAAGGCCATAAAAATCCTCTCATGTGTTTTCTTCCAGACGTGTTATACTTTTAATTCTTGCATTGATATTGATGATCCATTTTGAATTAAAGTTTGTATATTGTGCTAGTACAATTGTCTGTTGAAAAGACAATCCCTTTCTCACTGAATTGTCTTGGCACTTTTATTAAAAATCAATTGACTAGCTGAGTGTGGTGGCTCACGCCTGTAATCCCAGCACCCTGGGAGGCTGTGGCAGGTGGATCACTTGAGATCAGGAGTTCAAGACCAACCTGGCCAATATGGTGAAACCCCATCTCTACTACAAATACAAAAATTAGCTGGGCATGGTGGCACAGGCCTGTAATCCCAGCTATCTGGGAGGCTGAGGCAGGAGAATTGCTTGAACCAAGGAGGCGAAGGTCCTGGTAAGCCGAGATTATGCACCACTGCGTTCTAGCCTGGGCAACGGAAAAAGACTCTGTCTCAAAGAAAACAAAATAAAAATAAATTGACCATAAACATAAGGCATATTTCTAGACAAATTCTGTTCCACTGATGTATATAGGTCTATCTTTACATAAATACCACACTGTCTTGATACTGTAGCTTTATAGTAAATGCATTTGTTTTTCTTCAAAATTGCTTTGATTACCTTAGGTCTTTTGCATTGCCATTTAAATATTAAAATTATCTTGTCAATTTTTATAATAAATACTTGAATTTTATAATCCATAAACATGGAATGTCTTTCCATTTATGGATATATATTTCAATTACTTTCAGTAATGCTTTGTAATTTTCAGTATACAAATCCTGAGTTTCTTTTGTTAACTTTACAGTTAAGTAACTTATTTCATTTTTATAAATGAAATTTTTTTAAATTTACTTTTTCATTATTTCCTATTAGTTTACAAAAATAAAATTGAATTTTGGATATTGATCTTGCAACTTGTGACCTACTAAAATCATTCTAGTAGCTCCACATTGTATGTGTGTGTTCCCTAAGAATTTCTACATGTCACCTGCGAATATAGTTTTACTTCTTTCTTTCTAATCTGGTTGTCTTTAATTTCTTAGGCACACAGTTTTCTTTCACCATTAAGTATGTTAGCTGGAAATTTTTCATGGATACCTTTTACCAATTTGGAAAAGTTCCCTTCTATTCCTGGTTTGTTGAGAGATTTTAATCATAAATCAGTGTTGGATTTTATCGAATGTTTTTGCTGCCTCTACTTAGATGGCCATGTGCATTTTGTCCTTTACTATGTTACAATGGTGTATAAAAGTAATTGATTTTCAGATATTAAGCCAATCTTACATTCCTAGAACAAATCCCACTTGGTCTTAATAATAATCCTTTTTATATGTTTCTAAATTTGGTTTGCTAATATTTTAAGGATTTTTGCATCTATGTTTATGAGGAATATTAAATTACAGTTTTCCTGTGATGTCTCTGTCTGACTCTGGTATCAGGAATAAAGCTGGCTTCTTGGAATGGGTTAGAAAATGTTCCCTTCTCTTCTATTTTTGGGGGGAGTTTGAAAAGGATTGATGTTTTTCTTCTTTAAATGTTTGGTAAAATTCACCAGCAAAGCCATCTGGTCCTGAGCTCTGTTTTGTTGAGAAGATTTTTTTTTTTTTTTTTTTTGCTACTAATTCAGTTTCTGTACTTGTTATAAGTCTACTCAGGTTGTGTATTTCTTCGAGCACATTTTGGTCATTTGCGTGTTTTCAGGAATTTGTCCATTTCATCTAGGTTATCCAACTTGTTCACTTACAGTTGTTCATGTCTACAGCTTTATTTCTGTTTTTAGTGATTTGCATCTTCTCTCCCTTTTTTCTTTGTGAACTTACCTAAAGTTGTGGGAAACTTGTTAAGCTTTTTAAAGAATCAACTTTTGATTTCATTGATTTTTCTCTATTGTCTTTCTAGTTTCCATTTCACTTATCTCTGCTCTAATTTTCATTCTTTCCATCCCTCTGCTGGCTTTGGTTTTACTTTGATCTTCTTCTAGTTCTCTAAGGTATAAAATTGGATTATTGATTTGAGAGAGATCTTTCTTCTTTTTAAATATGGGCATTTACAGCTTGCTATAAATTTAACTTTGAGCACCTTGTTGCTGCATCTTGTAAGTTTTGATATGCTGTGTTTTCACTTTCATTCATCTCAAAGTATATTCTAATTGTCTTATGATTTATTTTCTGACCAATTTAAGAGTATGTTGTTTAAGAATTCTCCAGTTTTCCTTATGTTATTGATTTCTAATTGTATTGTTCCTTGTGATTGGAAAAGATATTTTGTAAGATTTCAATCTTTTATAATTTATGGAGACTTGTTTTACATTTTAGTATATGGTCCATCCTGGAGAACATTCCATGTAGACATGAGAATGTGTATTCTGCTGTTGTTAAATGGAGTTTTCTATGTATGTCTGTTAGGTCTAGCTGGTTTATACCATTGTAAAAGTTCTCTGTATCCTTGCTGATCTTCTCTCTAAATGTTCTCTTGTTTCTCTCTTATGAGGACCCTTGAGAATAATACAATGGGCCAAGCTGGATAATCCAGGATAATCTCCCCATCTCAGAATTCTTAATCACATCTGCAAAGTCCCTTTTTACCTTTTAAGGAAAGATATGTACAAATTCCAGGGATTAGGAAGTGGGCACCTTTAGGATGCCATTATTCAGCCTATCATATTAACTATGTAGTCTTGCCTTAAATACTTATCTATAGTCAATGCACTCACTAACTCCAGGGTAGGACAGGATTAACTCAGAAACAGGGAGAAGAGTAGGCAACTACAACAACGTGAGGGCAAAACAAAGTATCAAAATAGCATTTTGAAGCATTCCCAGACTGAGCTGATGGATGTTATTTTATCAGAATAAAAGGGACCCCAACTTATAGGACAGTGGAAATCAGGGTGGAAAACTGTATGTATATATGTATATATGTATGGATGGATGTACATGTGAATGTATGTATGTGCATATAGGCATATGTTTTGTTAGAGACAGGGTCTCACTCTGTCACCCAGAAGAAAGTATAGTGGCTCAATTCGTAGCTCGCTGCAGCCTTGAACTTCTGGGTCAAGTGATCCTCCCAAAGTGCTGGGATTACAGACATGAGTCTCTACATGCAGCCTGTATTTGATATATTTATTGTATTAATGCGACTTGGCAAGAGGTTTTACATGGGGGAGTCATTGTTACTTATGCTCCAATGTGGAGAAAATCTGAGCCTTTCCTAAATATTTGTGTTCTTTTTGTGTGTGTGTATGAAGGGCATGGGTATCAGAAGCATACTTTGAGACTCCAGATATGAGTTTTATGATATAGTTTTCGTTCCCAATAATAATAGTTATGGGTTTATTCCTCTGTATGTCACACAAAATATGCTTCACAGTGGGGAGATTTTATAAATTAGGGTGTGTTTTCTACTGGGGTCTTTGTAATAAATTTTAAAAAATTCTTGGTTCATCTTTATTTGTGTGACTTACATTATGTCTATCTTGAAAGACCTTGATCTGACTTCTATTCAATTAAGTTTTATGGCTTTGTACTCCACAGCCAAACCATAACCATAAACCTACAAGAAAAGTTATGGCTGAAAGAAAGAACACAACATGTTAACTGCCCTCTTTCCATCATTTAGAAATCTCTAGTTGTGAGCCAGGAAGTTTCTGACCTGGAAGTTCAATCTTAAATGTTGATGCTCCATGTTAGACTTTATTTTAAAATTTGTTTGTTTCTTTACCAAAGTAAGGACTTCTGAAGGATAACCACAAAATCCAATGGAATTTTGATAGCCTACTGAACTGAGTCAGATGATGTAGTTTCATATCATGGTTCTGTTACTTACAACTTGACCTTGTAAAAGTCAGATAATCTCTTTGAGCCTCAGTTTTCTCACCTGGAAAATGAGGATAATATCTACCTCACACAGTTTTAAGAGTTACTAGAATGTGCTTTGAAAGGTGTAATGTACTAAACAAATAAAATGGATTACTACTACTTTCAAGTGTAAAAAGAACCTCTACATCTTGAATAGTAATAATATACCTGCCCATATGTAAATTATCATTATTAAGAATGAATGTATTTGATGAGAACAAGTATTCCATTCAAGGGTTTGATAAGTTTTAAATATCTAGATCATATTGAACAAACGACGGGACAAATGTGAACACTTTGTTTTTGTTTATCTCCGTGTAAGCAAATGAGTTTTCCCTCCATTTTTAGCCACAGCCCCAATTCTGACCAGCCATCTCACAACTAATTGGTGTCTGGTTAGGAAAGACTAGATATGATAAATCTACCCCTACTACAAGAGAAAGAAGCTGAAGATACAAGCTCCTTTATTGATAGGTCAAATGTACCTAGTTTACATCAGTAAAACAAAATACTTGACCAAGTACATCAAAAGGGTAGGGAATAGGTTACTAATATTTAGAAAGAATTATTTAATAACATAATAATGAGCATCATACTCTCAAATTTAATTTAAAAAAAATGATGGCTTTAAGAATAGCAAGAGTAATTCAGAAAGAATTTCATTGAGAATATGAATCTTCTGGCCCAATATTTGTGAATATATATGTGATGTGTGCATTTGCACATGCACACACACACACATACACACTTGTGGTTCAATCAAGTGAAAAAAAATTACTTGGGATTTTAAAAATTATGTCTGTTTCCACTCTGGGTTTGAAATAAAATTAATGCTCTAAGGAGAGATAATTTCTCCCAATAATACCCCAAGAAGAGTTAAGGAAAATATTTCTCTTCAAACAATTTAAAATGATTGAGAGAATGCAATGGTGTAAAGATAGGGCCTTTAAAATTTTTTATTTTGAGAAAGGAGAAGCAAAAGAAAAAAATATAACTTCTTTGTTCATTAGTGTCATTCAAGAGCATGGAGAAGCATATATAACTTTCCCTCACATTACATTGCTGGATTATAGCCCTATGGCCGTATCTACCTATCCATAAGTCTTGATGCCGTGCAAGCAAGCTTCAGAGACCAAAAGGGGATTGGGTTGGCAGAGATCAGGTCATGGGCTCTTGCTTTGGTTGCCAGCAGATGCCATAGTAAAAAGTAAGAATCTGATTTCCACTGAGATGTATCCAATAGGGAATTCACACAGATTAGGAAAACTTTTTGATAATGAGGAACTAAAAAATAATTCAACTGCTTATTACATAATTAATTCATTAAGAAAAGTTGTGAATTTAGGATGATCAACAATGTACAAACTTCAAATTACTAATCCAAACATTTGTTGGTCATTCACAGAATTAGAAATAGAACCTTTTGTGGTAGATTGTATTTTGCAGATGACCACAGTATCTCCCATCCCACGTCCTCGTCTATCCTCAGTAGGGAAGTCTCTTTTCACTTCCTTCGAATCTGAAAAATACAGCCATTTATATATTTTCTTGTTTATAACAGTCTTCTATACAGCCATCCACCCATTTATTCATGAATATATATATGTACATATACACAGTGCTCAATTTGCCTTTTGTTTCTTGGGAAAATGGATACTATTACCAAACGCCAGGCTCTTTGCTAAATATATAAGCTCATTTAAATCTCACATCTTCTTATGTATAGGTACTACTACCATTTTATATATGAACTTTGTGAGGTAGATGTCTTCTAGAACATGTTAGGTTCTTATTAGAGTTTGTATAGTAAATTTCAATTTCTACCATAGCATAGCTGTATAGTACAGCAGTAAGAATGTAAACTTTAGAGCTGGTATGTCTGTTTATTTATTGATGTATTTTATTTTTTACATATTGAGGCACAGTCTCACTCTGTCACCCAGGCTGGAGTGCAGAGGCTCTGTCTTGGCTCACTGCAACCTCTGCATCCTGGATTTAAGAGATTCTCCTGCTTCAGCCTCCTTAGTAGCTGGGATTACAGGCACCTGCCCCTACACCCAGCTAATTTTTTGTGTTTTTAGTAGAGATTAGGTTCCATCATGTTGCCCAGGGTGGTCTTGAATTCTTGAGCTCAGGCAGTCCTCGCCTCTTAGCTTCCCAAAGCGCCTACATCAGGCATTTCTCTGGTGTTATCCCTCCCCATCCTCCCCGCCCTACCTCACTGTCCCTCCCCTCCCCTCCCTCCACCTCCCCACCTTGCCCTGTGAGTGTTACTCCCTTCCCTGTGCCCAAGTGTTCTTATTGTTCATCACCTGCCTATGAGTAAAAACATAAGGTGTTTGGTTTTCTGTTCTTGTATCAGTTTGCTGAGAATGATGGTTTCCAGATTCATCCATGTATCTACAAAGGGCATAAACTCATCATTTTTTATTGCTGCATAGTATTCCATGGTGTATATGTGCCACATTTTTTTGTCCAGTCTATCATCAGTGGGCATTTTGGTTGGTTCCAGGTCTTTGCTATCATAAACAGAGCTGCAATGAACATACATGTGCATGTGTCTTTATAATACAACAATTTATAATCCTTTGAGCATATACCTAGTAATGGGATTGCTGGGTCAAATGGAATTTCTATTTCTAGGTCCTTGAGGAATCACCACACTGTCTTCCGCAATGGTTGAACTAATTTACACTCCCATCAACAGTGTAAAAGCGTTCCTGTTTTTCCACATCCTCTCCAGCATCTGTTGTCTCCAGATATTTTAATGATCGCCATTATAACTGACATTAGATGGTATCTCAATGTGGTTTTGACTTGCATTTCTCTAATGACCAGTGATGATGAGCACTTTTTTCACGTTTGTTGGCTGCATATTTGTCTTCTTTTGAAAAGTGTCTGTACATGTTCTTTGCCCACTTTTGAATGGATTTGTTTGTTTTTTTCTTGTAAATCTGCTTTAGTTCTTTGTTGATTCTGAATATTAGCCCTTTGTCTGATGGGTAGATTGCAAAATTTTTTCCCATTCTGTTGGTTGCTGGTTAATTCTAATGATTGTTTCTTTTGCTGTGCAGAAACTCTTAAGTTTAATTATATCCCATTTATCTATTTTGGCTTGTGTTGCCATTGCTTTGGGTGTTTTAGTCATGAAGTCCTTGCCTGTGCCTATGTCCTGAAAGGTGTTGCCTAGGTTTTCTTTTAGGGTATTTACGGTGTTAGTTCTTATGTTTAAATCTTTAATCCATCTGGAGTTAATTTTTGTATAAGGTGTAAGAAAGGGGTCCAGTTTAAGCTTCCTGCATATGGGTAGTGAGTTTTCCCAGCACCATTTATTAAACAGGGAATCCTTTCCCCATTGCTTGTTTTTGTCTGGTTTGTTAAAGATCAGGTGGTTATAGATGAGTGACATTGCTTCCAAGGCCTTTTTTCTGTTCCATTGGTCTATATCTCTGTTTTGGTACCAGTACCATGCTGTTTTGATTACTGTAGCCTTGTATTATAGTTTGAAGTCAGGTAGTGTGATGCCTCCAGCTTTGTTCTTTTTGCTTAAGATTATCTTGGCTATGTGGGCTCTTTTGGTTCCATATGAACTTTAAAGTGTTTTTTTTTTTCCAGTTCTGTGAAGAAGGTCAGTGGTAGCTTGATGGGGATAGCATTGGATCTATAAATTACTTTGGGCAGTATGGCCATTTCCACAATATTGATTCTTCCTAACCATGAGCATGGAATGTTTTTCCATCTGTTTGTGTCCTCTCTTATTTCCTTGATCAGTGGTTTGTAGTTCTCCTTGAAGAGATCTTTTACATCCTTTGTTAGTTTTATTCCTAGGTATTTTATTCTCTTTGTAGCAATTGATAATGGGAGTTCACTCATGATTTGGCTCTCTGTTTGTCTGTTATTGATGTATAAGAATGCTTGTGATTTCTGCACGTTGATTTTGTATCCCGAGATTTTGCTGAAGTTGCTTATCAGCTTAAAGAGGTTTTGGGCTGAGATGATGGGGTCTTCTAAATATACAATCATGTCATCTGCAAATAGGGACTATTTTACTTCTTACTTTCCTAATTGAATGCCCTTTATTTCTTTTTCTTGCCTGATTGCTCTGGCTAGAATTCCAATAATATATTGAATAGGAGTGGTGAGAGTGGGCATCCTTGTCTAGTGCCAGTTTTTAAAGGGAATGCTTCTAGTTTTTGCCCATTCAGTATGATATTGGCTGTGGGTTTCTTGTAAATATCTTTTATTGTTTTGAGATACATTCCATCCATACCTAGTTTATTGAGAGTTTTTAGCATAAAGAACTGTTGAATTTTGTCAAAGGCTTTCTCTGCATGTATTGAGATAATCATGGTTTTTGTCTTTGGTTCTGTTTATGGGGTGGATTATGTTTATAGACCTGCATATGTTGAACCAGCCTTGTATCCCCAGGATGAAGCTTACTTGATTGTGGTGGATAAGCTTTTTGATGTGCTGTTGCAATTGGTTTGCCAGTATTTTATTGAAGATTTTTGCATCTATGTTCATCATGGATATTGGCCTGTAGTTTTCTTTTTTAGTTATGTCTCTGCCAGATTTTGGTATCAGGATGATGTTGGTCTCATAAAGTTAGGAAGGATTCCCTCTTTTTATATTGTTTGGAATAGTTTTGACAGGAATGGTACCGGCTCCTCTTTGTATGTCTGGTAGAATTCAGCTGTGAACCCATCTGGACCTGGACTATTTTTAGTCGGTAGGCTATTAATTGCTGCCTCAACTTCAGACCTTGTTATTGGACTATTCAGGTTTCAACTTCTTTTTGACTTAGTCTTTGGCATGTGCAAGTGTCCAGGAATTTATCAGTTTCTTCCAGATTTACTGGTTTATGTGCATAGAGTTGTTTGTAGTAATCTCTGACGGTAGTTTGTATTTACGAGGAATCGGTGGTGATCTCCCCTTTATTGTTTTTTATAGCATCTATTTGATTCTTCTCTCTCTTCTTTTTTATTAGTCTAGCTAGTGGTTTGTCTATTTCATTGATCTTTTCAAAAAACCAGCTCCTGGATTTATTGAATTTTTGAAGGGTTTTTTGTGTCTCTATCTCCTTCGGTTCTGCTCCGATCTTATATCTTAGTTTTTTCTTGTCTTCTGCTTGCTTTTGAGTTTTTTTGATTTTGCTCCTCTAGCTCTTTCAATTTTGATGATAGGGGTCAATTTTAGATCTTTCCTTGTTTCTCATGTGGGCATTCTATAAATTTCCCTCTAGACACTGCTTTAAATATGTCCCATAGGACCTGGTATGTTGTGTCTTCATTCTTGTTGATTTCAAAGAACATTTTTATTTCTGCCTTCATTTCATTGCTTATCTATTCATCATTCAGGAGCAAGTTGTTCAGTTTCCATGTGATTGTGCAGTTTTGAGTGCTTTTCTTAATCCTGAGTTCTAATTTGATTGTGCTGTGGTCTGACAGACTGTTATGATTTCCATTCTTTTGCATTTACTGAGGAGTGACTTACTTTCAATTATGTGGTCAATTTTGGAGTAAGTGCAATGTGGTGCTGAGAAGAATGTGTATTCTGTGGATTTGGGGTGGAGTGTCCTGTAAATGTCTATTAGGTACACTTGGTCCAAATCTCTGTTTGAGTCCTGGATATCTTTGTTGACCTTCTGTCTTATTGACCTGTCCAAAATTGTCAGTGGAGTGTCAAAGTCTTTCACTATTATTGTGCAGAAATCTAAGTCTCTTTGTAGGTCGTGAAGAACTTGCTTTATGTATCTGGGTGCTCATGTATTGAGTGCATATATATTTAAGATAGTGAGCTCTTCTTGTTGCATTGATCCTTTCAAAATTATGTAATGGCCTTCTTTGTCTCTTTTGATCTTTGTTGGTTTAAAGTCCATTTTAGCAGCGACTAGGATTGCTACCCCTGCTTTTTTTTTTTGCTCTCCGTTTGCTTGGTAAATCTTTTTCCATCCCTTTGAGTCTACATGAATCTTTGGATATGAGATGGGTCTCCTGAATACAGCACACTGATGGATCTTGACTTTTTATCCAGTTTGCCAGTCTGTGTCTTTTGATTGGGCCGTTTAGGCCATTTACATTCAATGTTAATATTGTTATGTTTGAATTTGATCCCACCATTTTATTACTGGCTGGTTGTTTTGCCTATTAGTTCACATGGTTTCTTCATTGCCTCATCGTTCTTTTCCATTTGGTACGTTTTTGCAGTGGCTGGTACTGGTTGTTCTGTTCCCTGTTTAGTACTTTCTTTAGTAGCTCTTGTAAAGCAGGTCTTATAGTGACAAAATCTCTCAGCAATTGCTTGTCCATAAAGGATTTTATTTCTCCTTCACTTATCAAGCTTAGTTTGGCCAGATATGAAATTCTGGGTTGAAAGTTCTTTTCTTTAAGGATGTTGACTATTGACCCCCACTCCCTTCTAGCTTATAGGGTTTCTGCTGAGAGATTTGATGTGAGTCGGATGGTCTCTCCTTTTTGGGTGACTCGACTTTTGTCTCTGGCTGCCCTTAGGATTTCTTCCTTCATTTCAATCCTGGTGAATCTGACAATTATGTGCCTTGGGGTTGCTCTTGTTGAGGAATATCTTTGTGGTGTTCTCTGTATTTCCTGGATTTGAATGTTGGCCTGCCTTGTTAGGTTGGGAAAGTTCTCTTGAATAATATCTTGAAGAGTGTTTTCCAACTTGGATTCATTCTCCATGTCACATTCAGGTATGCCGATCAAGCATAGATTAGGTCTTTTCACATAATCCCATAGTTTTTGGAGACTTTGTTCATTTTTTTTCACTCTTTTTTCTCTAATCTTGCCTTCTCATTTTATTTCATTGATTTGATCTTCTATCTCTGATATCCTTTCTTCTACTTGACCGATTCAGCTGTTGAAACTTGTATATGCCTCGTAAAGTTCTCATGCTGTGTTTTTCAGCTCCATCAAGTCGTTTATGTTCTTCTCTAAGCTGGTTATTCTAGTTAGCATTTCGTCTAACCTTTTTGCAAGGTTTTTAGTTTCTTTGCATTGTGTTAGAGCATGGTCTTTTAACTCAGAGAAGTTTGTTATTACCCACCTTGTGAAGCCTACTTCTGTCAATTTGCAAATTCATTCTCTGTCTTTTTTTGTTCCCTTGATGGTGAGGAGTTGTGATCCCTGGGAGGAGAAGAGGTGTTCTTTTCTTCAATGGTTTCATCCTTTTTGCACTGTTTTATTCCCATCTTTGTGGATTTATCTCCCTTTAATCTTTGACGTTGGTGATTTCAGGAAGAGTCTCTGAGTGGACATTTTTCTTTTTATTGAGGTTGGAGCTGTATCTTTTTGGCCGGTAGAGGGCGCTGCTGGGCTCTCAGGTTCAGTCAGGTTGCTGGGTGGGTGGTCTTTCCCTGGAGTTTGTTTGCCGGTTAGATTGGCCCCGCCTTCCCAATGGCGTCTTTCTTAGACCTGCATCTTCCTGGTTTGGGTCAAACTGGTGTGTTTGGTGCCAAGCTCTCTAGTGAGGGCTTCAGTTTGAGTTCTGTGGAGGTGGCGCCTGCCAGGCCTTGTGGTCTGTTTCCCGGCTTTCAACTCTGCCTCTCTCTGTGGGAAGGTCTGTCCCGCTGGCCTTAGTCCAAACTCCCGCCCAGGTCCCTGCGACAACTTGCCAAGCCCCGCTGCTCAGATTTGCATTGACTACCCACAGAGCACCTCAGTCTGGCAGGGCTCTCATGGACCATGGGTTGCAGGAGAGATGAGGTAAGCACAGGATCCAAATGGGAGCACTTAGAGGGTGAAACCCCCCCCACCCTCCCCACCCCCGCAGCCACCAGCCGGCTTCGGTTTCAGGTGGGGACGCCCCCCACCCCAGTCTTGATTTGCCCCCTGCGGCTTCTTCCCTGGGCTATTTTCAGTGCCCTATCAGTCTCACCTAAAGGAACCAGGCACCTCATTTGGAATCGTGAAGTCATCTAACCATCTGTGTCTCATTTGCTGGGAGCTGCATTCCAGTGTTGCCTTCTCACGGCCATCTTGGCACCCCTGCCAAAAATAAAATTAAATAAAGACCTCTAACAAAGTGATGCAGACTAAGGCAGCAAAAGGCTCAGACTATGGGGATTCCATTCAGGACGGTGAATAAGAGTCAAGTAGAGGAAGCATCAAACTGCTTATGCATGTGCAGTGCCAGATGGACCTAAACATTTATACAATGGGGAATTGGAAAGCAGCTAATGTTGGTAGAAAACTCAGATGGGAGTGTCTGGGTCTGTTGGGGCAACTATTACAAAGTACTATATACTGGCTGGCTTCTAAACAACAATAATTTATTTCCCATAGTTCTGGAGGCTGGAAAGTCCAAGATCTAGGCACTGGCAGATTCAGTGTTTGTTGAGCGCCTGCTTCCTGGTTCATAAACAGCCATCTTTTTGCTGTAAACCTCCATAATGGAAGGAGTAAGGGAGGTCTCTGGGGTCTCTTTTATAAGGTCATAATCTCATTCATCAGGGCTCCACCCTCATGACCTAATTATCCCCAAAGGCTCCACCTCCAAATACCATCACATTGGGATTTCGGTTTCAACATATAAATTTTCAGGGTGGGGGACACAAACATTCAAATGGTAACAAGGAGAAAAACAACCAGAAACGAAGGTCAGAGCAAGGAAATATAGTGCAATGGAGAGTACCTTTGTGAAGAGAGTGAAAAGAAAAGCAAATGAAAGGGAGGAAAACGCAAAATGCACAAAAAGTTGCCCTCTCCTCAAGGCTCGTTTTATGCCCCTCTATTGTGGCGCTTTCACAATGTATTGGAAATCTCTGGCTATAGAGCCCTCCAGGGAGACAGCATAGGCAGGGCACTACTCTGCCCTGCCTGTGCTATATCAGGGCTAATATCACCAGATAGCTATTTATTGGATATATGGACGAAGTGGATGGATAAATAGGGATTTAGAATAAGGAAGGAAAATGTAGAAGCGAGCAGAGGAAGGTGAAGTTGCTGAGAAATCAACAAACACAATTACTAACTAGAATATCAGAGACAAGATGGCTATCAAGAATTAGGAAAGCCTTTCTTCCCTGATTTGCCATATCTCAGTTTCAAATATTTTATATTATATCCAGTGAAACCGAAATACTGAGTTCCTGCTTTTAAAAAAGTGTAGATGGTATGAAATCCATATGTTTCTGATTCATTTACACAAAACATTGAAATTCAGCTAGTGTAGGGCGATTGGATGTCATATATGCCAGTGCACAGCATACTAATCGTTTTAAGTCGTTTTTGATGCCCCAGGAAGTCTCTGAGAATAAACAACACGAAGCCCCAGTGGCCTAACAGTGCCGTCTGAAAGAAAAAGCCAAAAATATCTGAACGAGAGTCTTCATTTCCAAATTTAACAGTCTGCTGTGAAGAATCCACGGATACATTATGATGCCCAGGAGCCCAGGAAGCAGCAGTCAGGGCCTGACAGTTGGGGAATAGGTAGAGTCCTCATAAGCAATGTTATGAGGAAATGGAAATAAAGTGAAATGAAGCAAAATCCAAATGGTGGAGAGAATAAGGCTCTATCTGAAAATAACTGAAGATGGGTTGAAGCAAGAAAAAAAAAACAACCCATAGAAAAAACAGGAACAGAAGAAGATCAAAGAGTTAGAAACAAATCAAACCTTTAAAGAATCAAGTTTTACAACTATGGTGTTAATTGGGTACAATTGTTCCTTATTTCAGTGCCTTATTGTATTTTATGCACTGGTTCAGTCACAGCCAGTGCAGAGACACACTGTGCATAACCTCGAAGGAGAAGACGACAGAGAATGTCTTTGCCACCTAGTAGCTTCTAACTCAGTTGAGGGAGAAGGGCCATGAACTCATAAAAGGGGAGTTGGGATTCTGGTTTGAGAATGTGACCAGAAACAAAAGATTCAAAGGTGTGAAAGTGACAGTGCTGTTTACTGAGATGAGAGAACAGTAGATATATTAAGTCTGAGACGACTGAGCTATATCCACATGGAAATGTTGAGGAAGCGATGGAATATATACGTTTGAGCATCATCAACATATCTAATCAGCAATATTGAAACCATGAGGGTAGTTGAATACTCTGAATAACAGTAGCTAATATATATTGAACGTTCACATGTTCCAGGAACTATTTTAAGCACCTGATGTGGATTACCTCATTAATGCTTACACTGTCCTGTGAGCCGGGAACAATTATTATCCCGAGTTTACATATGAGAAAACAGGGGATTAAAGGATTCTTCTTAGTAAAACCAGCCCATGGAAAAGACGACTGACAGTGACATTAGGGGTCCCTTGTGAATAATGAAAGCCCTGCCTTCTATGCTTGGAGCTTAAAACCAGCTCTCTCGTGTTTGAGTCCTAAATATTAACAGCTCACCAAGGATCACCATATGTTTCAGAAAACCTTTGAAATGATATACACAGACCAAGACAGGCAAATGGAAGGTGGATTTGGAAAAAAAAAAAAAAAAAAAAGCTCCCAGTAACACAGTAACAGAGATGAAGAATGCCTTTGTCTTAATTTATGGCTCAATATGTGGTAACTTTTAGTAAATTTCAGTGTATGCTTGACTAGAATATACTCACATAGCAAGTGTTGACAGTACTGTTCCCTGTATGTCCATGATATCAAGTTGGCTAATCATGTTGTTAACATCTTCTCTATCCATGCTGATTTTTTTTTGGCTGTTCTATCAAATACTGAGAATATATAAAATGTCCCAGTATCAGGATTAAGGTCTACCAAAAATTAGTCTGATTAAATCTTTGATATGATATAAAGTATTATAATTATGAAGTGATCCTCTTTGTTTTTAGCAATAACTTTTTGTTCAATATTAATATTGTTATAAATTATTTTGATTAGTGTTTGCATGGTATGTCTTTTCCTATTCTTTTATATTTAAACTATATTCTGTTTTCATTGTGTCACTTGTTAACAAAGTATTGTTGAATCTTGTGTTTTTATCTAGTCTGACAATCTTTGTCTCTTAGCTGGTACATTTAGTTCTTTTAATGTAATTAATGATATATTTGGGCTTAGATCTACCCTCTCACTAGGTACTTTCTAATATTCTTCTTTTACATATTTTTTCTTTTATTCCCTTATTTTGATTATTTAACATTTTTTTCTAGTGTTCTTCTGTTAATTTGGAAGTCATACACCCTTTAATTATGTTTTAGTTCAGGTTGTTCTCCCCGCTTTCCAATCATGGCATCATTATAACAGACAGTAAAACACAAAGCAATCGGTTAGGCTACAGCTTTATATCATTTGCATCCCTGATTGCATGTTGTCAGTGAAAATTTTAAGTCAGACCCAAATTATGTAAAACCAGGCTCCAATATTTACTTATTGTACTATGCTGGGTAATGTATTCACGTCATTGAGCTTCTTCACCTACCAAATAGATTTGATATATCTTTATAAACTTGCATCCACTAATAAACTTATGGAGTTGATGTGGAGATAAAGTCATATGATGTTCAAAAAAGCATCAAACACTGGTCCTAACATATGGTAAGCATGAGGTCTGTATTCTTTTTTCTAAGCTCCCTTGAATTGAAAGACATCCTAGATTCTTAGAAACAAGTAGATGTGGAAAGTTCAATTGTCTTGCTGATAGATGGCTTTATTGATTTATTTGAAACAGAGTTTTGCTCTTTCAAAGGCTAGAGTACAGTGGCGTGATGTGGTCTCACTGCAACTTCCACCTCCCGGATTTAAGCGATTCTTATGGTTCAGGCATGTGCCACCACACCCAGCTAATTGTTTTCTTTTCTTTTTTTTTTTTTTTTTTTTTTTTTTTGGTATTTTTAATAGAGATGGGGCTCCACTCTGTTGACCAGACTGGTCAGTTTTATTTATTTTTCATTGATTCAATTAGCTTCAAATTCAGAGTGACAATTCTGACGTTGAAAACAAGGTGTGTGTGTGTGTGTTTGGCAGTTCTTGGCCTATTGATAACAGATAGATTTCATACCTTTTTCCAGCTCTGCTCCAGTCCACAGGGTGACTAACACCTGAAAGCTGTATTTCCCAGTGTCCTTTGTCAGATAGTTTCTGGCTAGGTTTAACCACTGGGGCCCACAAGCAACATTATGGGCAGAAGGAAGGAAGAGGTGGGTTGTTTTTCCCTTTTCTCTTCGCATCTAGGCCCATCTTCCTGAGGGCCGTGTCTGTTCCATTGCGCTGACTTCCTCTGTAACAGATGCAGTGCGTTTCTAGCTTCTACCCAGTAATTTCTGCCAAAGTTCCCTTAATCCCTCTAATTTATGGGTGACAATAGCTTCCTGATTGTTCCTCACTTTTGGTTGCCTCTATGTCCCCTCCATGTGCTTTTTTAAGTATTTTAACATCTTTGTTACCAGTCACCTGGATTGAATGTTTTCTTTTGTAAATACTTAGTGTAGCTTTATCTAATTTGACCATGACTAAAACAATGTAATTGGTTAGTGTGAATGTGTCAGTGTTTGTATTTAGGGGTGAATTAAAGAAGGGTGTCACCTACTTTAGTGACTGTGGCTTCGTATGCACATCCAAAAATGGTAACTAAACTATGAGCTAGCTAGATACTCCAAGAAAAAAAAAAGTTCATTGGAGTCACGGAATAACTTAATGCACTCACTTAGTGGAGTGCTACACTATGAATTATATGGACATTTTCATAGGTGTTCAAACATAAAGTCATTGATGGATTGATGTGGTGCTCTGGTACAATAACCATTGCAAAACAGAAAAGAGTCCCTTTCTTGCTTGGGCTCTTTCCTTATTCTCCTGAAAGAAAATAGAGTTTGCTGCCCATCTTAATACCTTGTCTATTGCTAGATAAGAAGAGGGAAGTCCCTTCCATATATAGTTGCCCTTTAATGATACCTGTCCTCTAAAGTCACCCAACACTTTGGATTGCTGATAAAATATCTAATAGTTAAAAAAAGGATGGGGGGAGTAAAGGCCTGGATCTAAATTATTCTGGGAAGATTTTTAAACTTTGGTTTTACTACTTATAAAATCTTTTCACATCAGAAATACTGAGATCCTTGTTTGTTTGTTTGTATGTTTGTTTTTTTTCAATCTAGACCAATGTAGAAAAGATTTTTCACCAGTGTAGAAATATCCTAGTAATAGGTTTGATCACACACATACGTTCTACTGTGCTTCAGGTGGTTAAAAGTCAAATGCTAATAATATTGCCTTCTCATTTGACTTATCAAGAAAATTATGTATATTGAAAAAGGATAACCTAGGAATGCTGCAAAATGTTTTAATGTCAACAACTATTTATTAAACACCTGCTGTGTGCTAGGCAGTGTGCTAGCATTACAAGGATATAACAGTTACACTCACAGTACTATGAGGATTGTATTTAAACAAGTTATTTAAAGCATTTAGCATTGCTCTCGGCATGTAGTAATGCTTAATAAATGGTAGCTATTATTAATAATCTGGTGTCTTGCATCCCAATCCTGGGTTTTCCCTGCTCTAAGGAATCAAGGTAGGATAAGTGTTTTTGCCATGTGATCCTGACCATGCTTCTATTGGCTTCCCATATTAACTTTAACCTAACTGCTAACCTATCTACTTTATCTGTCTGCTACTACTATTATCCATCTAAGACTACTTTTTATCTATTACTAACAAACCTACCTGCTTTAATTCATCCTTCTGTGGTCTGAATGTTTGTGTCTCCCCAAAACTCACATTGAAATCCTAACCCCCAAGGTGATGGTAGTAGGAGGTGGGGCTTTGGGGAAGTGATTAGGTCTTGAGGGAAGAGCCCTGATGATTGGGATTCCTTTCTTTATTAAAGAGACCCCAGAGGGCTAGCTCCCCATTTCCTCTATGTATAGTTACAATGAGAAGATGGCCTTCCAGGAGGAAGTGGGCCCTCTCCAGATACAGTGCAGATTCAGTGTCTGGTGAGGGCCCACTTCCTCATGGAGGGTCGTTTTCCGTTGCAGATCTTGGACTTTCCAGCCTTCAGAAGCATAGTAAATACATTTCTGTTGTTTAGAAGCCACGCAGGCTTTGGTATTTTGTTATAGCACCCAAACTAACTAAGATACTGCTTTCCATCTTTGTGTCTTAATGAAAATAGCTGACTTTTAACCTCACTCTGACTTTTGCTGGGTACAGTGCTAAGTGCTTTATAAGTATTATCTTATAGAATCTTATGTAGTAGACCCTGTAGCTCTCCCTTTTTTATTAGTAACTGAAGCTTAGAAAGATTGAGCAAACAGTCTGCATAGCTAGAAAGTGGCAGAACTAGAATTTAGGTCCAGGCATCTTGACCCCAAAGCTTATGTTCTCAAATGCTGGAACCTGTTACTGGTCCCCTTGGGCCTTCATGTCAGCCTCACCTGTTGTAACCTCAGGCTGGACAGATGCTGTTCGGAGTCTCTGGTCCTGATACGCTCTTGCTGAACCTGGCTCCTTCCCAAACTCTAGTGCAAAGAGCTAGAGAGTTATATAATTAGGGAGAGGAATAGTAGTCCCATAAAAATTAGGCTCCCTAAGTGGTCTTCCTGGTTGTTCCATGTGTACAGTGGAAAGAAGAATTTTAAAAAGGGGAAAAGAAAGAATCCTGGATCTTACTAGAAAGTACATAGAAAGAAGCAGTACCCTGGAGGGTCACTGGGAAGAAAATTGTTTTAAGAGGAGAGAAAAACTTGGCTTAAAAAGTTGAAAGGCAATAAGTGACATCAAACCGCAAATGAGATTCTCGGGGGATAAAGGGAGATGAGCAAGGGCCACTGTGAAAAAGTGGGCAGTGTCCCACCACAGAGTGGCTTTCCTTTCCATCTCTGCTTCTCGGTTTGCAAACTGTTTTTCTCTCTTTCTAAAGACTGTAGAGGTTCACTTGTAACTCTGAGTGTTCACTTTCTCCTTTAACTGCCTCCTGACCAGATTGTGCACACTTAAGCTGTAGTAAGCAAGTAAACCCTGGACAGCATTTTCAACAGAAAAAATGTTGTTTTGATCCCAGAGGACATATGGCTTCAAGACAAAGATGAACTCAATTTGCATGTCCGTTGACAACCGATTTTAAGGGCCCATGAAAAAGCCTTTGGTGTTGCCAATCTGGAGGAAGAAGATTGGGCATTGTCTGCCTGAGGACTTGCTTACTCTGAGCTACAGTCATCAGATGCAACAGAGAAACCCGCTGGGTCTGCCTGTCCCGTTCTTTTTCTTTCCTCACTTCAGAAGCAATTAGACAATATAAAGATGGATGCTGACGAGCCTCTCTGTTGAGACATTTGCTGGCCACCCCACACAGTGGGGACTTGTTTTTATTTTGGGCCATTCAGCCTCAGCACCCTGGCTCCACAAGCATGTGTGTAGCACATATAAAAGATGCCTTACAGATGAAACAAGATGAGACATCACACTCAAGAGAATTCTTCTTCTGAAAGGAGATCTTTCTGTGTTGGGACTTTTGATATGAGAGCAGCTAGGAGGCTGGGTGGCCTAGGGGTAAGTAAGACCTGTTCTCTGTGGACTGCTAAGGCACAGGTCCTTTGCACAAGTTGTTCTCTCCATATATGGGGAGCATGGCTCTAGAACCAGCCTACCAGGTTCAAACCCCATCACTCACTGGCTCTTGGGCAAGATACTTGGCCACTCACACCTTGATTTTCTCACTGTATGACTAGGCACACTCATAGTAGTTCCAAACAGGACTCTTGTGAGAATGATATAAGTATGCATGGAAGGCCAGCGGAACCATGCATGACACATAGTATTAATAATAACATGTCAGTGTTGCCTTTTTGTGTTTTACTTAGCCATATTTTTTTCCAGGAGCATGTGTACTTTATTGAACACAGCTGTAGAAAACTGTGTGAGGGTAAAGGGCTGATACAGGATGGGCTGGGGGCAGGGCGGGGAATGGAAGCTGGAGTACATGGGAGACAGGTCACGGGCGGAGCCCCTGACCCGGGTGATTCCTCTGGATCTACTGATAGACTTGCAGAATCAGTATTTGGTTGATGATCAGCAGAATGGTTCTCACCCTTCTTTCAAGTCTTAGCTAAGTATTGCTTTGTTAGGGAGCCTCCCCACCTGGTAGATCAGTTGCTTTGTACATGCTTTCTGAGAAATCTGTGCTTCTTTTGCAATCCTATGTTTATTAGTGTGATCATTTGGTGAGGTCTCTCTTCCCCACTAGGCTTCAAGCTTCCATTTTACATTATATACCCAGTGCCTGGCACAGGGTCTAGCATATAGTAAGTTCTCAATGAATTTTTGCCCAAATGCATGAGTATATCTATACGATCCACATATAGAAATGTTTAAAGCATCTAAATTGATACATTTTATTTAATTCGACAAAAATATACCAGCACTAACTTTATACCAGACACTGTGCTGGAAGCTAGTCAGGTAGAAATAGAAAAGATGGTTCCTGCTCTGAAAAGGCCTTCAGTATTGTTGTCAGCCACAAGTCAGATGAATTGTAGCACATGAAGATGAAGCCTGTGTAAATCATGTGCTTACCTTGTGCTGAGTCACTCTAAAAACAACCACGTATGAGTGTTTGGGGTAATTTTTCCTTGACTGAGTATTCTGGCACGTAATGACCTAGTAATAGATGCCTGCATGGTAGCATTAGGGCCTATATACAAAGAAACAAAAAAATGGGATACCAAAATTCTAACACTCTAGCAGAAAATAACAGTTTGCATTTCTTTGGAGCTTTATAGCTCCACATCAGTTCCTTTTATGATCTTCTGGGTCACATATAATTTGTATCCCCAATTTATTAGATGACATAAAAGATACATTATCTCAAGAACCCAGTGGGGACCCAAGCCGAGACTCTTCCGCCCAGATACCCTGGCTTCCTTGACCCAGCAAAAGGAATGGAACAAGAGGTACTTCCACAGCCATGAGCACAACCCTGCCTCCCAGTGTTAAGTAAAACTAAACATCCTCCCTGCCTTACCCATGGGTTCATGGTGGTTCAGGGTCCTGTGCTCACAAATACTGATCTTTTCACAGCAGAAATGGTAGGTTCTGTCTTTTTTGATTGCAGACCTTTAGGCCTTAAGGCTTACCATATACAGGAATACCTCAGATACTTCAGGTTCAGGTTCCAGACCATCACAATAAAGCAAGTCACAAACATTTTTTTTGGTTTCCTTGTGCATGTGAAAGTTACATTTGCACTATTGTCTATTAAGTGTGGAATAGTATTTTGTCTAAAAATTTTGCGTTATGTTTAAAAATATACATAATAAAAAATACTGCTAAAAATGCTAGTGATCATCTAAGGCTTCAGTGAGTTATACTCTTTTGCCGTTAGAGGGTCTTGCCTTGATGTTGATGGCTGCTGACCAGGGTACTGGTTGCCGAAGGCTAGGATGGCTGTGACAATTTCTTAAAATGAGACAACAGTGAAATTTGCTGCATTAATTGATTCTTCCTTTCATGAAAGATTTTTCTGTAACATGTGATGCTGTTTGACAGCATTTTATCCACAGTAGAAATTTTTTCAGAAGCAATCTTCTCAAACCCTACCACTGCTTTACCGACTAAGTTTATTCTAGATCCTCGTTACCATTTCAACACAGCAACTTTATCAGAAGCATAGTCCATCTCAATAAATTACTCTTTTTGCTCCTCCGTAAGAAGCAATTCCTCATCTGTTCAAGTTTTATCATGAGATTGTGGCAATTCGGTGCCATCTTCAGGCTTCACTTCTAATTCTAGTTCTCTTACTATTCTCATCACATCTGCAGTGACTTTCTCACTGAAGTCTTAAACCTCTCCAAAGTCATCTATGAAGCTGGAATCAACTTCTTCCAAACTCCCATTAATATTGATATTTTGACCTCTGGCCATGAATCACCAATGCCCTTAATGGCATTCAGAATCGTGAATCCTTTCCAGAAGGTTTTCAATTTACTTTGCCCAGATCCATCAGAGGAATCACTATCTCTGGCAGATATCACCTTACAAAATGTACTTCTGAAATAACGATAGTTGAAAGTTAAAATTACTGTTTGATACATTGGCTGCAGAATGGGTGCTGTGTTAGCAAGCAAGAAAACAACATTCATCTCTTTGTATATCTCCATATAGGCAATAAGTTTGTTTCACTTCCTTTTCATTCTTTTGTTCACTGGAGTAGCACTTTTAATTTCCTTCAAGAACATTTCCTTTACGTTTACAACTTGGCTAACTGGTGCAAGAGGCCTAGCTTTTGGCCTGTCTTGGCTTTCAACATACCTTCCTCACTAAGCTTAATCATTTGTGGCTTTTTGATTTAAAGTGAAAGATGTGTGACTCTTTCTGTCACCTAAACACCTACAGGCCGTTGTAGGTTTATTAATTGGTCCAATTTCCATGTTGTTGTGCCTAGGAAATAGGGAGACCCAATGAAAAGGAGAGAGATGAGGAAAAAAAGCCAGTGATCGGAGCAATTAAAATACGCATAACATTTATCAATTAAGTTTTCCGTCTTACATGGGCATGGTTTGTGGTGCCTCAAAGCAATTACAAGAGTAACATCAAAGATTACTGGTCACAGATCACCATAACAGATAGAATACTAATGAAAAAGTTAGAAATACTGCCAGAATTACCAAAACATGACGTAGAGCCATGAAGTGAGCACATGCTGTTGGAGAAATGGCACACAGATATTGTTGCCACAAAGCTTCAATTTGTGAAAAACACCCTATCCGCAAAGTGCAATAAAGCAAAACACAATAAAAGGAGGTACACCTTTGTTCTCTGTTACTGAAAAGGAGGATATTGGAAGGCTACATAAGCCTGTCCCTCAGCAATAAGGCCTAGGACCCAGAAGGAAGGCCATGTCCTCTCACTTCTACCTTGGTGAGTGCTTCCTCCAAGTCAGTCCCTCAGGGTTAGATAACTCTGGTTTTCATTCTTACTTCAGCAATCTTAGCTCTAGGATTGCAGAATCTGGCTGTCAGCTCTAAAAGTCCTCTATACCATTTCTTCCAGAAGGCTTAGATATCCTTATGCAAATGAGATCCTCGATGCCTTCTCCAATATTCCAGAGTTCCTAAGGGGCGTACACTTAGTTCAGATTTCCCTCTTGTGACTGTATCTTTAAGTGAAGCTATTCTTTTTCTTTCCTGAGACACCACAAATGCCCACCATCTCTTCCTGCTTATTATTTAAATATACTTAGAAGCTGCCTTCTGGAAAGTGCTGGGCTCATGGCAGGTTGGAGGTCTCCAGAGCTGTGCCCTCTTGACCCCAGCCAATTCCTGCCACAGTCTGCCCACCAGGAACCATGCCTCAGTGGCACATTTGCCAAGCCAGGAAGTACCAGACGAATGCCCCACCACAAGATGACAGGCTCCCCACCACAGGTGCCAGACTCTTCTCCTTTGTCTCATGGTAGTGCTTGGAGCTGCCGTGGCCACAGTGCAGTCTGGCACCTGGGGGGATGGGGAGGGGGGCTCTCGGCAGCAAGCCTACCTGTCAAGTGCTTCTGGGATTAGGAGTGCGCATTGCCAACTCCCTGCTCTGGAAGAACTTGATGGGTGGGCAACCTGCCAAAAGGCAGAGCTCAAAGCCCTTCTGTGCGTGTGCTTCTCAGACCCCCAACTGGCTACTTAGCCATTTGGCTAGATACCAGCTTCTCCAGCAGTGTTTTTGAGCCCTGCCCATCTTTCGTTTGACTGGATTGAGCAGACCCACTATGAAATACTTTCAATTTTCCTTCATATGTATGAGGACGACCCTGAAGCAGTTTGTTGGGTTGGGTCCATGTCTTCCTCTATCCTAACTGCCGTCTCTCTCTCCCCACCAGTGATTTTGATGATACAAGGCTGGTTTTGTTCTTTTGAAACAAAACCCCTGTTCTGGGTGGATGTTCCAAGTCAGAAAGCCTGGTTGTGTTTATCCCAGGCCATTGGCTGGGCATGCACATGCTTTTTGTATTTGGTAAGTGACAGTATTTGCAAAAGCTGATTGCCACAGCAGGCGGAACAGAGACAAGACTAGCAAAAACATGTGTCGGTAACATATGCTGTAGCCTTTTCTTCTTTGCTTGGAGGACTGACACTTCCTACAGGAAGAAATAATTATTTTGCATGTGCATAGATTACACTGGAATAAAAAAGAGAGAGGAGGGGCTGCTGCTTTATACATGAAAGAAGAAATACCTCCCTGTCTCTCTCTTTCTTTTTCCTATGCATGCATGTGCGCGCGGGCGCGTGCGCGCGCGCGCGCGCACACACACACACACACACACACACACACACACACACACTCCTCATTCTCATATGCATACACACAGGTTAATTTATTTTAGTTGTAGACATTGCTTCTAAAAGAAGGTAGATGTCCTCAAAAAAATTCAGAGCCTATAATTAGCAGAGCTGCCCTTTGTAGGAGAGAATTAAAGCATTACCTTAGGATTAAACAGGTCTGTGCTCAGGTCCTGTTTCCCCTTCACATAGATTGTGTGACCCATAGAAAATTATTAAGCTTTTAACCCTTATCTGCCACAAGTGGACAAACGGCTCAACTCCTAGGTTTGTTGTGAGGGTTAGAACTACAAAATACATGTGGAAAGCAGCTCATGTAGACTCTGGGGCTGTGCTATCCTTTCCCTTCCCTGGGTCAGCTTTCCAGAAGGAAAAATAATTGCAAATAGCCATGATGCATCTTCACTGATGAATGACTGTGGGCACTCCCAACAAGTTCTGCAACCACTTAAAACCTCAGAACTTACTTCATGTATTTCCATGCAGCCACAAAGAACAAGTCTAGAAGTGGATCTTGGAAAAGTAGAGCCAATGAGAACTCAGATTCCTGCACTTGAAGGCATTTTTGCCTTGGTCATTTGGTGGGAGTTCAAAAGAACTGGGTGACGCACATTGGGATAGAACCGGCAAGGCCCTCTGGCATCTTACTGTAAGCTCAGAAGTCCCAGCAACAGCACAGCCACCATCTGATGCATTATTCCATCTAAACCAGCCCTCCTTCCCACCCTGAAGCTGGAATCATTCTGAACCGTATTAGCATTAGCATAAGTTCCTCCGGCTGCTTTTCACATTCCTTAGAGCACAGTGTCTCTCAAACTTCTCGCATATACCTGTTTTTGTTCTATTTATTACAACAAAATATAGCACCAAGATTTTTAATAGCACCAAGATCTTTAAACATTAGCAACAAAAACTTGTTCCATCTCTCTTGACTTAGACTCATAAGATGGTTAAGTGTTGGTTACATGTTGAATGAATGAATGACGATAGCTTCCATTTATTCTGCATGTACCTTATTCTTGGGACTGTGCCATGTACATATTTACATACTTCACAACAATCAATTTATGAAATAGTTTCAACCTTATTTTATAATCAAAGGTTAGAAATGTTAAATTACGCCGGGGGGCACGGTGGCTCAAGCCTGTAATCCCCCGCACTTTGGGAGGCCGAGGTGGGTGGATCACGAGGTCAAGAGATCGAGACCATCCTGGTCAACATGGTGAAACCCCGTCTCTACTAAAAATACAAAAAATTAGCTGGGCATGGTGGCGCGTGCCTGTAGTCCCAGCTACTCAGGAGGCTGAGGCAGGAGAATTGCCTGAACCCAGGAGGCGGAGGTTGCGGTGAGCCGAGATTGCGCCATTGCACTCCAGCCTGGGTAACAAGAGCGAAACTCCGTCTCAAAAAGAAATGTTAAGTTACTCACCCAATGACACAGACCTGGGAAATGGAAAAGATGAGACTTGACCGTACAACTTAGCACATATTTAGAACCCATCATTTATCCTCTGCCTAAACTGAGTAAATGAATGAATAAATGAACAAATATTAAAGCTGCAGAGAACTTTCTCAGCATCCCCATATCTGGTATCCTTGGTGCTTGCTATCTCTTCCCTACAGTGCCAGCTCTGCCTCTTTCCTGATACAGCAGAGACTTTTTATCCTTGTTTCTGTGACTTGGTTCCTACCTCATTCTCCAGTTCTTACAACCGAAACCTCATTTTCTTCCCCTGTGCCCAGTACCTCCAAGTCTCCAGCACTGGGCTCCAAGTTGCCCAGCCAGTGAACCACCCCTGGGGAATGGAAACATGTCCCCAAATCTAAGCCCAGGAACTGGGGCCTTGCTGCCAATTTTCACAATGCCAACCTCCTGCTCTTCTGCTTGTCTCACCTGCTCCTAAATTCTTCCCACTGTAGTTGGGTCACCTGTGGGAATGTCATTGTTATCACACCATCTTCTCCCTAATATCCACCATTGTTCTTGCACCTTCCAGAGATTTCCTTCTGCCCCGGACTGGGCTTCCCTCCCATCCTTTCCCTCACCCTTGCCACCAGCTGCCGAATTCCAGTGGGCACCCCCATTCCAGCTTCCAGCTCCTCCTCATCTGCCCCACACCCCTGCAGTGCACCAGGACAGGCCCAGCGTGACTCTAGACATAGTAGAACACAGGTAGTCCCTTTGGGTCCTTTGAGGCACAAAGAAGTTTGAGATTTTGTCAAGGTCACAGACGAGACACACCATGGCTAAGACTCAGGGCCAGCCCGTCTGGTTCGGTGTCTTTCCACCACACCATGCCGCCTCCTTTCCCCCTTCTGTCTATATTTTCCTCTTGCTTTCTTTTTCTCCTTCACCCACACCTTTTTAATTTAAGTTTTAACATCTGTTCTCTCTTAGTCCATTACTTCTGTGACATTTTATATTATGTTGAATTTCCATTTCTATTTAAGATCCATCCATTTTCTTACTTAAAAAACACATTTTATGCCTGCTTTTAAAAAAAATTTATATAACTTAAAAAATAAATTCAGTTTGATTCTCTCTTTCTAAGAC
The DNA here is from genome assembly GCF_009761245.1 of Sapajus apella. Taxonomy (NCBI): domain Eukaryota; kingdom Metazoa; phylum Chordata; class Mammalia; order Primates; family Cebidae; genus Sapajus; species Sapajus apella. The sequence continues at coordinate 13,761,534 of NW_022436982.1, forward strand.
CTTTCTTGACTTATCTTTCCTGCCTCCTTAGCAGCAGAAATTATTTTCTGCCTCCACGTGGTTTTACCCCTTCTATTATCTGTGCCACTGTAATATCAGGCCTATAATCTAACAATCTATTTTTGCTTATTATTTGTGAAACTTGTACTTTTAAAATGCAAATTAGGAGACTGCGAGTTTTAGTTTAATTCCTGATTTTATCTTGCAGGAAAAGCCTTTTTTTTTTTTTGGTATTTTTACTGACTCTGCTGAAATATCATAGAAAGGGAGAAGGTGGAAGAAGAGAAAGCGCTGCAAATAAAAGTGCCTCACACTTAGCATTTCTGCAGTGTGTTAAGTTTTTGTTTGCAGGCTCACCTGCAGAGAGCATGGCATTGAGTCAGGCTTCTAGACTTGGGACATTCACTTCTGACACTGCATATAGAATTCCAGCCTAAGAGGTAGCCAAGGTTTTTACTGGGGTATTGGGCAAAAGACCCCAGTCACCTGAGAGGGAACAGTTAAAACAATGACAAAGGCAATAGCTGTTATTATTAGTTAGCTCATTCATCTCTCATCTCTTGTGAGGGCTATCTCACTGTCTTCACTTAGCAAAGAAACTGAAGCTTAGAGGTTAACTTGTTCAGGCTCACACAGTCAGGAAATGGCAAAGGGGGAATTCAAGTGCAATCAGCTTAACTCTGGAGTTAATGTCTCTAATTATATGGAAATATTTTGGGGAGACTCAGTTTTAAAACAGTTTGCCATACTTTGGAATTCAGAGGACCCAGAGCTGAAAGCCTGAAGCATCCAATGTTTATATTGTCAGATAATGGAGAGCAAGCACATTTTCTCCAAGCCCTCCCAATTCTGATGTTTTTAGATCAAAACTTTAGAAGTGGCAATGTTGTAATCATGATCCTAAAAATAATTTTTTGATACTGCATTTGATCAGGTTTTTTAAGCCTCAGCATTTTTGACATTTGGGGCTGGCTAACTCTTTGTTGAAGAGCTGGGCTGTTCCCTTGTGGAATGTTTTGCAGCATCTCTGGCCCCTACCTACTGGAGGCCATTTACAGACCCCACCCCTTGTCTTTTCTTTTTTCCAAAGTCATAAAGTCAAGACAATCCAAAATGTCTCCAGACATTACCAAATATTCCCTGGGAGGCAAAAATGCCCCCTACTTAAGAACCAGTGTTAGACATTGCCCAAATCATAGGCATCTGACTTGTAATAGTCTATATGGGAGAATGTTTTACATTTGACTCACTTATCCTTGCCCTAGAACCATACCTAAATGTTATTGTCAATTCAGTAATCTCACTTTATCTTCTAGATTAATATCAAGGAGATACCTGCACACCCATATGTATTGCAGCACTATTCACAATAGCTGAGTTATAGAATCAACCTAAGTGTCCATCAACTGATAAATAGAGCAAATGTCACATACAGTCAGCTCTCAGTGTCTGTGAGTTTTGCATTTGTGGAATCAACCAACTTCAAATCTAAAATATTCTGGCAAAAAAAAAGTAAATGGTTGAGTCTGTACATGTACAGACTTTTCTCTCGTCATTATTCCCTAAAAAGTACAACCAATATTTACATAGTCTTTACATTGTGTTGGGTATGTAAGTAATCTAGAGATGACTTAAAATATAGGCCGGGCACGGTGGCTCATGCCTGTAATCCCATCACTTTGGGAGGCCAAGGAGGGCAGATCACCTGAGGTCAAGAGTTCAAGACCGGCCTGGCCAATATGGTGAAACCCCGTCTCTACTAAAAGTACAAAAAACAATTAGCTGGGCATGGTTCTATGATATTTTTTTCAGCACCTGTAATTCCAGCTACTTGGGAGGCTGAAGCAGGAGAGTCACTTGAACCCTCGAGGCAAAGATTACAGTGAGCTGAGAGTGTCTTATTGCACTCCAGCCTGGGCAACAAGAGTGAAACTCCATCTAAAAAGAAAAGAAAAAAACAGTGTATGTGCATACATATATAGATAGATAGATAGATATGTATACACACATATATACATGTATAGATACATATACATATAGATAGATGTGCACAGGTTATATGCAAATATTATACCTTTTAATGTAAGGGACTCAGGCATCCTGGATTATGGTATATATCCTCCAGGGTCCTAGAACCTATCCCCCAGGGAGACTGAGTAATGACTGTATACACATAATGAAATTCTATTCAGCCTTTACGAAGGAAGACATGTTGTCATTTGTGACAACATGGATGAAACTGGAGGATGTTTTGCTCGGTGAAATAAGACAAACACAGAAAGTCAGATACTGCATGTTCTCACTTACACGTGGAATCTAGAACAATTGAACTCATAGAAGCAGAGAACAGAATGGTAGTTACCAGAGCCTAGGTAGTGAGGGAATGGGGAGATGATAATCAGAGGGTACAAAGCTTCAGCTAGACGGGAGGAATAAGTTCGATTTTTTTTCTAAGTTCTATTGTACCATGTGGTAAATATAGCTGATAATTGAGTACTGTACATTTCAATATTGCTAAGAGAATAAATCTCAAATGTTCCCATTACAACAAGTGTCAAATATTTGAGGTGAAGAATGGGTTAATTAGCATGATTTAATTATTTGACATCTTATTAAAAATCATAGCATCACTTTGTGTCTCGTTAATATATACAACTAAAATTTGTCAATATATAATAAAAATGAAATATAAATTAACAAAATTAAGATGTTATTGCCACTTGGGAGGTAGTATGGAGAGTTCTTTGGATCTACTTACGTTTCTTTTCAAAACTTCTGCTCAGAGAGAATCACACAAGTCTTAGCTATTTCATCCTCTCCCCCCATCCTGTCTCTTTTTCTCTCCTCCATTCCAATTATCTTACGAGTCACGTTCCCTGTCTCTTTCTCCTGCCTTTCCTTCTTCCTCATGGATCCTATCTGAGCCGAATGAAACTCCTAGCCATTTCAGGCCAGGAATTACTGTTCTGCTATTGATAACTTTCTTTGTAGGGCATGGCAAGGCAGCTGTTTTGACATAAAACTGGGTGAGAAGAAAACCTAGCATCATCAACTTTTAAGCCTTTCAAAGGTGCAGAGAGATGTCCATTTCACAATTGTTTGTTTTTGAGACAGGGTCTCACTCTGTCACCCAGGTTGGAGTACAGCACTACCCTGGCTCACTGCAGCCTGGACCTCCTGGGCCCAAGTGGTCCTCCCACCTCAGCCTCCCAGCCTCCCATGTAGGTGGGACTACACATGTGCACCGCCACAGCCAACTCACTTTTTTATTTTTTACAGAGATGAGGTCTCACTGTGTTGCCAAGATTGGTGTTGAATTCCTGGGCTCAAGCGATCCTTTTTCCTTGGCCTCCCAAAGTACTAGGATTACAGGCGTGAGCCACCATGCACAGCTCCTTTCAAAATCTTGAGAAGTTTTCTTCTGCAGCTTCATTTTTCATTGCAAGTTTCCACTTTTTTCAGGAACTGGCATATTCTTAGCAAACTTATACATCTGAATTAAGTTTCCAACAATTCAAAATGATTAATACTGGTAATGATAGCTAATACTTATTGAGTACTTCCTATATGAGGGACACTATAGTGCTTTACAAATAGTATCTTATTTAATCATCATATTTAAGTTACCAAACTTATTTAGAACTTATTTCATTTCACATATAAAATCAAGGGTTTTCACACCTAACTGTTGTGGGTGTTTAGCAACCTTAAATGGTTTTCCCAAAGTCAGTAAAAATTAGAACTAGGACTCAGCCCTAGTCTTCAATATTCCACCACATTCATTGCTCTTATTTTTTTCTCAATTTCCGTAAGTATAATAGTACAGTTCTTTATTTTAGTATATGTGTTTTCAAATGTAATTATATAGCACATTTTAACTATATTATTTCTTGGGAAAACCTGGGAAACATCACAATTTACTATTTATGACATTCCTATAGAGGAAATGGAGTATGAATTTCAACCATGCAGGTTCATCAGCGTAATTTTGTAATATAAGCTCCCTTAAAATTGAATCTTTTTTTCCTATCGGACATTTGCCGACAATTGTGGGATCAATGCTTGTTCCATTTTAAACAGTATCTACTGGTTCTTAAATCTTCGAAGGCCAAAATGTTTACGAATAAGTACATTTTCCCCGGCAGCTGAATCCATTTGTAAAATATCTGAAAGAATGAAATGAAGACAAAAGTAATGCAATACCACAAAGAAAGAGATGTCCCAAAGCAATTTAGGCATCTTTTATTTCTGCAAAGATAATTTGCATAGAGAAAATCTTATGCTTTTACATCGACTTCTGTTATAAAACCTGAGGAATATTTCTATAATAAAAAAAAATTTCATCCAGGTTGAAACCGTTTTGCAAGGAAGGGGTAATGTAGATAATCAAGCAGGAAGAACAACCAGTGAGAGATGACAGTGCTTTTGAGGCATTTTCAATCCTTTTTGGATCTTTGGCAAAACTTCCTCCATGTCTTTAACTTTCTCTTTTTGGTCAATTTTGTCCTCCCTGTTCTAGTCCCGTCTGGAAAAATATCTACAGTGCTACTGTAATAATTTTGTCGTTCGGCCTAGGAGGCCACATGGGTTCTTGGATCCTTGCAGGAAAGAATTCGAGAGTGAGCCAACAGAGTAAAGTGAAAGCAAGTTTATTAAAGGAATGAAAGGGTGGCTATTCCCTAGGCAGGGCAGCCCTAAGGGCTGCTGGTAGGCTATTTTTAATGGTTGCTTCCTGATCATATGCTAAACAAGAGATAGATTATTCATGAGTTTTCCAGGAAAGGGGCAGGGAATTCTCAGAAGTGAGTTCCTCCCATTTTTAGACCATATAGGGTAACTTCTGGGAGTTGCTGTGGCATCTGTAAGCTGTCATGGCACTGGTGGGACTTTCTTTTAGCGTGCTAATGTGTTTTCAGATACTGTTGTCCAGGCATATCATTATAGCCTTGATTTAGTAAATTATAATGCATTTCTTTAGCAATTATTCAGTTCTTCACACTCTGTAATGAGAATTCTGTCCATTGTTACAAATTATTTCTATCAACTCTCTACCCTCTCCCTGTCTACTAGAAATTAAAAGGGAGGTCACAAACATTTCTTAAGACTAGTATTTTCCAATTTATTTTTTCATTAAGTGGAGAAGCTTGAATTAGGAGCCAGGTATGTGTGATGCTGTTATTCTTTCACTGTGATTATGCTGCTCAAGGGTCTTTTTGAAAACACCAGGGCCGGGCGCGGTGGGTCAAGCCTGTAATCCCCGCACTTTGGGAGGCCGAGGCGGGTGGATCACGAGGTCAAGAGATCGAGACCATCCTGGTCAACATGGTGAAACCCCGTCTCTACTAAAAGTACAAAAAATTAGGTGGGCATGGTGGCGCGTGCCTGTAATCCCAGCTACTCAGGAGGCTGAGGCAGGAGAATTGCCTAAACCCAGGAGGCGGAGGTTGCAGTGAGCTGAGATCACGCCATTGCACTCCAGCCTGGGTAATATGAGTGAAACTCCGTCTCAACAAAAAAAAAAAAAAAAAAAAAAAAAAAAGAGTAGGAGGGTTTTTAACCTAGAAAGCCACCCAGTTATGTTTCTCAGACACAGAAAACCTCCTTTAACTGCTTGTTTAAGATGCAGATTTCTAAACCCCCAAAATCCAAATCTGCAAGTTCATGAATGAACTTCAGGGGGCCTGTGAACTCTAAAATTGTATTCAACCTTTTGTGTAAGTGTTGAATATCTGATTCATCAAGGTATTTTTGACCTCAAAAGGCAAAGCATACCAGCTGTAATGAAAGAAATTGGAGTTACATCTTGCCATCTTCTAGTTTTGAGTCAGCTGCTGGGAATGAGGAATTGTTAAGTCAACTTGCAATACACTGTGTGTTTTCCCACCCCTACCCCTGTCCCTACCCTTCCTCACCTTTATCCCGCTCCTCCCTGGGTTGGGTCCTTCCTGTTTCTTACTAGAATCAGCTCCCACTACCACCTCATTAATGGCAGAAACTCTAAGGGCAAAATGCTTTCTACTGCAAATGATGCAGAATTGTTCATCCCCTTGTCCACATTAACTGCAGAACTCAGTGACCTAAGTTGTCTAACATTTTACTGTAAACAGGATACAATTTATGTGAAGGAACATAGTTACCATACTTCTCTGTCATCTATAGTCTGCAGAGAACAAAAAACAATGGTAACCCGACCCTTGGGCAAAATGCTAATGGCTACATAATTGACTTAGCAGATAATTATGAAACAGTCCCATACTAAAACACAAAAGATGTAATTATTGCACTTTACAAACTAATTAATGAATACTAATTCAATTCAATAATTAATAATTCATTATTTAATCTCTAATTAAATCATCATCCTTCTTTTCCTTGCAAACTTTGCTGGTGGCTTAATTGCTCTGGGTCAAATGTACAAGAGAGCTCTCCTTCTCTGTTAATTAAACAGTGAAAAGATGTGCAATCATTGTAGCAGAAAGAATTAGGGAATTTAGGTTGAAGGATCTCCCATTTGAAAGAGATAAGAGCATCTCCTGGCCTCAACTCCCACCCAAAGTTTTAACCAATTAAAATGGTCCAAGGTAACTCAGACCAAATAACCTGATAAGATAGTTGGTTAATAGAAAGTTGTTCAAGGTATAGATGAGGCCTTAGGAAACACAGAGGAACCCATCAAACTAGACACATAGTCAGAGTCCCCTGGGCAATCACTAGCTTGAAAAGCAGACACTGACTCATAAGATCCAGAGTGTGTCCCTCTCAACTCTAGGTTCTCTGACGTCATATTGGTATCTTGATATCAGTGAATATGGGAGTATTTACACAATTAGAATTGGTGCACACTATAAGTCGGGGCTTTTTCTTTCTTTCTTTCTTTCTCTTGGAGTGCCGGTTGTTAAACATTTACCAGCCCACCACTGCCCCTACAGCAACAGAGGTGACTTGTGTCTGAGTCCCAGGTTGTCTGGATACAAGTGCCAAAACCCTAGAGTCAGGATTGGGGCTGGCCAGCAGCCTGGAGCTCTATCCCTGGGGACCTGGGAATGGAATGATGTGTGTGGAGGCTGTGCTCTACAACAAGTGTTGTGATGGGACCTTGTACAGCTCAGCTCAGTGAATCCTCACATCACTCTGTGATAAACATTGGTGTTATTTCTAGTGATCTTTCTATTTCTTTTAAAAAAGTACATCTTTCCCTCACAATTGTGGTGCATTAATTTTAAACTTATTTTTAATCCATTCATTAGTGACTTGCTCTTTAATTTTTAAAAATTTAATAAATTCTTAGCATTTCAATGCATCATGAGATTTTTCTCTACTTAAAAAGAATATGTATACATATATATATATATATGCACACACACACAGGGTCTGCATGTATGTGTGAAGTAAAGCAATTCACTTCACCTATACATACATATATATGAGGGTGTGAATATATATATGTGTGTATACATATAAATGTGTGTGAGTATATGTGCATATATACATATATATCTATATCCCTGTCTATTTCTCTATGTATTCTAAGTATTGAAAGCAGAGTGGCGTTCTCACAGCATACATGATGTCTTTGGAGGGGCCAAGGAATAAAGAAGCAGTCTAGCAAATATTTTCCTCACCAAAAGGGTTTCTTTCCTCCAGCAAGAAGTGCCGATGACCATGTGAGGTGAGAGTAGGGTGGGGTGACAATCAGGTGGAGTCATCGCTTAGCTACGTAGCATCACATATTGAGGGATACTACATTTGCAAATTCCCCTTTTCTCTCCTCTCTCCTGGTAGTTTCCTAAAAGGGCTTATTTCACTAAATAGTTACTAATAGTTTTCTTGTTTGTAAAACTGTGATTATGGTTATACCCACCTGATATCTACCTTATATAAGCAAATTAAATGAGTTAGTAGTTACAGAGCTCTTACAACAGGGCCTGGCACATACTGAGAGACCTGTAAGTGTTGCTGCAGTGGTAGTTTTTTGCAGGCTCGTTTAGTGCAGGCTCGTTTTCTATGATCCCCAAAGATCATAGGAGCATAGGAAATGTGATGAGTGACAGGATGATTGGCTCACGGGATGATTGCCATGGCACCCTTTGTGTAACATAGACTTGGGGCTTGTCACACCATAACATAACTCTTTGCTTGTTTCACCTGGCTGTTCTCCACACCACACACATACACACGCACACACGCACACACACTCACATGCACACAATGCACACAGACACACGCACACGCACACACACACTCACACATGCCAGGAACTTTAGCTACTTTCAGGGATTAAGTTCATATTGCCTGAGTTCAAATGCTGCTTCTAACAGCACTTTCTTGGGTTGTTGTGAGGGTTAAATGCAATAATCTATGTGGTATCTCAAAAACTGCCTGACATTTCACAAGTGTCGATGAATTTGACTATGATTGTTTTCTCTTGAGATCACGCGGTATCCAACCTTTGGATCATTACTATGGGGTGAGGATATCACAGCCCAGCAGAGACTAAAGCATGAAAGCATGGATGCTGCAGTCAGATGGACTGAGGTTGGAACTGTGGCGTCTCTAAAAATTGTTTAGTTCTTACCTCACATGGTTGTTGTGATAGTAAATGAAGTAAAGCAATTCACCTTCCCCATGAAAATACTTTAAAAATATTGCATGTCATTATTTAAAGGGCACCTACTGAAAGCTGGAAATGAATGATGAGCATGCCAAAAATGACACACAGCTCCCCTGCCACTTACTGCCTGGGATGTGGAAGGCTGCTATCCCCCAGCCAGGCGTGGACCCATGGGCTCTATTATAACCACAGCGCTCAGCTGTGCAGACCATGCTGGTTTGGCCCCTTTGCCTTCCAAATAGCTTTGGTGACAACGATGTGGCTCCTGCCACAGTTGCACCTCAAGCCCCTAAATCACAGTGAGTGAGAAATTGCTGGGAAGTGGGAGGAAGGGTGATAGAGGGTGTGTGTAGTCTGGCTTGAGAGGTTCACCCAGACTTTCAAGTAGTCTCCACAATAAATCCAGGACTGTCACTTGGTGATTAGTTAGAGGAAACAGAAACTGCCGGACAAAGCCAGGAAATGACCTTAGAGACTAAACACGGTGTATTTTATTTTAGGGCTTTTTCTCACTTAGAAGTACTGCCAGGTTGTTTAAAGAGAATAAGTGTTATCAGGGAGGGATTTGGGGGATCTGCCAGGCTTTTGACAACATGTGGTAAAAGATTTACAAATCCCGGAATCAAAGGAGGTGGACAGACAGGGGGATATGTACTCGAGAAATGCCACAGGTGGGCCTGAGATTGACATAACTTTTTATTGCCCTTTGGGGAGCTTTCTAGTAAGACTGATGGGCTCTGCAAGGCGGGGGTAGAAGCCCGAGCAGAATGGCACGTTTCCGTGGAAGATGGAAGAAGTGAGGGAAGGGTGGGGAGCCATTTGGGTCATTTAGAACCCATGGAAGTCAATTAGGGAAGGGAGTGGCAGGGTGAGAGCAGGCAGAACTAATGAGATTTTGGGCACTGCCCTGCCCCCACTTTTACACAGATGGAAGTTGAGGAGGTGTTCGAGCAAAAAAATAAATAGCCAGAACGATGTAAAACTATTCCAGGAAATGGGGAGGAAGGAAGGTTAAAAGTATTGAACCCCTCTTATGCAGTGGAGAGCTGGCTGAACCATCAGTGCTAATCCACTACCGCCCTTAATGTAACACAGGAGACACATGAAGCTTAGACTGGTAAAATCCCCTTGTGTGTTGCAAGTGGGGGAAATGAGGACTGTGCCCCGAGGTCTGTCCAGATCCAAAGGCTTGGAAGGGATGGGCAGGTGGGGTTGAATACCAGCTGGCAGGAATCCCTTCTTCTTTGCTTCCTTAAGCAACTGCCTTGCTACTCATCATTGCAATGGTATCAAAGTCCAAAATGTATATTCCAGGGGTCTCCCCTGCACAGTTCTCTGCACACCATGGGTGGCTCTGGCTTCCTAGACTTGAGATCCTTCACATTCTCTTATATGAAGACAACTGACTGCAGGCTTCTTTACTTATTGTATCACTGGATTGAGCTAAAGCCCATTAAAAAAAATTGACATTTCATGTTTTTATCATGTAGAGCACAATGTTTTGAAGTATATATACATTGAGGAATGGCTATATCCAACCAATCAACGAATACATTACCTCACATAGTTATCATTTCCGTGGTGAGAGCATGTTTTCAAGAATACCATAAATTGTCATTATCTGTAGTCACTTTGCTATGAAATAGATCTTAAAATCTATCCCTTCTAATTGTATTCATGTATCCTTTCACAAACGCCTCTCCATCCCTTCCTCCATTCAAAACCCTTAACCTCTGATAACCACCATTCTACTCTCTACTTCTATGAGATCAACATTTTAGATTCCACATGAGGGAGATCATGTAGTATTTGTCTTTCTGGGTTTGGCTAATTTTACTTAATGTATTGTCCTCATCCATGTTGTCACAAACAGCAGCATTTCATTCCTTTTTATGGTTAAATAGTATTTTATTGTATATATAGATCACATTTCCTTTATCCATTCATCTGTTGATTGACACTAAGATTGATTCCGTATTTTGGCTATTGTGAATAATGCTGCAATAAACATGGGAGTGCAGATATCTTTTTGACATACTGATAGCATTTCCTTTGAATATATACACAGTAGCGGGGTTACTGGATCATATGGTAGCTCTATTTTTAATATTGGGGGAACTTCCCTACTGTTTTTCATAATAGCTGTACTAATTTACATTCCCACCAACAGTGTACAATGGTTCTCTTTTCTCCATGCTATCTTTGTCTTTTTGATAATAGTCATTGTAACTGGGATGAGATAATAGCTCATTGTGGTTTTGATTTGCATTTCTCTGATGATTAGTGATGTCTGAGCATTTTTAAATATACATGTTGGCCACATGTATGTCTTCTTTTGAGACATTTGTATTCAGTTATTTTGCCTGTTTTTAACTTCTTTTTCCTACTATATAGTTGTTTGAATTCCTTATATAATTTGGACATCAACCCTTTGTTAGATGGATAGTTTGCAAATATTTTCTCCCATTCTGTAAATTGTCTCTTCTGTTGATTATTTGCTGTGCAGAAGCTTTTTAGCCTGACATAATTCCATTTGTCTATATTTTGCTTTTGTTGCCTGTGCTTTTACGGTCTTATCCAAAAAGTTGTTTTCCAGGCTAATGTTATGAGCTTTTCCCCTATGTTTTCTTCTAGTTGCTTCATAGTTTCAGGTCTTACATTTAAGTCTTAAATTCGTTTTGAGTTTTTTTAAATATGTTAAGAGATAGGGTCTAATTTCATTATTCCACATGTGGATATCCAGTTTTACCAACATCATTTATTGAAGAGACTGTCCTGTCCCTATTGTGTGTTCTTCAAGGCCTGTTTATTTTTAATGATGCCATTAACTGGGGCATGCAATGGAGTAATTCTGAGGCCATTTATTTCCTCTCTTAAAGAGAATCTGCAAAGCGTTCTAGGGATTTTTAAAATGCAATAAAATAATAGCTAATAATAGCTCCAATTTATAGAGTGCTTACTATGTGCTAGGCACTGTGGGATCATTTTATGATCATTGTCTTATTTAATTGCAGACTGATGACATGCAGACAAATCTGGCCTGTAGGCTGGAACTGTGTTTTCAAAAGATAAATTTGAATGTTTTAAATGAGGCCTGTGCTCTCCAGTTTTCTACAGTCAATGCCATTCCCTAATTTTTACTACCTTAATTCATTTAGTTATCATCAGGTCCCTGTAGGCAGTTGCATTTTTAAGTTCTGCCTGAAAACAGCCTGATGAAATAGATCTTAAATAATCCCCATCCTATTGCTGAGGCAAAGAAAGAATATGCAGTTTGACCAATGCCAGTTAGGAAGTAGCAGATTAGGATTTGAAGACAACAAGTTTTATCAATACATAATATTCTGTCACTATTATGGTGATATTTCCACAGGATGGCATAGTGTCTTTTATTAGGGGCAAAAGAAGTTGTCCTGAATAATTCTTTAATAGCAATGATGCATCTTCGACCTCTTTTCTCTCTCTCTACTCCTCTGTTCACTGAGCAGATGTTTATAAAAACTGTTGGCATGAGATGTTGTCACTCTCATCTCTGCCTCTCTTATAAAGGCCATTTCCACTTTTCCATACCAGCCAAAGGCTATGATTTCACCTGGGATTTGAATTCCAGGTCACTTGGTTATTCCAGGTCATTGGGAGAGGCATTGGAAGAGTGCTATAGCAGAATCTTTTAAGAACTGGAATTAGTGGCATTCATCTTCATAGCTCCTCTCCTAGCACAGAAACAGCAGGTATGTGGTAGCTGATTAATAAGTGTGGGCAATCATTATTGTTATGATCATAGCTCTTATTATTACTATTACCAAGGAGCAAGTAATAATGCTCACCCAAATATCTAAAACCGCCACCTACAGGGTGATATTTACCTTTTATTTTATATCTTTCCTGACTAATTTGTAGCTTGAATATTACTTATGTAGGCTGGTCTATATTCTTGTTTTGTATACTGAATATAGAATAATAGCTTCAACTTATTTATTTATTGATTTACCACTCATTTATTCATTAAATACTTATTGAGTGACCAAGTATTAAGAGCTGGGATACAGAGTGATTAGAATACTTGCCCTTAAGGTTAATACATTGTAGTGTAGTGTTTTCAAACAGCAGGACACAATTCATTAGTGACACATAAAATTAATTTAGTGAGTCAGGACAAGCATTAAAGAAAATAAAACAGAATAGAATAGACTAGAAAATACCAAAGTGAACTTCGGTTAAGTATTATTCATGAACATTTATTTCCATAATATCTATGGAAGTATTGTGAATATCCTGGGTTGGATTGTGAAATGTATTTCTTACAATAGGCTGAGATCAAAAAGCCTTGAACACCACTGGCCTGGTGGTCTAGGGAAGAGGGTACAGAGGACAGATGCTTGAACAAGAAGACGACCAGATGGCTGAATTACAATGGTTTTCTTTGCCCCTCAGGTGTTTCTCAGTAAATCAACAGATGTCCACAGACTGAAAAACACTTGAAAACCCTAGCTCAAAATCTCTTTGGGCTCAGATGCTTCATGCTTTGGGGCCAGTCCTCTTCTCTGGCTTTAAAATGTTCTCTGCCACCCCCCATTTTTGTAGTAACTAAAATCAGTGACCTATGACCTGCTCGTCTTTAAAGCTGGGTATACACACACAAGTGAACACACACACACACATTTTCACACTTTGTAAATTTGTAAACTTCACGTCTTTCCTTATCAGAGAATCTACTAATCCTAATCACATAATCTAATCACATTCCCAGTGCCACAGATAGCTTAAATATTTACAGGGTTGAGTGGGAACCAATGAATGTAGAAAGGCTGTCAAGCTTGGCAGCCTTGTCAAAAATTCAGTAGTAACCTACTTGCTGAAGGCCAAGCTGGGAAAACGAATTCCTGTGCCAAATGGGGGTTCCAATAAAGTTCATTTCTATTCCAGTCTCACTGACTGTGTGTGTGTGTTTGTGGATATGAGTTCATTGATTGTTTATTTTTTTCTAAGCCCTTTGTGAGGTCTCTTGCAAATCGCTTTCTAGGTCTGTGCTTGGAATTTTCTGCCGCACATTCTCAAGATTTTCAACCAAATCCAGACGGCACAGTTACGTTTTGTTTAGATTTGTTTTCCTTTAAGTAGTCCTCCAACTAGGCTTTGAAGCAAGCACCCCAGGATGATAAATGAGAAAAACTCACACCTCTTTAAAGGACTGTGATTCCACTCTGTCTGCCCGGAGCCTAAGCAAAGCAGATCTAAATTGATTTACAGAGACAACTGGGAAAATGGGAAAGCATTTCCGTGGAAATGCAGCTAATTAAAGGCTAGATTAACCAGCTCTGCCTACTTTTCACTCTTTCTTAATGCCTGAGCACCATATTCCTTTATAGTACAGAGGTTCTTCGCTCTAGGATGTCCACAGGGCCTTAATTCATTGGAAGACATATTCCTGAGTAGAGTGGTAGACAATCCTTAAAAACATCAGTTTTGGAACCATTTGCCTTCCTCTAGTGGGGGACAGGAGGAGCGGTTGTTTTCCTTTCCAGTTTGTTTTAGAGGAACAGCTGCTTCTCTGGGCATTTGGCTAACTCTTCTCTAATTCTGAACAAAATCACTAGGAGCCAAGAGCTGGGTAAATGAAAAAGTTGGTACCTTAAGGCTAAACAGATTGTCCCTTTTCTCCCACATATGAGTGCTCTTTCTAAGCAAGATCTGAGAAAAGGTACTTTGACATATCTTGGGATTGGTGGTTACAGGTGGGGGTCTTTCTGAATGCAAATGAAATGAACTAAATCTTTTCTTTGGCTTCCAGACTAAGTGAAATCTGAGGTCACCAATGAGTGACAGCTATAAAGATTGTGCAATTTCCAAAAGCAATAATTGCTACCCAGGTAATGATTAACAGTAACCAAGGCTGTTAATTCTCTCTTTTCTCTGTTACCTCCTGCTCACTGCACTATGGAGTTCCCCTTGTGTTTCCATGGAAATGCAGAGCAGTTTACATGAAATATTCTTTAAAATCAAGCATGGGAAACCCATCCTTTGTGTGTTGATCTTATTAACTACATTCTGTTGTAACACTTTAATACCAGATCAAATGAATAATTTTAAACCTTTGGACCATACATTTTATTTCCATGTCCTCACTCACATCTATTGTGAAAATATATAGCGGATATGATTTTAGAGTCAGTGTCTTGTGGCTTTTATAACTGAATAGACCAATTTTTCAGATTGCTCAGTATCTAAATGACAATCAATACACAGTGTCGTTTTATTTTCTCTTATGTTAGTAACTGAAGCATTTATTCCCACTTTAATTCTTTTTCCATATTATGTCTGCTATTGGCTGCAGATCTCTACCTTCTTCATGGCCATACTGCTCTCTGCTCATCTTCTTTAGTTTAATACATTAATGTGGTGAATATGCATAGAATAATGTCTGCCACATAGCAGATATTCCAATACGTGCTTTTTTCATCAGATCTGTAATGTGATATTCCTTATTAGCAAACAGATGGTTGTTCTGGGGAACATTTGCCATTCAAGGCAGGATAATAGCAAAGGATTGAGTTTGTTCGTTTGACTGTTTTTGTTTTTATTAACAGTCAACTCACATTCTTTGCCATCAGGGTCTTACACTGAGGACCCAGAATGGAGCTGGTGTGAGAGAGGCAGCAGAGATCTTTTCTTTAGTAATATGACTTAGTAATCATGATTCCTTTATGGGTGAGACAGTGAGCACGTGGATGAGGGGCCCCACTGCATGGACTTCTGCAACAGGAATTGTGAGGGTAGGGGATGCAGTTACTGAGCACATGGCCTGTGACCCTGATTGACTTGGCATAAGCCCTGCCTCTACTACTTGCAGGATGTGAAAGCTTGGGCAAGTTGTGGAATTGTTCTGTGCCTTAGTTCTTTCACCTATCAACTGTGGCTGGTAATGTTCTTACCCCAAGGGTTGTTAAACAGGTTAAATAAGTATCTATGAATTGGCTTAAAAACACCTATTATATGATGAGGATTGAATAAGTTTCTGGTATTTTTATCATTCAAAAATGACCTCTTTGTGGTATATAGTTGAAACAGATTTTGTGGGTTGTATAGAGAAGAAAATTTTCAAAATACAAAGATGCATTTCCTTTTAGAGAGAGAGGACATTTCAGAAAGACATAAGCAGTAGAGTGTTGGATGGTTTTGATAAGAAAACATACCTTAAATGTAGTTAACACTGAAGAAGGAAAAATGTATCTGGTTTAGGTAGTAGAGATCGAATACATTAAATCAGGAGTTTAGGCGAGGCATTGGGAGAAACAAGTAAGGCCAGAGTTTAGACTGTTAACATATTGGAATCACTAGAATAAGGTGAATCTGGATTATGGTAGGAGTTTAATCAACTGAGGCTGAGTTGGCAGAAACTGAAGAGATGGGCATGGGCTGCTCTGTCCAGCACCTACAAGGTGTAGGAGGAGATGATGCTGGCAGCTTGGGAACCATTGGCTTCTCCTGCTAATAATAATATACTGAAAATACTAGATATAAAATAAGTAAATGATTATTAGATGATTATTAGGAGTAGCCCAACACATAGGGAGAAATCTGAGCTGAAGTTTGGGAGGGGAGTTGGAAAGCAGACAAAGGAAGACAGCACCAGGAAAATGGGCAGAATCATCCATGTAGGAGATTATACTGAACCTGTCTGCTTGGAAACTTCTTTGTTGCTGCTGTGATGATTCTGCATGAACCTATGTTGCCTCATCTCCGTGACCTAATGGCCTTTTTGCCATGGGAAGTATTCCAAGGCAAGAAAATCCAGAACTCGTTCTCCAGGTGCTGTGGCTTTTGTGGATCTATTTTGATTACTATTAATAATCCAATATTAATAGTAATTGGAATAGCTGCCTTAGATTATATACATATATGTGTGTATATAAAAATATAAATATGTATAAATCTTTTCCACAATTCTTCATAAAAATCCTTAATATACAAAGAAGTAAAAATTAGCACAACTCACTACTTTTAAGAACAAATGGATTGTATACATACTAACACATATGTATCCACACTAACCTTCCAATTTTATCTTCCTTTTGTAACTTTAAAAAATAAAAATTATTGTGTTATTCATATGAAAACAGTTATTTTAATGTGAAGATGTTCATTTTTCATTTACTAATCTTGCATATTTGGATATTTGTGACACATATATAATTTATATAAATATATATGTGCATTTATATATTATGCCTATATATACAATATGTGATCCCAAAAGTATATAAGTGCACATGACGGGTGAACTTCTCATTTGTAACTCTCCAATTGGACAAATAAAACATAATGACTAGTAGAAAAGAGCCACATGGGAATTCTTATATATCCTTATTTAAATGATGTTGAATGTAATGTAATCTTTGATTTCTAAGTTTTCATTTGACTTTCCTAAATTTCAAGGAGAAAAAGTAAAAAGTATTTGTGGCTGTACTTTGTGATGTAGAGGAAAGAGCCTGAGCTTTGAAGGCCAATAAATTTAAATTTATCTTTCTAGCTGTATGAACTTGAGCAAGTCACTTACTTTCTTTTTTCTTTTTTTTTTTTTTAACTTTTGAGATGGGCGCTCTGTCTTCCAGACTGGGAGTGCTGTGGCATAATCTCAGCTCACTCAGCCTCTGCCTCTGGGGCTCAAGTGATCCTCCTACCTCAGCTTCCTGAGGAGCTGGGATGACAGCTGCATACCACCATGCCCAGCTAATTTTTGTATGTTTTGTAGAGACAGTATTTTGCCATGTTTCCCAGGCTGGTCTTGAACTCCTCACCTCAAGCAGTTCTCCAGTCTTGGCCACCCAAAGTGCTGGGATTACAGGCGTGTCAGGCCCACTTTATAAGATAAGAGTTTTTTTAAGTGTATAAAATAATAATAACACCAATACCTGCCTCAGAGAGGCGATGGTAAGGACTGACTGAATTTACATAGTGGCTGATGTGTACTGGGTTCTCAAAAGCCTATTATGTGTCTGGTTACTGTTATCTGACATTTACTTTTTAAGGTTATAATTTTTAAGCTATAAAAGTAACACAAATTTCAGGTAGGAAAATATAGAAAAATGAGCATGAAGAAAGAGAAAATGGAGGAAAAGGAGAACAACAAGGTAGAAGAGGATAAGGAGAAGCAGCAGCAGCAAGGGAGATGGAGAAAGATCGCCTGTAATCTCCACCCAGAGATGATCACTCTAATGTTTTAGTGTATAGATTATCCTTGTGGTAATTCCTCTACACACATGAAAAAAACACACACATACACTCTTGATAGACAGATAGAGAGAGAGAGAAAGAAAGATTGAGATAGATAACATTTTATAAAATTGCAATCACTCTGTGATGGTTAATATTGAGTGTCAACTTGATTGGATTGAAGGATGCAACGTATTGTTCCTGGATATGTCTGTGAGGGTATTGCCAAAGGAGGTTAACATTTGAGTCAGTGGATTGGGAGAGGCAGACCCACCCTCAATCTGGAAATCTGGGTGGGCACCATCTAATCAGCTGCCAGCATGAAATAAGTCATGGAAAGAGCAGATTTGATGAGTCTTCTGGCCTCCATCTTTCTTCTGTGCTAGGTGCTTCCTGCCCTCAAACGTCAGACTCCAAATTCTTCAGCTTTTGGACTCTTGGAAACTTACACCAGTGATTTTCCAGGGTCTCTTGGGCCTTTGGCCACAGACTGCAGGCTGCATTGTTGGCTTTCCTACTTTTGAGGTTTTGAGACTCACACTGGCTTCCTTGCTCCTCAGCTTATAGACGACTAGTTCGTCCCTCTAGAGAACCCTGACTAATACAACTCCAAACATGCTTTTTAATCTCCTTGTTTTGTTAAACTTAATTATATATGATAAAGATATTTTGGGGCCAGAAAACAGAAAAATTTACTGTTATTAATATGCATACAGCGTTATATTTAGAATAATATATTTTGAGGGCAGGTATGGTGGCACACACGTGCAATCTCAGCCCTTCGAGAGGCTGAGGCAGGTGGATCACTTGAGGCCAGAAGTTCAAGACCAGCCTGGCCAACATGGTGAAACCTGTCTCTAGTAAAAATAAAAAAAATAGCTGGGAGTGGTGGCGCACACCTGTAATCCCAGCTACTCAGGAGGCTGAGAGACAAGAATTGCTTGAAGTCAGGAGGTGGAGGTTCCAGTGAGCCAAGATCATGCCACTGCACTCTACCCTGGGCAACAAAGTGAGACGCTGTCTCAAAAAAATTAAAATGAAAAAATATGATTAATCTATTTTTATTCTGCAACTACACCCTTTTAAATTAAAATCTATGTTATCTTTTAATTAAAATAGTGTTTATTTCCTTAAATGCATATTCATACAGTTTATATTCATTGTAAAAATTGCAAGTGGAAGCCCTCTTTTATCTCTCCTAATACCCAAGTATGCCCTTTCTTCCTGCCTTCTGTGGACCCTCTCTCCTCTTCAGAGAGAACTGCTTTTCACAGCTGGGAGTGGATCCTCTCCTATCTTTTTCTGTGTGTGTGTGTGTGTGTGTGTGTGTGTGTTTATAGTTGTAGGTTTTTATTATACTTGCTTTCAACAAATCATTCACTGAATTTAAATATATTCTCCATGATTTAGAAATATTTAGTGTTCAGAGAAAATATTTACACAGCTTTAGTTGAAGAGTAAAATAAATCATACATAGTTCACAGTTTATTTATATTGAATTACGCATAGAATTAGGTTAAATCTAGAAAATCAGTCACCTCAAATCCTTTTTGGTAGTGAATGGATATGGGTGAGTGGAACATAAATCATAAGTAAAACATACTCAGGAAATCACTTAGGAGTCAACGTAGAACATTTTACAAATACAGTTCATTTGACCTCACAAACTTTTTAAAAAGTTTATTATACATCCACATTTATATCCTGAGTAGATGTCTTCCTAATCCAAGCCTTAGAATTGGTATTGTGTGTATAAATCAATAAAGTATCTATTACATTTTCATGTTTTCCCTAGTAACAATATCTCATGAAAGGACTCAGTTCTATAATAATACAGTACAATCAAGCTAAAAAATAATATTTTGGTCCCATAGAAATATGTTTCTTAGAAAGGGGAAGGATTATATAGCTAAAATAACAAGGATCTACTTGATATCAATTTATATATACTCCTTCTATAGTTCAAAAAGCACTAGCCTATATTTTCCAATCTATGGTACAGATCTGAATTAGTAAAATTGTGATGTAGACTTTAAAATTTGCTATTACACTTGTGAACATGTTCATGCAATAATAGAAAGAAATTCTTAAATAGCTGACGCTGTATATGGATGATCTAGTAGCGATCCCTTCTCTTTCCGAAGATTCATTTACATGCAGTCTTATATAATGGAATGTGGAGTGGGACATTTCCTATTGCCTTGGAATTGGTGACTTGAGTCCAAAGCTGAGAACGGGAAGAATCAAGGAGCGCATATTTTAAAAAGATCCTTAATAACTGGTCTAGATGCCATCCAGAACTATTGAGAGGTTAGCTCTGCTATCATTATCCACTACCCGGTTCCTATATATTTTGGAATCTGTACGAAAAGACGGAAAGTTGGGGGAGCTAGGGAAAAGGAGGGAATCACTGGAGTTGGCCTTGTAGTATTTTTGTACTGAGTCAACCTAGCTAAGCCAGAACTGTGTTTCCCAGAATTCTCTTCTCTGTGCAATCAGGGATGGGGTTGGCCACAGGGACATTTGCATGAGAATTGGAAGGTGGAAGTGAAGCAGCAGACATATTTACTTTCAGGAGGTCAGAGGCTGTAGCAGCTCAAACATGTTGAATTGATTTTATATAACTCAACAACCCAGTTCACAGTTCTTCTGACTCTTACCATATTTCCTCCTTCAACTAACTCCTGGATCATATATACATTTAACATCTTGGCACAGTTCACCTGCTTTTACAAGGCCACCCATCTTCGAAGTTGGAGATTCAGAAGTGTGAGACCGATGCAGGTTCCAGCTCAACCTTGCTCTTCCCCACTTTATGTCCATCTTTCCTTTCTGATGTTCTGACCTGCCGAGGTTAGGCCCAGCATCAGATACGTAGAAGCAACAGCTGTACTATATACATAAAGGCGGGACACAAGTTTAGAGATTGAGGGTTCCCCAGCGAAGACGGGAGACAAGGATCTCCCTATCCCAACCGCATGTTCTTTTTTTATTTCTTTTTAAAATGTATTATCAATGTTTTGATTGACAAACTATAATTCTGTACATTTATAGGATACAATGTGATGTTGTTGGTAAATGTATACAATGTAGCATGATTAAATCAAACTGATGAACATTTCTATCACCATACTTACTTATCATTTCTTATGATGAGACATTTGAAAATACTCCGTTATTTTGAAATATATAATACATAGCTATTGACTATAGTCACTCTACTGTGCAATAAAGCTCAAAAGCTATTCCTGCTGTCTATCTGAAACTTTGTACCCTTTGGACAACAACTTTTCCTCCCTCTCTACACCCTTTCTCCCCAGCCTCTGGTAACCATTATTCTCCTCTTTACTTCTATGAATTCAACTTTATTAGATTCCACATACAAGTGAGATCATGCGGTACTTGTCCTTCTGTGCCTTGCTTATTTCACTTACTGTAATGCTCTCCAAATTAATCTGTGTTGTTGGAAGTGACAGAGTTTTTTCTCTATTTAAGGCTAAATAGTATTCCATTGTGTATATATATCACATTTTTCTTTCTTTATTCATCTGTTCCATACCTTGGCTGTCGTGAATAATGCTGCAATAATCATGGGAGAGCAGACATCCCTTCAATATATCGATCTCATTTCCTCTGGATGTATACCCAGAAGTGGGGTTGCTGGGTCACATGGCACTTCTATTTTTGGTTTTCGAGGACTATCCATACTGCTTTTCATGATGGCTGTACTAAAATTCCCATCAACGCTGTATAAGAATTCCCTTTTCTGTGCAACTACTCCAAACTTCTTGTTTCTTTTTTTTCTTCTGAGACAGGTTGTTGCTCTGTCACCCAGGCTGGAGTGCAGTGGCATGATCATAGCTCACTGCAGCCTTGACCTCCCAGACTCTAGAGATCTTCTGGTCTCAGCCTTCTGAGTAGCTGATACGATAGGCATATACCACCATGCCCAACTAATTTTTTATTTTTTTTTTATAGAGACAGAGTCTCATTTTGTTACTGAGGTTGATCTCAAACTCCTGAGTTCAAGTGATCCTCCTGCCTCAGCCTCCCAAAGTGCTAGGATTATAGGCATGAACCACTGTGCCCAGCCATCTTTTATCTTTTTGATAAATACCATTTGAACAGATTTGAGGTGATATTTCCCTGGGGTTTTAATTTGCAATTCCCTAATAATTAGTGATGCTGAGAATTTTTTCTTCTACCTATTGGCCATTTGAATGTTTTCTTTTGAAAATTTTCTATTCTGGTCCTTTGCCTGTTTTTCAATCAGGTTATTTTCTTACTATACTATTGTTTGATTTCCTTATATATTTTGGATATTAACCTTCTGTCAGACACGTGGTATTCAACTATTTTCTTCCCTTCTGGGAGTTGTCTGTTCATTTGGTTAATTGTTTCCTTTACTGTACAAAAGCTTTTTAGTTTGATGCCATTTCATTTGTCAATTTTTGCTTTGTTGCCTGTGCTTTTGAAGTATTATCAAAATATCATTGCCCAGACCAATGTCATGAAACTTTCCCCCTATGTTTTCTTCTAGTAGTTTCATAGCTTCAGGTCTTACATTTAGGTCTTTAATCCATCTTGAGTTGATTTTTGCGTATAGTGTAGGATACTAGGGCTCTAATTTTACTCTGGTGAATGTGTATATTTGTTTTTTCCAACACTATTTATTGAAAAGACTATCCTTTCTCCATTGTGTGTCCTTGGAATCTTTGTAAAAAATTAGTTAACCATAAATGCATGGGTTTTTATCTGTTTTTGTTTTTTTAAGTTCTGTTCAATCAGTAGACGTGGCTAACTTTATGCCACTACCATGCTGGCTTGATTACAATCACATTATAATATATTTTGAAATGTGAGAGTGTAATGCCTCCAGCTTTATTCTTTTTGCTCAAGACTGTTTTGGCTATTCAGAGTTTTTTGTGGTTTCACATAAAATTTAGAATTGTTTTTTCCATTTCTGTGAATAATGACACTGGAATTTTAATGGAGATTGTATTAAACCTGTAGATCACTTTCGATAGTATGAACATATTCACAATAATAATTTTTCTAACCCATGATCATGGGGTATCTATCTATTTCTTTTGATTTTCTTAGGATTCTGTCATCAGCTATTATAGTTTTCAATATACAAGTCTTTTACCACTTTGGTTAAATTTATACCTAAGTATTTAATTTTTTGTTGCTATTGTAAATGGAAATAAAGAATAAAGAATAAATGTATTATTTATTTATTCTTTCTTTCTGAGTAGTTCATTATTAGTATGTAGACATGCTACTGATTTTGTATCCTATAACCTTACTGAATTTGTTTACTAGTTCTAGTTGTTTTACAATGGGATCTTTGGTTCTTTTATATATAAGATCATGTCATCATCCAATAGGGACAATTTCACTTCTTTCATTTCTATCATGATGCCTTTTATTGTTTCTCTTGTCTAATTCCTTTGGCTAGGACTTTCTGTACTATGTAGAAAAGAAGTGGTGAGAGTGGGTGATATGGTTTGACTGTGTCCCCACCCACATCTCATCTTGGATTCCCACATGTTGTGGGAGGGACCTGGTAGGAGGTAACTGAATCATGGGGGCATGCCTTTCCTGTGCTCTTCTCATGATAGTGAATAAGACCCATGAGATCTGACAGTTTAAATAGGGGAGTTTCCCTACACAAGCTCTTGTATCTTGTCTACTACCATGTGAAACATGCCTTTCACCTTCTGCCATGATTGTGAGGCCTCCCCAGCCACATGGAACTGTAAGTCCAATAAACCTCTTTCTTTTGTGAATTGCCTAGTATCAGGTATGTGTTTATCAACAGCATGAAAATGGACTAATACAGCGGTTATCTTTGCCTTGTCCCTGATCTTAGAGGAAAACCTTTCAACTTTTCACCATTGGGAATGATGTTTGCTATGGATTTGTCACATATGGTTTTTATTGTTTATGTTGAACTAAATGACCTCTATACCTAATCTGTTAAGAGTTTTTATCATGAAAACGTGTTGAATTTTGTCACTTTTTATGCATCTATTGAGATGATCATATGATTTTTATCCTTCATTTTGTCAATATGATATATCACATTTGCCAGTTTGCATATGTTGAGCCATCTTTGAATTCCAGGGATAAATCCCACTTGAATGTAGTAAATAATTCTTTTATGTGTTCTTGAATTCTTTTGCTGTTTTCAGTATTCCTTTTCTTTAATTTTTCAATAATTTGATTATAATGTGTCTTGGTGAACTCCTTTTTAAGTTAAATTTGATTCGTGATCTCTGAGCTTCCTGTACCTAAGTGTTATTTTCTTTCCTTAGATTGGGACATTTTTAGCCATTATTTCCATAAATATGCTTTGTAGGCCCTTTTCTCTCTCTTCTCCCTTAGGAATTCCTATTATACAAATGCTATTTTGCTTGATGGTGTCCCATAATTCCTGTAGGCCTTCTTTGTTCTTTTTCATTCTTCTTTATCTTTCTCCTTTTAAGGGATAATTTCAAATTTCCTGTCTTCAAATGCCCTCATCTTTTCTTCTCCTAGATCAAGTCTGCCGTTGAAAATGTCTATTGAATTTTTCAGTTCAACTATTGTATTCTTTATCTCTATAATTTTTTATTGATATAATATCTAACTTCTCTTTCTGTTCATGAATTGTTTTTCAAATTTTACTTAATTTTTATCCATATTTTCTTATGGTTCCCTGAACTTCTTCAAGAGGATTATTCTGAATTATATGACAGCCATTTTATAGATCATCATTTATTCTGGGCCCATTAGCAGAGCTTTATCAGTTTCTTTTGGTGGTGTAGTAATTCCTTAATTTTTCATAATCTTTGTGTTCTTACATTGATGCTTGCTTATTGAAGGAGAAGGCCACCTCTTCTGGCTTCTACAGGTGTTCTTTGGTGGTGATACACCTTTATTATTTAGTCTTGCCTGGGATTGTGGATGAGTTGGCTGGTGGCAACATTGAGCATGCAGACTTTGCTGTCAAATTCACAAGTTGAGCTGGGTTGCTTCTTGTGTTCTGAGGGTGAATGGTATTGCTGATTGTGCTCTGTGATTCAGTGAGACCACTGACTGGACTCTGCCATGAGGTAGAGCTGGGCACTGAAATTATATCTGATTAGGCATGGTTGCAGGATGTATTCCCTGGCTAGACAGTACTATTGTTTGGAATTTGTAGTTGAGCACAGCCATGCAATGGACTCCAAGGCTGAGTGAGGTCTCTGGGCTTATTGTCTGGCCACACAAGGTGGGCAGGGCCACACGCTGTGCTCCACAGATATATGTAGATATGGGCTTGACTGCTGGCCTAGAGGAGGCTTAAGCAGAACACTGAGGTTTGGTTGAGTAACCATGCTGCAGCTGGGGTTGGGCAGCACCAGATGCTCCCTCCATAGGTAATTGCTGGCCTGCAGTTGTCTCCTGGCATGGGAAAGACTTTATGAGAGAACCAGGGCTTAGTTGGGTCACCTACCCACTAGTACTAGACAGGGACAGATGTTCCTTCCTCAGGTAATTACTCATCTACAGTTGCCTCTCAACCTCGGGAAGACTTAGGGAGTGCACTTGAGCTATGTGGAGAAGCTGGCTAGGGATTCAATCCTAAGAGACCTGTGGACCATGTTTCCCATAGTGTGATGCTATTGGGTAGTTTCTCTGGTGTGCACCTCCATTGGCCAAAATTCAGAACAACTACCAAAATTTGTGTGGTGATAGCTGCTGTGAAATCCACCCCCATGGTTTTTGTTGTTGTTATTGTTGTTTGTTTGTTTTTGAGACAGAATTCACTCTGTCACCCAGACTGGAATGCTGTGGCACAATCTCAACTCATTATAACCTCTGCCTCCTGCGTTGAAGTGATTCTCATGTCTCAGCCTCCCAAGTAGCCGAACATCCCTTCTTTATTTCTAACTGACCCCATAGTAGCCCTGCTGTTGCTCTCAATATTTCCCATAAGATAAGATGGGAGTGAGCCTGTTTCAACAGCTCCCCAGAATTGTGGAGAGGCTGAATGTCCACCTCCAACTCAGTTTTCCCACTGTAGAAACTATGAGTCCAGAATTCTTTGTGCATGGCACTGTGTTAGCTTGGGCAAGGGGAGTAGGCTCAATGAGAACCATTTTTCTTACTACTCAATCATGGCTTTTCTCAGTTCTGCAGTCTAATAGGGTGTCTCAGCCTTACTCCTGAGTTCTTGGATATTCAGAATGGTATTCTTGCCTGTGGACAGTTGCCAATTGGCTTTCTGTGGAAGAGAGAGAAGCCAGAAAACTCCTGTTTTTCCCATTTTGACAGCATCACTCTCTGCATGTTCTTCTGAGCTGGGAAACTGAAGGCCCTCCTGGATGCTGCCAGTGGGGTACAGCAGAGGATGGAAGGGGAGTAAGTGGGAGAACTCAATGCAACCTCTGGAATTTGGGGCATGAGTGAACATAGAGTGTAGAGCCTGCCTCTTTCCTAGAGGTCTCTGAAGATAGCAGGCTGAACTACAATGATGTCGTGTGCTTGGGAAGAAGATGGGAGCAAACTCTACCTTTTAGGAGATACAAGAGGACTTCTCCAGGGCTCCAGTATAGGAAGCAGAAGTCACAGGGCTGCCAAGGTGGCTATCTAGTGAGGGTTATCTCATCTGGAGAGGGAGTTGGAAGTGTGGAAGTATGGTAGGAGACAAATGTAGATACATCTACCCTTCAGCAATGGAGAAGTAGAGTCAAGGTCACCACCATCCTCTAAAACCAAATAGAGAATATCCATGCACAGAAGTCACCAGTGGCAAACAGAGCCAGGCCAAGACAAAGTGAGTCCAAAGACATCGCTTACTATAGACAGCCAGCCAGAGACCTCATCCTCTCCCTTGTGCCCCTTCCTAGCCCCTCTTCCCAAAATATATAGAGACCCACAGGTGGATAGCTAGGGGAGAGGACATATCCCAGAGTCAGACTTAAGAGAAGGAAGAAGGACCAGGTGCAGTAGCTCATGCCTGTAATCTCAACACTTTGGGAGGCCGAGGTGGGTAGATCATTTGAGGTCAGTAGTTCAAGACCAACCTAGCCAACATGGTGAAACTCTATCTCTATTTAAAAATATAAAAATTAGCCAGATGTGGTGGTGTGCACCTGTACTTCCAGCTACTCGGGGGGCCTGAGGCAAAAGAATTGCTTGAACCCAGAAAGCTGATATTGCAGTGGGCTGAGATCGTGCCACTGTAATCTAGCCTGGGTAACAGAGTGAGGGTTCATAAAAAAAAAAAAAGGGAGGAGGAAGAGGAATTAAAAGAGAAGCCCATTTACCCTCACCTGTGCAAGTCTCTTAAAATACATATCAAGCTTGTGCTGCAGAAGAGGATAGGAGATTTATAATAGTTTTGGGATTAGACTTTCAAACTGTGCTGAACTAATTCTATTTTAAATAACTAAATTTTAACAGAAACTAATGGGATATGCCCAAAGGGACTTCTGATATAACAGTGATTAGTGAAACATAAAATTGTTTCATGTTGAAATCCACATTGCATTCAGATTTTTCAGTAAAGTGGTTATTTTATATACTCATAAGTAGATTTATAAACACATATGGATTTATGCATATGAATTTATATACATCTATATTCACACATTTATATACCATTTATATAAAGGTAACTGATTTTGAGAGCCTGAGTACCTAGATTAGACTTAGCAAATATGTGGCACATGTGTCACACAAATTATCCCAGCCCCTTCCCTTGCTCAAGGCAGACATTACCAGTTAATCAATATACATTTTCATACTGAAACTAAAGTAGGACACAGGGGCAGAATCCTTTTCAACCCAGCTTTACAGGCAGCCACTTCCAAGAGATCACTGTTGGTACACAAGATGAAACCTGTTACATCTCTGTTTAAGATTCTAGAACAGAGCACTGCAGCAGGGAGTCTGATGTTCAACAGTCAAAACTGATCTCGTGAAAACTGTTTTTTATTTGCTCAGAGCCCATTTCTTCTTACTATGGGCATAATTCTAGTAAACTTTATCAGCTGTCATCTGATTTACCAGTCCTTACCATGATAGAGTCAGCTAATTAAGAGTTGGGATTTTACTAAAGAAAACAACACCCACACTAGAAAGCAAGGATGTTGACACTAACAGTGATATAGTAAAAATAATTTCTACTTGCTGAGCACTCAGCTTTGTTACAGTTCCTTGATATGTATTTTCTTTTATCCTCACAGTAATGCTCTTAGGAAGGCAAGCACTATATACCCATTTTATAAATTTAAAAAGTTAGGCTTGCAAAACTTAAGCAACTTACATAAGAACATACAGTTGGGAGCCAATTCCAGATCTTTGTAATGCCAAAGTATATACCATACAGACTATTCCTAAAATTGCAGGCTTTAGATTTCAAAGAGCATGGTAGTCTGGTGTCATATAGTGGAGAGACAGAGAATTTCCTAGGCCTTGATGAGATCTAATGGCATGAATTTTATAATGGAATGTTTTTATTTTAATTTTTTAATTTTTGTGGGTAGATAATAGGTGTTTATGGCGTATACGAGATATTTTGATGTAGCCATACAGTGCTCAATAATCACAGCAGGATAAATGGCTGTTCATCCTTTCAAGCATTTATCCTTTTTTGTGTTACAAACAATCCAGTTATACTCTCGGTTATTCTAAAATGTATAATAAACTATTGTTGACTGTAGTCACCTTGTTGTGCTATCAAATACTAGATCTTATTCATTCTACCTAGTTATATTTTTGTATCTATTAACCATCCCCCTCCCCTCTCCCACGACCCTTCATAATGTTTCCGATAAATACCCTGAGCAGTTAATATGCATTTAATTTCAGAGTAAATTCATATGCAATTAATTTAATTGCGTATGAATATGGAAATATGGAATGTAGATAAATGTAGGGTACATTTTTATTTCTTTAATTTTTAAATTTAATTACATATTACTATGTAAATATAAAAAGTAGGTAAATATAAAATATATTCTTGATTTCTTTACTTAACATACTATGTGTATGTATTGTATTCTACTATGTATATCATGTAGTTTCTTATTAAGCCAGATAAATAGGGTATTTTAATATGTGACTATGTTTGTGTGTACATAAGCACATATATGTGATATGACAGAATATATATACAAATTTCCTAAAAGGAGGTACCGAAATGCTGGCTATCAGCTGACCCTATGCCCTACCATCAACTCTGGGTTATTTTCATATGACAGATAAATTTGTTTCTTATCTGCTTTTTTTTTTTTTTAATGGAGCAGGGAATGGGATCTTGGTGTTCTTAATTATTTTTGACTACGCATAATTTTCCCATTTTCATGCTCTCTTTAGCTCCGTTTGAATCACTGGCCTCTGATATCAGAATAATTTCACATTCTGCAAACAATGTAAAATTATTTTTACCCCTTTACATCTAATCGAAGTTTCTGGGAGAACCCTCCCTTGATATACTTAAGAAATGCCCTCTCCACTTAAGTATATGATGGTGCCCCACCCCACCTCATCCTTTAGAAACTTCCCTTTGCTTTGGCAGTATAATGGACTAGGTAAAAAATAAAATTTTAGAGACTCAGAAACTTGAGTTCAAGTCTTTGCTCAGCAATGTAGTAACTTTGTGATCTTAAGCAAGATACTTGATCTTATTATGTACTTCGTCATATGTAAAAGGGGTACAATATCAGTGTCTATTCCTTAGGCCACTGTGAAGATTAAACAAGCTAACATATGTAAAGTCAGATTAAGCCCTCAAAATTTGTTTCCTTAATTATTTTGATTTCTTAAACACTTTTAGGATTGCCCGGAGGTTAATCATCTTTGCCCAAGTACTTGCTGTGGGATAATTTCCTGAGCCCAACAATTTGTTCAAAAGAAAGAGGCTTTCACATTTGCCTGTCTTTTGATTAATTATGAACAAAGTAATTGGTAATCATTAATCTTTGAGGTGATTTTCAAATCCATGCAGATTACAATTCAAGAGGCCTTTCTGTAGACACCCTCCTTTCTATGGATTTTATTATAAAGTTTTAATGCCCGTATTTGGATATAGCACAACTATTTCCCTGAAAACCAGTAAGAGTAACAAAGATATGGTTTAGGAAATTATTTCATTGCGATAACCAACAGACTGAAGCAATAAAGAGAAAATCTCTTATTTAGTATCAGATCCTTCAAGGAGAAAGAAAAAAAGACACTTTTTTTTTTCCAAAAAAAAGTGATACTGTTTTCCAGTCTGCCTCATTCAGAAATCTCCTCTTTATATCAGCTCAGGTTCAATTATGAAATCCCACAGGAAGAAAAAACATCATCTTCACAGCACATTGTTGGTCCTGCTTAATAAAAGCAGTGCCTATTTGTTATAATCTTTCATTCTTTGAATTTAATGAGACAAGATACAGCATATTGCTGTGAACACAAATACAAAACCAAATCAGTTTCCTCAAGGAAAAAATTCCCTATAAAACTCCAGCTCAACAATTTTTTTTTTTTTTTTTTTTTTTTTGAGGCAGTCTCACTGTGTCTCCCAGGCCGGAGGGCAGCGACACAATCTTGGCTCACTGCAACCTCCACCTCCCTGGTTCAAGCGATTCTCTTGTCTCAGCCTCCTCAGTAGCTGGGATTACAGGCATGCGGCACCAGGCCCAGCTAATTTTTGTATTTTTAGTAGAAACAGGGTTTCCTCATGTTGGTCAGGCTTTTACTACATCTGCATATGGCGAAATCCACTAATGGAGATCTCCCATAGTTCAATAAAACAAAACAAGAGTCTTTCAGGTGGGTGGTCTCATACACAAATTTACGGTAGCCTGTATTCTGTTATTAACTGGATGGATTCATGGTAAGATAGAGTTAGCACTATCCTTTTTCCTCTAAAAGAATGTCACAGAGTCACTTCCCTTTTCCCCCTCTTCCTACTGCAGGTTCTCAGCTGCTCAGTTGTATGCCCAGCTTCCCTGGAAAAGGCTGACCAATAGAGTGGTCATAGGCCCAGCTCATCACCGGTCAACAAAAATGTCCTGCCCATGTCTGGCATCAGGCCAACGGAAGGAAATCTCCAAAGGTAGGGAGCTAAACGTTCAGGAAGCAAAGGCGAGGAAGCAAATGGTGATTGCATGAGTGCAGCCAATGCTCCCTTGTCGTCTATTAGCTGCTTGTTAGCTAATACTGGTTATAAGGGGTCTGTATCTATATCTATTTTATTCATATTCAGCATTCTGTATATAAAAGAATATCAGGGCTGAGAAAATCTCTCTTAGAGCAAAGAAAAGAAAATTACCCAGAATCCTAGCACTCTAGCCCAACAACTAATTACATATATATAGAATTTTTTATCCCAGATTTTTCTATATACATAGACATATACATATATGCAGTTGTAATCATTATGGTAATACAAGTTTTTACCCTGTTCTTTTTCGTTAAACATCCTACATTCAGTCAGTCTTCATAGTCATCATTTTAAGTGACAGTACTAGGCTTTGGCAAGCTACTTCTTGCCAGTCAAATCTGGTCCACTACCTGTTTTTATGAAGTTTCATTGGAACACAGCTACATCCATTCATTTTTGTGTTGCCCATGGCTGCTTTCATGCTACAACAGCAGAGCTGGTAGTTGCGACAGAAACCCTATGACCCACAAGCATAAAATATTTACTGCCTGGCCCTTTACATGCCAAACCCTGGCATTCATTCTATCAAGTGGAACCCATAATTTACTTAACCATAGCCTTTTTTTAAACATTTAGGTAGTTCTTTCATGCCTTGTTACTAATACCTCAAGGAATATGAGGGTTCATACTTTTAAAAAAAGTATTTCCTGAGTCTTAAATTCCCCGAAGAAGGACTACTGTACCAAAATGTCTGAACATTTTGATAGCTTGTAATTTCTAAATAAAATCTCATAAAATAAGTAATTTCTCCTACAGTGGTGGGTTTCTCTCTGACAATAGTATGCTCACCATGTGGACACAGAAAACAAGCATGGCTTTGGGCTGACCTGTAGATACGTGGATATGTGGCTAATTGCTGGATTAGAGTCTTACAAGCCTCATTATGCCTGTGGTCATGGGTATAGTTTTCTATGGTAAATGTGTTCAAGTGTTTGGTTAGTTGCCATATATTATCTGGAGTGACCATTCTTTATGCATTTTGGGGGATCCTCTCATATAGATTTGCTACACAAAATAATGCCAAATAGTCAGAACCAGATTTATCATTTATGGGGCCTAGTATAGGCTCCCTTTTCAAAAGTTATTAAGAATTGCAGGATGCTGACAATAGGCCGTTAAACCAAGCACAGGGCCATCTAAACATGGGGCCCGTTGTGAATGCATTGGTTGTACATCCATAGAGTCAACCCTACAGGTAGGGGGAGAATGTGTGTGGAGTCCACAGGTAAGAAAAACCCTGTTATGTGGAATCCAGCCAGCCCTACTGTTGCCTCCTTCTGAAGCCACCAGACATGGGCAGTGGGCAAGGAGGGAGGAAAGATCCAGAAGTGTTTGGCTGTTCTACATATGAAAGAAGACAGGCCAGAAACTTCTGTGGCCTTTCTGGTGACAATCACTGTGAGTGCACCAGTCTGGAGTTTCTGTCACTTACCTGTCCCATCTGCGGTTAAGAGAGTGATCTCTCAGCTCTTACTGCCTGAGTTCAAGTCCTAACTCTGTGATGTACCAGCAGTGAGACATTGAGGTACATTACCTTCAGTTTCCTCATCTACAAAATGGGTCTAATAAGAGTACCTGCCTCACAGAGTTTAACAGTAAGTGCAGTGACAGTCCTTCTGTGCTCATGCCTGAATATACCCTGGGTAGATTTTCTTGTGTTATGCTATTATCTTTTCAAAAGAGTACCAAAATAATAATTTTTACTGAAAGCAAAACAAACAAAACAAAACAAAACAAAAACAAGGTTAGTAGCTTACAGTAAATCTTTTGGTAGAAGAAAATGTTAATTGTTTTTCTTACATGGAAGCTTTGCACATTGCTCAGAGATGCCTTTCAACTCCTGGTATATCAGTGCTGGTTCAACAGCCTGTGTAGGCACAGAGTTGGTGTGAGATGGTAGTGCTACTGGAATTACTATTACTCTTCTGATGTTGAATCTTGTGGTGAAATGCAGAGTGCTTGCCTCTGCACCAGAGACAGTGGTCCTAAAGCAATCCTTGTGGATTCATCAGCATTCACCCAAGTATGTTCCACTAAAGCAGGGCTGAGGGCTGCCTCAAAGTTTTGAAAATCAAAAGAATTCTATGAACAAATAAATTTTAGATATGCTGTATTAAACTCTTATGAACAGTATTCTCACTTTTAATATGCTGATGCATATTGTAAATATCTAACAAGGGACTTACATATTTTCCATGAAGTATATTTTTCTGGGAATATATCATAGGACTGATGTTTGAGGAAACACATCTTGGGAGATACCACTCTAGTAAATATTTTAGTGCTGGATCGAAGTAGTTGTTTCTTCGTGAAGCTTTATTTATTTGGGAGAAGCAACCTTTAGCCAGAGACATCGTGATCAAAAGACATGTTTGTATAATGCCCAAATCCATGTAATGAATCTTAAAGACTCTGTAGGAAGATGCTTAGCAACCTCTTTAGTGACATGGCAAACAGACCTCAAAGTTGGCGGTTGACACGGAATAGAGATGAATATCCACCAAATTCAGCCATTGCCAGCTGAGGGTGGACTGAGATGCCTTTTTTTCACAGTAGATCTATTTCTGATTTCCATGTGATTTACCAAAAAAAGGCAGGGCCTTGACACCTTGGGGACAGTTATGCTTATTCTCAGCTCAGCAGATTGGGCGAGAATGATTTAAGCAGCAGAGGAAAATTAATTGGCTGCCTTGGCTCCTTCCTCTTCCTGCTAGGCTTAACCCCCTTCCAGATTTCTTCTGCAGGACAGTTCCCCTCTCCCCATGCAGATGTGAGGCAATACAGAGTGCCAGGAGGGTGAGAGGGTGCGGTGTGAGGCATACAGAGCACTCTACTGCTTTGTGGGAAGGTGGGTGCACGCTCCCTCCCATCCTCAGCCCACTCATTGCTAGGATCTAAGAGGACAGGATGTCTGGTGCACCAGGGACAATGCAGGTTCTGCCATTAGAACCAAAGTGCTGATCCTCCAGCCTTTGACTTTCTCCTTTGGGGCCCATAAAATGCAACTGCCACCTTTCCCTTTTATTATTCATTTTTAAAGTGATGGTGGGCCCATTAGACCAATGGATGGGGAGAGAAAGAGCCTCAAAATGTGATCTTTGCCCTTGGATACCAAGATAATATTCATCTTACTATCTTGGGGTCAGGTGACATTTCTAAAATTAAAAAGCAATAATTCCAACTTATGACTCCTACCTGCTTTCATCCTTCATACCATCTCATACATAACTATTCTCTCTCAACAGTGATCCTATTTTTCCCATGAAACGTTTCTCTGTGTGTAGAGGAGGAAGAGTGTCACATTTTACTGTTAACTTAGTCTCTACGGCATGTGTACTTCCTGTCTTTATGCTTAAGCCAAAGCTAGGGTCCATCCTTTAGTTCAAAATCAGAGCCTTACAATTGCATAACACTGACCCATAAGAAACTCCAGTGCAAAAAAAAAAAAAAAAAAAAGTGGCAGATATGGAGACTATGGGAGGAGGGATCCATGTGTCCTGGAGTCAGTTCCTGATCTTCACTGAGCTCCCACAGCAGTTATTGTTGGTTGCCAGGTGGTCTATACTCAGGGCTGTTTGTGTTCTGATATTTCTCTCTTGTCCTATAATGAGACTGGATGAACTCTTTGAAGATAAAGACCCTATACAATTTTTACTGCAAACTGACACAAAAAGACTCCAGAGCTCCAGCTGAAGGTAGGTTTTCTCCTCGTGGTGATTATAAGGCAGTCTGGATCCAACCTGCGTAGGTCAAATTCTGTCTCTGCTACTCACTAGCTATATACTAGCTACTAGGTCAAGATTTCTCCAATTTCTTATCCATAAACTAGGGAGTTTTTATGAGCAAAGTCTGTGTAACATGCTTAGCACAGTTCCTGGAACCTAATGGTACTTCAAAAGGTGAAATAGCAATGTTCATTAAGTGCCAACTATTTTCATACACACTAGTTTAAAATCTCTTAAAGTAGGAATTATCACCAACTTTTTATAGCTAGAAAAATAGGAAATGAGATAAATGTATTTTTTTTAGTTCCAGATCAATCATGCAGTGAGCAGCAAGGCTGGGACTCCAGCATGGGTCTGTGTCACCCCAAAGACTGCAGTCTCTGGACCTCTCCACACTGTCTTGAACATTCAGGCCATTAAGATCCTAAACTGGCGAACTCCTAGTTAGCCCTTTTGTCACTTGGCAAAATTACCAACAGTGACCAGAATGAAGAATTTGAAAACGGGTCCCTTCTAGACTTTGTATTCTCAGCCATGGGTGTTGACTGCTTTGTGCCTTCTGGGTTCCCCTGATGCAACTGTGTGACTGTGGCTCAGGACGACCGTGGGGCAGTGCACAGGGGGTCAGCCCTGTAATTCCATAACTGCTCACTCACTGACTGCTTAGTGAGAAGCCACGATGACAGCTGGGATCCTTTCCGTGATGAGTAATTACCCTGTCACACAAATCTATTTAGACCACATCCTTCTGGGGTACAACCACCAGTTGATTTAAGATGCAAACCTTTTGTAGCTCATTGCCAGGAGGATGAAATATAGAGTTTACCCAGACTTTTCTTTGTTGAAGTATTTATTGTAAATCATTGTTACTATGAGTTACTACCCATACATCAAGCAATTCCTACCTAGCCCCGGGTGCTGAAAGAATTCTCTGTGCTTTTCTAGAAAATGTACCATTTGTCCAAGAATATAATTACTGTATACTTTTAAAATATCCCAAGCTCATGTATTTGTACGGAAAAACTCAGGCCCAAGGATACCCAATTAGCTAGGAACACTCAATGTGGTTTTTAATACAGGAACCACAAGTCTTTGGGGATGTTTGTGAACATGAATAATAAATGCCTCACCTACTGCTCAGGCTTGCAATCAGAGAGGGAAGGGAGTGTTAGGCAAAGCAGAGTGTCTCCCTGCTCCAAGTCTTGCACTAAACACTTTATATAGGTCCTTAATTCTCCCAACAGCCCCAGTGGGTAGGTATTAGCATCTTCATTTTACAGATGAACAAACTGGGGATCCCCTTCTTACACCATGAAGCAGTGGAACCAAAATCCATATTGAAAATAATTGACTTTCCCAAGTCTCTCTGCTATACCACCACACACAAAGAGACTTGCAGCCCCAGCTAGCTTATTTCTGGCTTCTGCTGGTCTGATTCTTCTGTGGGTGGCTTTAGAACAAATAGGATGGCTGAGGTCCCCCATCATCAGGGCTGCCGTTGAACATGAAGGAGGAAAGCTGCTATGTATAGCAAGCATTTTTATCTTGCCACCAACAAAGATCAAGCACACAAAATCTGAATCCCTCCAGGGGTGGGAGAAGGAGTGAGTTTCTATTTCTCCCAGACCGTTCTGTCCAGAGCATACAGCAATATGGGCAAACAATTAGTATGAACGGATTTGAGCAAAACAGCAAATCTGATTGATGCTGAAAGCACACCCATGTGGGAGCACACAAAGGGATGGAGAAGAGGGATAGTCATAGGAAGCGGGGCCTGCTTAAAAATTCTAATCCTCATAAGCTTCTGGGGAAGCTGCTCTTTTCACTGGGCAGGTTTTTAATATTTATTGCTGAGGGCTGTTTTAATCCTAATGAAAATAGCATGTCCCTAGGAAAAGAAATGCTGGAGCAACAATGAATGAATGTGGCTTGGGCATTTAAAATGTCTCACAAGGCTCACAGAGGGTAGAGGTAACCTGGAAGTGAATCACTGACAGGCTTCAGGAAGTACTACTGCCCGAAGGAAGTTGAACTCAAAACAGGGTATGTGTGTGCAAGTGCAGGCTGAGTTAACCCCTGAATGGAAAACCCTGGATGGGTCTGAATGGGAGACCCATTTATGAAGAGGGGCAGACTCAGAGTTCATCTGCCAGGATTTGAATCCCAGCTCTGCTATCTCTAAATCTCAATCTCCCATCTCTAAGATGGAGAAAATGATAATTACAGACTTTGCTGTTTCATTGTGGAGATCAGTTGAGACAATGAATGTAAATTAGTTACCACAGCTTCTGGCACAGAGTAAGTGCCGAATGGTGAGAAATGCATTATTATTAATATAATTTTTATTATTGTATAGCTTATCCTTAGTATTATTGGCTTTTTTTCCCCAAAAATATGAGGATGCCAGATATGAACTAAGAGTTAGTAACTAGGAGGGCCTATTGGAAAGAGCCAGAGAAAATTAATGCTGAATCTTCTATTGATAAAATTCAGATATAAATCTGGCTCAAACTGAGAAGGAAGATAACAGCTTCTCCCTTGCAGTGAGGGACACGGGCAAATTAACTGTTGATTCTAATAGTGTTTCACTGGCAAGTAAAATGTGTTGTGTGAGTCCATCCATGTCCTGAGGTAGAATCTAAACAGAGCTGAATCTGGGTGGAATTGTGAAGACTGGAGTTTGTCTTGCTTGCTCCTAGCTGCGGTTGAATGTCTGTTTTTTTCATCAGTAGAATCATTTCTAACCACTCAGTAAATTATCTCTGTTTGCCTCTCTTCATCTATAACAGAGCATCTGTTACTGGGGTTTCCCTTTCTGTTGCTGGGTGAGTCTGACGCTTGGTGTGAGTATGCGGAATGATCCTGAGCCCCTCCTCTGATCGTAGGCTCACAAATGGGGACCTCAGTTCCTCATCCAAAGAATAGCTTAAGAATTTAAAAGGCATCCTGGCCTAAACTAATATGGTACCTCTACTTCCGTATGAAAGTCAAAATGAAAGTTGTATCAAATTGTAAAATAAACTTACCTTTTGAGGTGGCATAAAGCTTAAATGGGTGCTGGAATTATCTTTATTCTAATTTCTCTCTTTCTCTTTCTTTCTGTGCCCCTGTTTTGCTGGTTCTCTGAACTCATGCCTAGTCTGACTGTTAAGAATCTAGCACCAAGATCAGATTCCAAAAATTATTAAGAAATAGTAAACAGAAGAAATAGTAAAACTGGAGATAACTAAGTTCTAAATCTCTCTCCCTGTCTTGAGGAAAATGCCCTGTGCTCTCTCTCATAATTATTCTCAAGAAGCATGGCTAGCTGAGGAGCTCAGCAAATTGTTTGCTTTTTTGCCTTTTTTTCACCATCTTTTGCCTGCAATAATGGACAGTTTCCCAACCAATTGCCTCCCTCTCTCTTGTCTTGCTCTCCTTTACTTCATTCTCCATGCTGTTACCACTGAGAGCCTTCTAAAATTCAAATCCAATACTGTCGCTGCTTAGTTTAATACCTTCTAATGGCTCCTCATAACTAGAGCTACCATTGGTACCACATGGGGTCAGGAGTTACTTGTTATGGAGAGTATGAAGGCATAGGATAATCATGATGGATCTTCTTTTTTTCTGAGACACAGTTTCGCTTTTGTCACCCTGGCTGAAGTGCAGTGGCATCGTCTCAGCTCACTACAACCTCCACCTCCTGGGTTCAAGTGATTCTCCTGCCTCAGCCTCCAGAGTAGCTGGAATGACAGGTGCCCACCACCTCACCCTGCTAATTTTTGTATTTTTTTAGTAGAGACAGGGTTTCACCATGTTGGCCAGGCTGGTCTCAAACTCCTGACCTCAGGTGATCCACCTGCCTTGGCCTCCCAAAGTGCTGGGATTACAGGAGTGAGCCACCGTGCCCAGCCATGATGGATCTTCTATACTGCCAAAAGTGATGAATGTAATGTATCCATATATTAACAAATATAAATATGTTATGGAGTGGAACACATAATCTACTCAAATGTTATAGACTAAATATGGGATTCCAGAGGAATTTCACAGGAATCACTGATTCCTAACCCTGTCCCAGAACTTATGAAAATATGCAGTCACTCTCCTAAAACTGCAGGATAGAAAGGTTGGTGACTCATTGCCCTTAACGGTAAAATCAAACCCTTTGATGCAAAGAAAATCTCTGAAA
This sequence comes from Sapajus apella, assembly GCF_009761245.1. NCBI lineage: Eukaryota > Metazoa > Chordata > Mammalia > Primates > Cebidae > Sapajus > Sapajus apella. The sequence goes on from NW_022436982.1 coordinate 13,800,443, forward strand.
TCTGGAACCAGTCTTTCTTCACAGCACCATATTTCTTTCCCAACTTCACCCTATACAACACCCATGCTACTTGCATAGTTCATGTGCAGTTACAAGCATCTTTGTAATTTTACTCTTCTGGTTCTGTATCTCTGAAACACCTGTCTTGAAGCATGAGTCTTCTTAAAAAGGTTGAAAAAGTGGTTCTCTTCCAACCTTCCCTTTACCTCACCCAAAGAATGCAGTCTACCTTTCTCCCCACATAGCCTCTAAAAAGTTAGCTCAGCAGTGTGTGTGTGCCTGTTCATCTCTAAAGAGGAGAGGGACGTAGGCCGGGCTGCCTTGACTAAGCATATGGTGCCTGCCCCATCTCTTCAACATCAGGAGATGGTGAGTGATTGAGGGCTAGATGCTGGGGTGCACTGCCTAGATTTGCACATGGGCTCCCCCACTTATCAACTGAATGGTCTTGAACTAACTAGCTAACTGCTCTGTGCCTCAGATTCCTCATGTCTACAGTGAAGATTATTGCAGAATAATAATTCTGTAAAGAAGGTCCAAGAGTTTAAATGTGTTAAATGCTTCAAAGAATGTGTGGTACCTAAAAGAACGTTAGTTATGATCATTCTTAACCTCTCCTTGCTAGTAGGAGGGAGTTGGCTCAAAATATCTACTATCCTTATGAAAAAGACCCAGGTTCCCAGGCATTCTCATATGGCCCCTTTGCAGCGTGAGTCCTGTGGCTCATCAGATGAGTGTACTCTGGGAATAAAGTTTAGCTCTTTCTGTTTTTCTTTCCTTCCCAAGAGCCAGGACATTCTGAGGCACCCACACACAACCTCCACACTCTCTTTACCTTTGTGACATGTGTGTTAAAAAAGAGACTGAAGGATGAAGATATTTCTAAAATAGTAGTCTTGAGGGGAAAATTTAATGTTGAATTGATTAAGATTTTAATTTTTAAATAGAGATATTATTTTTAAGTCTAAAAGATATGCATGAAAGAAGAAAGAAGAAAGGAGCCAATATTTGTTGCAAGTTTATGTACCAGTTTGCAGTCCACAATACCTATAATAGTCCTACGTAAGGGAAATAATTATCATTCTATGGAGAAAAAAAAGGCTGAGATATTAACTATCACCGGGGTTAAATCCCCTCACCATCCCCCAAATTAAATCACCATGGCATTTCCTCTTACTGAAATTCAATGTCCATGACAGTTTAAGGTAAAAAGTGTTGTTTTAGTCATTTTTAATTAGCAATATCTCCATTCTCTGGAAAACATACTTCTCCAATCCTACCCCCCTCACTCTGTATGTTGGAAGGGACTTCTCAGTGAAGTATGTCTCTCTCTGCAGAGCATACAAAGGCTTCAGCAGCGTAAGCTAGTTCTAGGGCAGACTAAAGGAAGGCGCTCAGGGTGCTGTAGAGAGTTGCTGAGGCCCGGTGCATGAAGCCACACTATCTTCAGGGCAGTAGATGGCAGCCCATGTCCCATCCTCACATATGCAGAGGCCCTCAGAGGTACTTGGAAAGCCACTCTGCTCACTGTCTTGGGTATACCCTCATAGCGTGCCAACTCCTGTCTCTCAATCTGAGAGTGCTAAGTGAGGCTTCAACAGAGTCAAGGGCCTGATCCTCAATTCCTCTTGGGCATCACTTGTTAAACTACTGTGAATGAGCCAACATGGAAAACCTTGCAGCTGCTGGACCCACAGGTGCCCAACACATTGGGACATAAACCAATTGGCCATGTTCTAGTCAGGAATTTGTGTGACTCAGAATGGAGGGTGAGAGCTTGGTCAAGACTCTTGCCCATAGAATTTATTGTGTGCATGGGTAATTACCCTGGTTATTCATGTTAAGGCTGTCTTTCCACAGTTGTGTTTTTTTTTTTTTTTTTTTTTGCCAGTGGTCACAGTTTGTTATTGCCTTAAAATTTAACAATTGGCAGCAGAGGATTCGTGTTTTGAGATCATGAGACATTGCAGTGTCTTTCCCTGATGAAGGAGATTGTCTTCACTCCTTTTAATGTGTTCTTTCCCACTAGAAGCAGGTGTAGCAGACTGCTGCATTGGAAACAGCAGCTCACCTGGAGCCAGGAAGATCTCCATTCTAATCTCAGTTCTGCCACCTGCCAGCTATGTGAACTTCTGCAATCCACTTGGTCTATCTTTACCTCAGTTTCCTAGTATACAGGGCTGCTGTGAAGATTAATTACAAATGAGCAAGATAATGATGGGAAGATGCTCAGCAATAGTGGGGTCTCAATAACTGGATTTTTCTCCTTCCCTTTCTGTTTTTAGATCTGACAACTTTCACCATGGGCATTAATGATTGTGCTTTCAATCACTAACATGAAGTTCATGCTCTGTTACTAGTGGTAATGGGAGCTATAATGGTAGTATTCTCGAGGTGTTAACATTTTCCTTGGAAAGAAGACAGTTAGGGAATAGAACGGGACCAGGAAATGCTCAATTACCTCCTGCACACTCTCAGACCAAGATGGGGAGAACTCTGTGTGGGCTCTGCTTATCAGGTTTAGCTTCATGGAGGAGGAGATGTGGAATGAAGAATTAATGTGGCATGCCACCCTGAACATAGTAGCAGGTACTCTATAAATGTTAACTGTATCGAATGACGCACATATTTAATGTTCAGAATGAACTTTCTAGTTTATGATGTAAGCTGCTCAGAGGAAAAGTAAACATCCAAAGATGGTCATAAAATAAATTTTAGGAAAGACAAAGACAAAAATTTAAAATAGTCAAGAATTCATTTTCTTGTGGATTCAAGGGAAAATTTACCACATCAATTCTGTGAATTTATATATTCTATTCTTTGGACATAGCTAAAGTTTTTAAAGTCTATTGATTTTTTAAATACATTAAGTAAATACTATTAAAGGTGGTAATGTGGATATGCAGTATGTGAATGAAGCTTGGAAAATTTTGTTGGAAGCATTATAATATGATCAATTTCCAGATAACCTGTGGATGGAAAGAATCATTCTGCTGTGTGAGGCTGTGTGATCTTGGGCAACTGCATTCATCTTTCTGTACCTCATCTCCCTCATTTACTAAGTAGGGTTAATTATGATGCTACCTTATGGGGTTGAAAGTTAATTTCTATAAAGCATACAGAACACTTCTCTGTATGTGTTAAGGTTTGAGTAGAATAAGAATGAAAAAAATTAGTTTGTGGGCTTTCACTGACTAAGTGAGCCATGGTGGCACTAGATGTTCCAGTAGAACTTTGATAGCAAGAGTCAATCTACCCCACACTGATGAAAAATGGTAGGTCAACAGATTGACCTGTGATTCCCAGGAAGGGATTCTCAGCTCTGACATTCAAACCCTTGTGGGTTATTTAAGGTCACAAGTACATTTACTGTATGACCAGAGAAACCACATACTTGTGCAGCTGGGATCATATTCCTGCCAACGTACAAAGAATTGATGTGATGCTACAAACAATGGCATAGGTGATTTTTTTCCCATAAGATGAGTAGGTACCCAGTCAACTGAGATGAATTTAACCTGAACCTATGCTCCAGTGAAGTCTAAGTTTCCCCTGATTCTTGTAGAGGCATATAAAATAATTAATCAAATCTTGTCTCTGATATTTTTATTCAGTTAAGGAACATTTTATTTCAATGGTTCCAAAGACTAGCCAATTTGAATGGCATGGTAAACAGTTTGTATATAATTTGGTTTCACCCAGAGGTAGATATATTTTAGTTCTCACCCACATTGCATTTTCAACTCATGATGCATAGCCATCAGTTTTAGAATTTTAAAAATATCTTCAATAAGCAACACATACCAAGTAAGCAGTCATGATAGAAAATACAGAAATGCTGCCATCAAAGATCTGCTGCTGAAAAAAATAAGCCCCAAACCTCTGCCTCTAGGTATCCCTCTTGCCCCAGACCTATATGACCAAGACTACTGGACATCCCCCCAGTACATATGGAGTTGTTCTCTTGGAGATTCTCAATACACAATAGCTTTTAAAGATGTTGACAAGTCCTGTATTAAACAATCCTGTTTAACCCAATCATGTATGATAATGGGCCCCTTTTAAAGTGATAACAGTGTTTCTATTTCCTGGAAGACAGAATAAGCCATGCTGCTTTGTCGTAGATGGCTGAAGCATACAGTTCACTCATTCAGCGGGCTAAAAACTTGGGTGACTTACTTCACTTCTCCTTTTCCCTCCTCCATCCAGTCCCCAAGTCCTGTTGCATCTACCTGGGAAATGACTCTAGGGTCCCTGCCGTCCTCTCCATCCCTGCGTTCAAAGCCTCAATTTAAGTCTTATTCATGTCTGTTTTGAATGTCTAGACTGTTCTCCCTCCTTTCAGTTTCCTTTATAATCAAGCACTGATTTATTTTCCTAAAAATAAATCTCATCATATTGCTTTTTCACTTAAAACCTCTCCTGTCTCCCCATGGCCTATACAGTGAAGTAAAAATTATTATCACAGACTAATTCTCAGGATAATACAGGATGGTAGTTATAAGGATAGCATTTGGAACCAAATACAGTAGTCCTTCCTTATATATGGTCGATATGTTTCAAGGCCCCCAGAGAATGCCTGAAACCACAGATAGTACTTGTGATGGTTAATATTGTCAACTTGATTGAATTGAAGGATGCAAAGTATTGTTCGTGGGCGTGTCTGTGACGGTGTTGCCAAGGAGATTAATATTTAAGTCAGTGGAGTAGGAGAGGCAGACCCACCCTCAATCTGGGTGCCATCTAATCAGCAGCTAGGATAAAAGCAGGCAGAGGATCGTGGAAGGACTAGACTGGTTGAATCTTCTGGCCTTCATCTTTCTCCTGTGCTGGATGCTTCCTTCCCTTGAACATCAGACTCCAAGTTTTTCAGCTTTTGGACTCTTGGACTTACACCAGTGGCTTGCCAGGGGCTATTGGGCCTTCAGCCACAGACTGAAGGCTGCACTGTTGGCTTCCCTAATTTTGAGGTTTTGGGTCTTGGACTGGCTTCCTTGCTCCTCAGGTTATAGATGGCCTGTTGTGGGACTTCACCTTGTGATCCTAGGTCAGCTTTACAGATGGCCTATTGCGGGACTTCACCTTGTGATTGCAAGTCAATACTCCTTAATAAACTCCTTTTCATATATATATATATATCCTATTAGTCCTGTTTCTCTAGAGAACCCTAATACAGCCCTGAACCCTATGGATACTGTTTTATTTATTTATTTATTTTTATCTGATAACCAAGACAGCTACAAACTGACTAATAGGCAGGTAGCATATTCAGCATGGATCCACTGGACAAAGGGATGACTCCTGTCCTGGGCAGAATGGAGAGGGCCAGCATAAGATTTCATTATGCTACTCAGAATGATGTGTAATTTAAGACTTATGAATTGTTTACTTATGAAATTTTTCATCTGATCTTTTCTGACCATAGGTGACCATAGGTAACCTAAACCACAGAAAGCAAACCCGTGGATAAAGGGAGACTACTATAGTTCTGGACTGGCCCTAAGACATTGATTTAATCTTCCTAAGCCCATTTCCTTACCTAGAAAATGGGCATAATTGTTACAAATTTTACAGGATTATAGTGAGGATGAAATGAGATAATGCAGGTACAACACTTAATACATAAAATATTGAAAATGTATATAATTTTAGTCATTCTTTTAGTCTTATACATGGCTTTGAAGAACTGAGCCCTAGATCGCCAGTCTCATCATGTCATAGCATTTTCTAGCCACAGCAAACCCTAACTTTTCTCTGATGCGCTAGCACTTACCTGTCTCTCTGATTTTGTGCTGTCCATTCTCTCTCTGCATAGTGCTGTTCTCTGCTTCTGTAGTGGTTATGTCCTCACTTCAAGAGACCATTATGCAAGTTGAAAGAACTTACTGTTATAAAACCCATGCACTCTTCTATGCGAGAAAGTCTTGAAGGGTTAGTATGCTTATTTGGCCTTGGGTAGAAATGTAAATCTACCGACTTGACCCATGTGGTTGTCTAGGTTCCTTTGTGAGTGACAGGCTGGAGAGAGGGAAGGTTCTTCTTAGCTGGCAGAGAGATCAGATTAAAAAGCAGCAAGGGAAGAACTATGAGACACCATGTCAAGAAGCAAAGGCTAAGAAACAGGGAGAAACAGGAATAGTGACAGATCACTTAGCATCAAGCATAGCCCAAGAATACTATGGAATTCACATCCATTTTAACAAACTCTTATTTAAAAGGACTGACTGTATTAGGTGTAATTATTGACATTCTTTATGATGATCATCAAAAATTAGTAATAATAGTGCACTCATGCTTTTTATTAACTGCTTTTGATTTGTCAGCATTATGTTAAGTATTTTTTATGTTAAAAGTGTCTGACTCATTCTCACTGTAGGTAGTATTATTACCTCCCTCCCATTGTACAAATGAGAAAAATAAAGCTTATAGAGATTAAAAGACTCTTCCAAGATACTTAGTGAGTGAATGACAGAGTTCTATTAATTCTGGAGCTCGTGATCAAAACCATTTATAATATTGTCTCCTTATATAAAGTTATTATGGTTAATGAACTGTTTAAACACATGTGGAATAATCTAAATATGTAATAATATTAACATCTATGATTAAAATATATTTTTATAAATTTTTTTATGTAGCATTGTTTACATTTTTACAACATTGGTATGTTAGCAAACCACAGAATTCATTTAAGTAGGACACTTTTTATTTCTCTGCTGCTGGGTAAATGACACTTCACACACTTGAGAAAGTTAGCTTGCCAAAAGAAAATCTAATGGCTGTGAGCATCTTTGTGTAGCACAAGCCTATTGCGAAAATTAAAATTTTAACCAAAGTTTTTGTGTTTTATTTCCTCCTGGGAGGTTTTTCCTTAGATCTGGAGTCAAAGGGGAGTGTGTGATTTGGAATGAGTGGATTTAGTGTTCTTCTGATCCTGGTTTTGTTTCAGAGCCTGATAAGTGTGTGTCAACTTGTTTCTCTCCTGCCTGCCTTGGTTCTTCCACAAAAGCAGAACCACCTCTGTGAGAGACGTTGCCTATTCCCTGTCCCTTCAAGCTTGTCCTTAGGGTGTCACCTTTTAAAGCCAGCCCTTGTCTGTCTTCCTATTCAAGCCAGATCCTCCCTCCCTTGTCTAATTCTTAGCCAAGCATAGCAAGACCAGCTGGTGAGAGCCTTGTAAAAAACAATGGCACCAGACCCTGCTTAATGGAACGCTGATTGTGCCAGTCCAAACTTCCTGGATCGGAACAGTTGATTTTGAGTTGTGGCCCATCCTCTGACCCATATTGAAGTGCTGTGTTCAGTGGGGATTAAAAACCTTGTGAACTGGAGTAAGAAGAGCTAGAAGAAAGAGGTCATTGTGGGTCTAGAGGGAATCAATATTGTCTCTTTGAAAAAGCCTGTGTCTGTTCCCAGACTGACCATCTGGGGCTGTGTGGCTCAAAATCATCTACAAAAAAAGGAAAGGGAATTAAATTGGAATGGGAGAACTTTGCAAGGGCAGATTTGCAAGGTAGCTTGTCTGGGAAGACTAAGGAGGAGCCAAAGGTGTGACAGGAGAGAAGGCAGTTTAAGAAAAGAAGAAAAAACCTTAAATTCCCATGCATACCTGCAGTTCATCCATCCCTCCTTGTGCCCCTAGCAAATGTTTTCCAGATGTGAATAAGGAACTATTTCCACAGCACTCATAATTTCTTCCTCAATTCTTGAATGCCTTTAGCATACTTTTACAAAAGTGTTTTTGTTTTCAATGCAATTGACTTTTCTAATAAATTCCAAACTTTAAGCTTATGGGGCATGAACACAAGATGGGGAGTGGTAACAATTTAGAGATGGGTGTTGCTGGTTCAGTGCTCCTACAGCAAAGAAGTGCTTCCTCTATGTAAGGATTGGTGGCACAGAGAATACTGATGTGTGATGCAGATGGATTATCAGGCTCAGTTTGCTCAGAGCAGTGACTTTGTTCTGGCTTTAAGATACCAATAAAACCTGCTCCAGCTAATTATCTGGAATTGGAGAGACTTTGGAAAATAGATACATTTCCGCAGAAGACTCAGCAGCCAAATGCTGCTGTCAGTGGTGAAGTGGAACCTGGTGAGTGGGGCGTTTAAGCAGGAATGGTGAATCTGAGCATTGGACAAATTTTGGCTCTGGAATAGAAGTGTTGTATATTCCTAGGTGAATCCTTAATATTATATAATCCTCAAGCCTCACTAATCAATTAAAAGGGCAAAGATGAATTTACTGAAAGGACTTGTGTCACAGTAATAGGAAGGTAAGAATTTAGTGATTTCTTGTTTTGTCAATAATTTGATTCAGAAGGGAATTTTATGAATAAGGTCTGTCTGCCAAGGTATCCTACAGCTCTTCTCTCCCATTATATTCCAGTGGCAAAGAGGTCCACCTGACAGTGAGACCTCTCTACCTGCACATCTCCACAGGTACCTCCAACCCTCATGACCCAACTAAACTCATTGTCCCCCACACTTCAAACCCCATCTTTCTTCCACATTCCCATCTATAACAACAGAGCATGAGCTCTTCCACATGAGGAGTTTCAGTGTCATCCTTTACTCCCTCCATTCTACTCACCACTATCTATTACCATTCTTCTGTTCTGCTTCTTTTCCTCCTTTATCATGGCCTCTGCTGGAGTTCAAGCTCATGATTTTTCATCAGGACCAACAATATCCTTATTATTTCTTAACTGAGTTGAAATTGACATAATAGTAACCATTTTAAACTGAACATTTCGATGGCGTTTAGTACAACCATAATATTGGGCAACTACCACTTCTATCTAATTCCAACACATTTTTGTCACCGCAAAAGTAAATCTATACCCATTAAGTAGTTACTTCCTGTTTCCCTTTCCCCCAGCTTCTGACAGCTACCAATCTGCTTTCTGTCTCTATAGATTTACAAGGTAATTTGCATAAATGGAATCATACCATATGTAATCTTTCATGTCTTGCTTCTTTCACATAACATAATGTTTTCTAGGCTCCTTCATATTGTAACATATATCAGTACCTCATTTCTTTTTGTGGCTGAATAATACTGCATTGGATGTATATGCCACAATTTGTTTATTCATTTATCTGCTGATGGACATTTGGATTTTTTTCCATCTTTTGGCTATGTGAATAATGCTGTTATTAACATGAGTGTACATGTATTTGCTAAGTACTGCTTGCAGTTCTTTTGGGATTATATACCTAGAGATGGAATTGCTAGGTCCTATGGTCATTCTATACTTAACTTTTAGAGTAGTGGGCAAACAGCTTTGTACAGCAACCAAACCACATATAATTGGTTTGTACATTATTCACACCAGCAATGTACAAGACTTCCAATTTCTCCACATTTTCACCTACACTTATTTTCTAGTTTTTGATTATAGCTAGCCTAGTGGGTGGGAAGTGGTATCCCTTTGCAGTTTTTACTTGTATTTCCTTAATGATATTGAGCACCTTTTCATGTGCTTATTGGTCATTTGAATATCTTTTGGGAAGAAATTTCTATTTAAGTCCTTTGCCTATTTTTAAACTGAGTTTTTTTGTTGTTGTTGCTATTGTTGAATTGTAACGGTTCTTTATATATTCTGAATACTAGATCCTTATCAGATATATCATTTACAAATATTTTCTCCCATCCTATAGGTTGTGTTTTCACTCTCTTGATAATATCCTTTGATGAAAAAAAGGTTTTAATTTTGATGAAATCCAATATATTATTATTATTTCTCTTGTTACTCATGCATTTGGTGTTTTATTCAAGAATCTGTTGCCAAATACAAGGCTATGAAGATTTACCCCTATTTTCCCAAGAGTTTTATAGTTTTAGCTCTTGTGTTTAAGTTATTGGTTTATTTTTTACTTTTTAACAATGGTTTTATAAATTAACTTTATTAAAGTATACTTGATATATAATGACATCTACAAAATTTTAGTGTGAGATTTGACAAATTTTGACAAATCCATAACTATCATGTATTATAACCACCACAACTATAATTTAGAACATTTTCACCACACATTAAACGTTCCCTTGCCTTTTATAACAGTCAATAACCTCTCTGACCCTGGTCCCTGGCAAGAATTAATTTGCTTTAAGTCAATATAGCTTTGTTTTTTTCTAGTGTTTCATATACATGAAATAATATAACATATAGTGTTTGTGTCTGGCTGTTTCATTTATAATGTTTTTGAGATTCATATAAGTTGTGTGTATAAGTAATTCATTTTTTGTTTTTCTGACTGGTATTCCCATTGTAAGTTTATACAATAATTTGTTTATCCAATTCCTTGTTGATGGACTTTTGTTTCTAATATTTGACTTTTGTGAATGAAGTTGCTATGTGCATTTCATAATAAGCCTTTTTACGGACATATGTTTTTATTTCTCTTGTAAAATTCCCAGGAGTGGGATTGCTGAGTCATATGGTAAATATATGTTTAACTTAAAAAAAAAAACCTGCCAAACTGTTTTCCAAAGTGAGTGTTTATTTTCACTTCCCATCAGCAATGTATAAGATTTTTAGATGCTCTAAATCCTCACCATTTTTTTTCCCCATTTATTTATTTTATTGCATTTTACATTTTGGGGTACATGTGAAGAACATGCAAAATTGTTGCATAGGAACACACGTGGCAGTGTGATTTGCTGCCTTCCTCCCCATCACCTACATATGGCATTTCTCCCCTTGCTATCTCTCCCCAGCTTCCCACCCCCCACCCTCCCTCCCCTATTTCCCCCCAACTGACCCCAGTGTGTAGTGCTCCCCTCCCTGTGTCCATGTGTTCTCATTGTTCAACACCCGCCTATGAGTAAGAACATGCGGAATCCTCACCATTTGTTAATGTCAATTTTTTTTTTAATTTGAACTATTCTAGTGGCGTCCATTGATGTCTCCTTTTTAAAATTATACTTATTTTTTAGATTAGGTTTAGTTTTAAGAAAAATTTCACAGAAAGTACAAGTTCTCAGATACTCCTCTCCCCTCCCCCTTAAATATTTCATAGAGTATGAAGTAGGGGCCCAACTTTATTATTTTACATATGGTTATCCAGTTGTCCCAGGACCATTTGTTTAAAAGACTATTCTTCTACTATTCAATGATCTTGGCACCCTTATCAAAAATCAGTTGGCTATAAATGTTTGGGCTTATTTATTTATTTATTGAGATGGAGCCTCACTCCATTGCCCAGGCTAGTGTGCAGTGGCATGATCTCAGCTCACTGCATCCCCCACCTCCCACATTCCAGAGATTCTCCTGCCTCAGCCTACCAAGTAGCTGGGATTACAGGCATATACTACCACATCTGGTTAATTTTTGTATTTTTAGTAGAGATGGGGTTTCACCATGTTGGCCAGGCTGGTCTTAAACTCCTGACCTCAGGTGATCCACCCAACTTGGCCTCCCAAAGTGCTGGAGTTACAGGCGTGAGCCACCGTGCTGACCTGGGTTTATTTTTGGACTTTCCAATTCTATTTCACTAGTCTATATGTTCTTTTATGCCAGTACAATGCTGTTTTAATTACTACAGCTTTGAAATTAGGAATTATGAGTCCTTCAAGGTTCTTCTTTTTCAGTTTTGTTCTAGCTATTTAGGACCCCTTGCAATTCTACATGAATTTGAGAATCATCTTTTCTATTTCTGCAAAAAAACAAAAAAAAGCCATTGGAATTTTGAGAGAGATTGTATTGAATTTGTAGATTGCTTTGGGTAGTATTCCATCTTAGCAATGTAGATGCTCTGCAACTTACAACAGGATTACATTCTGATAAACCCATCATAACTTGAAAATGTTGTAAGCCAGAAATGCGTTTTTGACTTATGATGTTTTCAACTTACAGATTTTTCTAGACATAACCCCATTGTAAGTTAAGGAGCATACTGAATGCCTATAACTTTCACACCATCATAAACTCAAAAAGCAGTAAGTCTAACCATTGTAAATTGGGGCTATCTGTATTATCTTCAAATTCATGAACATGGAATGTATTTCCGTTAATGTTGTTCTTCAATTTATTTCCGCAATGTTTTGTTGTTTTCAGTGTACAAATCTTTCACCTCCTTAGTTAGATTTAAAATGCTAGTGTTATATTCATTTTTATATTCTAGATTTATTTCAAGGTGTTTATATTCAATTGCATGTAATTGTAAATGCAATTGTTTTCTTAATTTTTTTTCAGATTGATCATTTCCAATGAAAGAAAAAATACAACTGATTTTTTTCATTGTTATTTTAAACTGCAACTTAGCTAAAGTCATTCATAAGCTCTAATATGATTGGGGTTTTCTGTGTCTGTATGTGAATCCTTTGGAATTTTCCATAGATAGGAACATGTCATCTATGAATAGAGATAGTTTTATTTCTGTCATTCCAGTTTGCGTGTCTTTTATTTCATTTTTCTTCCGTAATTGTTCCGGCTAGAACTTCCGATACAATGTTGAATGGCAATGATGAAAGTAGGCATCCTTGTCTTGTTCCTAATCTTTGGGGGAAAGCTTTTGATCTTTCACCATTGAGTATGATGCTAACAGTAGCTGTTCATAAGTGTCCTTTATCATGTTGAAGAAGTTCTCTTCTATTCCTAGTTTCCTGAGTGTTTTGTGTGTGTGCATGTGTATGTGTGTTTGTGTGTAAGAATGTTGGATTTTGTCAAATCCCTTTTCCACACCATGTAGTTTTATTCTCATATTCTATTAATGTGGTGTATTAAATTGATTTTCTTATGTTGAATGTTTCTTGCACTACTTGAATAAATGTCACTTTGTCATAGTATATAAGCCTTTTATATGTCCTTAGATTTCTTTTGTCCATACTTTGTTCAGGATTTTTGCTTCTATAATCATAAGGGATATTGGTCTCTTCTTTTGTTGTGTTTGTCTGGCTTTTGGTATTAGGGTAATATGGCCTCATAGAATAAGTTAGTAAGTGTTTCTTCCTCTTTATTTTTTAGACATGTTTGAGAATGATTGCTATTAATTCTTCCTTAAATATCTGGTAGAATTCACCAGTGAAGCCAGTCTAATCACATCTTAACTACTTTCCTTCTTTCCTGACTAGTCACCCTCCAATCTATTCCTTTTATATCCATAGTGCTCTTTCAAAATATCAATAATCTCAAGTCACATTGCTGCTATAAACCTTTTAATTGTCCCCAAGTCTTTGCAGGATAAAATTTAAACTCCTGTTTATGAGGTTCAAGGCCCTTTGTTGACTGACTATGTTTGGCTCTATGGGTTCTTCTGCTCTGTTTTAGAAACCCACCAACCTCCTCATTTCTCCTCCCCCAACAAGCATGCACACCCTGCATATACTCACACTTCCATTCATAAGGAATTCTTTTGGTTTCTGGTATGAAACAAGTTCTTTTGGGCCTTTGCATCATTGTACACTCTGTTTCCTTTACCTAGAACCCATTGCCCATTTGGTATATCTGGAAAGCATTTCCTCAAGTATCACTTCCTCCGTGAAGTCTTCCCAGACACTTCTCCCCGTAGCTAGAGTAAAATGCCTCTGTATTATTCACTCATTGCAGTCTTTTCAGATATTTAGCTCAGGTTTTTCCACTGGTTTGGAGAGCATAATAGACATTTTAAAGATATACTCCTGTTTTCCCGCCTCCATTGATGTTGTACTTGACCATCTGACTGGTTAACTTCATAGTGGGTAGGTAGAGTATACTTTCCTTCTCCATGACATTGGGCTTGATCATGTAAGTCACTTGTAGGCAAAAGGGCATTCATAGTCACCATGCAAGTAGAGACTTAAAATGTTCTGTTCAGTCAGACTGCCATACTGCCTTGTAAAGGACTTCCCCTGGATAACTGCTGTCCTTTCAGCCTGGGCCCCAGAACAAACACACATAGAGCAGACCCAAGTCCAATTTAGTGAGAAGCCTAGTATAGCCAGTGACATAGCTTGAAGCAGAGTCACCCCTTAAAGCCAAGCCTAGATCATCAGCTTTGTTATAGAAGTAGTTGACTGATACAGGAGATTTAAAAAAATACAATTACTGTTTTGAAAGATTCCAAACATACAAAAAATTACTAAAATGCTAGAGCAAATATTCCATATACCAACACACAGAATTGACCGTTGTTATGCTTTGTCATGTTTGCTTAGGTCTCTTTGTTTCTTTTACAAAATAAATTAAATAACTACAGAGAATTTCTGCAATATTATTAGTAGAACCTTGGAGTCATAGATTCTATTTTGTTCTACTTAGTATTTCAGTGGCTAGAACAATGCTTGATACATACTAATTGTTCAATGAAATGTTCTTTGAAAGAATGAATGATGAATTAATGTAATCAGGGCCAGTGAGCTGCATATATATGAAGTTGTTTGGGGACCATTCATCATATTTTTCTAAAGCTTTTAAGGGTAACTTAGCTTTTTGAAACAATCTGAAGAAATAAGAAATTCTTTATTTGTAAGTTTTACATCTTTCTTATTGGTTTGTCCTAGCTCCATACTCCATCAGGGTCTTTTTATTGCTTCAAGATGCATTCATTATAAACGGAAGAAGACAGTAACAAGTGTTTCCCTCTTGGGTATATTTTCTTTTTACAGGAGATACAAGTCTTAATAAAACTTTTATAATACAAGTGATTAGGAGTAGTATTTTGGGGTGGGAATATAAGTCACCTGTCCTGTGGATTGAAGTTGTAATATACAGAGGCTTCCTCCACTCAAAGTAGGAGAAATGAAGTTAAGCACTTATGACATGCTAGGAATACACATGTTATCTCATTTAACTCTCAACAATTTTGTCCTAATGGAATATTTGGCCCTGTGAAGTGGTTTCTGCTTAACCCTGTTTGAGCCTGGAAATCACCTTCTTTCTCTGAGGCAGGGAAGATGACCATCTAGATGTCTTTTCATTTACTTAATTTTCATGAACTAAGTAGACTCAGGCCTCAAATGTAAGTAAGAGATTAAATATCTTACTGTCTCATATTAAGCATTCTCTCTATTCCTTTCTAATTGGTGGGATTTTCAGTAAAATAGGTGGTGGGAATAAGCCATTTCTGAGTGTCCACTACATGCCAGAAAAACTTAACTGTTTTCTCTTCGTGTAATTTTCACTTGCTCTAACTCTACCAACTTTCCGGCGTCACTTCCTTCCCTGTACTTGAAGGTGCAACCATTTTGAGCTGCTGCTGCTATCCTTCAAACCTACCATGTTGCTTTTCACTGTCACCTTTGTACTGGTGTTTCTTTAACCTAAATGCCCTACTTGCTTCTTAAAATATGGGTCCAAAGACCAACACTATGAGCATTAACTGGAGCTTGCTAGAAATCCAGAATCACATGCCCCACCTTAGGTGCTGAGTCAGAATCTGCAATTTTAGTGATTATTCTCTCCTTTCCCACCATGTAACTCTTCCTATTTTTCAAAGCCCAACTTAGCTCTCACTTCCTGGAGGAAAAATAGGAAGAGTGTTTTTGGTTTTTTTTCTTTTTTTTTTTTTTTTTTTTTTTTCCCGAAGACTAGGAAGAGTTGTTTTTTTTTTTTTAACCAAGAAGTCAATAAGCCACTTCTTTGTGCTGTTCACTTTACGTGTGTCTACTATCTTTGTTTTCTCTGCTAGGCAGTGAATTCCTTCAGTTGAGAAATTTAATCAACTCTATTTCTATGTCCTTTGCAGGCAGTCAACCTACAATAGATATTTGTTGAATTAGGTGAGTAGCCATTCCCATGAGGGAAACTTTATTATCACCATATTGCAAATGCATAAACTGGAGCTCAAGGAGGTTGAAGTTGTGTTGTGAGTCAAGATTTAAGCCCAGGCTTCCTGATTCTAAAACCCATGTTTTCACCTCTATGTCTTATGGCAGTTTTAAGAATTTCAGGTAATGAAGAGGAATACCTTAGAATATTGCTATCATTCTCCTGTACATAAAGGTAATATCAGGCAGCAGCTTCCCATCCTAAAGTCAGCTAGTATCTAAGAGTAGGAGAGCAAGGCCACTTGTAGAGATCGATACTGGAGAATGATGGAATGTCTTGGGGAAGCAAAGAAATATTTTCTGCTTTTAAAATTCATTTGCAAAGATCAGCCCTAAAAAGTGTGTATAGCTATATGTGTACAGTACCTACCCTGAAACAATACACTCAAAATTTGTCTAAAAAATGAACAAATGACTTTTTGCGCCCATAAGTGTATCCAAATCCATGTGTGTATGTACATGCTATGCATCTTTGAATATATGTGTGTACCTGTGATGATGTGTTCCAGTCCCTGGCTGTTAAATGTGGTCTGAGGAGGAGTAGCATTGGCATCACCTGGAAATTAGTGGAAATGAAGAAACTCAGGCACAGCTCAGACACACTGAACCAGAAACTGCATTTTTAATCACTCCAGGAGATGTATACACACATGAAAGTTTAAGAAGCACAATTCTAAGCAATCCCGGGTAAGCCAGAACAGGCTGTCATGTCAGGTTCAAGCTCAAAATGCTGAAAAGCTGCCAGAAAGAGATGTTTCCAGTACTTGAAGTACACTGGGCTCATTATTTTATCTCTCTGCTTCAAACACCTACCTGTAGAAAAAGATCTAATTTACCTCTTAAAAAGACAGAGCACGCACATGCCATCACAAGCACATCAAGCATGTCTGAACCTTTGTTAATACTTTATAAACCAGATTTTTCTTTAAGTCTTCCTCTGCAAGCATGTAGGCATTTTTCCTAAACATGCAGAGAAACGTGCCTGTTTTGTTCAGTAGAGCTCTTTATCTGCCCCCTTCTGCCTCCATCTACCCTTTCTAGCTTTTTTCCTTTCTTGTCCTCCCATCCAGCTGCTCATTTAGCAAGAATATAAGTTTTCTCTTCACTCACCTCAATTCTGCCAACTTATAGAATTAGTATCTATTTTCTTCTATTTTCTTCACTGCCCTACCCCTAAGAATTCGATGTGGATATCTGCCTTCTTTAGTCTTTGTTTGTGTAAAGAGTGCTGGGAGTCAATTGATATTTCTAAAATTATTAAATACTCTGAAGAAAAAAATACCCTTTTCTTTCTTTGAATTTTACTTAGGAATCATGACATTGATAAGTTGCTTGAGCACCATTCCTTTACCTATTCTATTGCCTGTCCCCTACCCTGAGCTTTCTGAAGACTGTAGAAATTATACTAGGGTCACATTTCCTCTGTCTACTGGAGTGACATTTTTTTTTAAGGGCATTTGGAGCAGGCTGAAGATAACAACTAGGGGTTATTTCTGAACAACAGTGCATTAGAATGTATCATTTCTAAGGCTGTCTTCTTGAGGAGCTGATAAAAGTGGCCCCTCTATTCTTTTGCTGAAGCATCAAATGATGATATGATGCAGGTGATAACATAATATTATAGAGAGTATTACAAACAGTTACATGTTTGAAAAACCAGCTTTGTAAATGCCTATTTTATAAATAGAACCATGTATGTGCTTGAGGCAGGTTGGACTTTTAGTTGACAAATCCAAGAGTATAGAAAATCTCTTGTTCTCTGCAATCACATTAAATCTATGTCTGAACATCCATCTGTTTAACCAGGCAGGAAATGTGAGCTACCAAGACTCCCCTCTCAGAGTTCTGAAAGGGTCTTACCCAGCTGAAAAACATCAGGGTGAACACCTTAGTCATCACTTATCTGTCCACCCTGATTATCTTTAAGATAATTATCATTTTACCTATTATCCTAGGCACATGGTCTTTTCTGGTCCATTTAAGACACACGACTATTTGGTGGGTCTCAGAGCTGTGTCCAGAGCCCACCTGCCCTAGATTTCTTCTTCCTTCTCTCTCCTTTTTATTCTAGGTGAAGTATCTCCCTGTTCTTTCTAAATACCCTCAAATACGCTTGTCATCTGAAGATCATTTGGCTTAGGCTTTTACAAAAGACAGGAGATATAATTGTCTTCAAACTGTTCCTGATTTCTGCCCTATGAAAATCCTTGAAGCAGGGAAATACCAGGAGTCCAGTTACTTGTCTGACACACATGGGAAAGGGAAAAATTCAGCAAGCCAAGGCCAAGTTAACACTTCAGAAGAGTATCCAGATATACAAGGAGCTTGCACCTATCTCTTCATCGTCACCTTATGACCTTGCTGCAGAGAAAAAAGGCCATGATTCTCTCTAATTCATGGTCCACAACCACATCAATCAGCTATTGCAAGACCTCACTCTGATTTTATTTCATTGTTTTTCTACTTTATCTCTGTCTCAACTCCCACTCCCCCAAGTCATCACTGTAATATATTCAATGCACACTTCAGTTGTGAGAATTTCCTTGAAATGTCTGTACATTTTAAGTGCTTTTTATTTTGATGTAGTTTCAAACATACAACAAAGCTGCAAAAGCCAACATGTACCCTTTACCCAGATTCACCAATTTCCATTTTGTCTGATGCACTCTATATAATTTTTTGTCTCTCTCTCTCATACACACACACAGAAATATAGAAATGTTCAGAGATAAATCTCCAATCTACATTCAAATATGACACAAAAACTTATTTTATATATTTTATGTGTAAAAAATATATATTGAATATATTTTTCCTGACATGGCCAGCCTTTGTTGTGACTGTAGTTGGACTTTGCTAATCTTTATTGCACTTTTTAAAATATGTTCACCATGTTTATTTTTTTTCATTTTCACAAGCATTTATTTTTGCTATATCTTCCAGACCAGCGTTCATGGGTCTGAGTATCTTTTATTCAGAGTCATATTAAAATCAACAGACAAATAGCAGAATACTGGAACTAATGAGCATGTCCTGAAAGAGTACCCCTGATAGTCACAGGGAATTGGTTCCAGGACCCCTGCAGATACCCAAATCTGTAGACACTCAAATTCCTTATATGAAATGGTAGGGTATTTGCAAATAATCTATATACATTCTCCTCAATACTTCAAATCATCTCTGTGTCACTTATAAGTATTAGTCTGTTTTCACACTGCTATAAAGAATTACCCAGGCTGGGCACGGTGGCTCACACCTGTAATCCTAATACTTTGGGAGGCTGAGGTGAGTGGATCACGAGGTCAGGAGTTTGAAACCAGCCTTACCAACATGGTGAAACCCTGTCTCTAATAAAAATACAAAAATTAGCTAGGCATGGTGGCACACAACTGTAATCCCAGCTACTCAGTAGGCTGAGGCAAGAGAATTGCTTGAGCCAGAAAGCGGAGTTTTCAGTGAGCCAAGATTGCACCACTGCACTCCAGTCTGGGTAACGGAGCAAGACTCCATCTGAAAAGAAAGAAAAAAAAAAGAACTACCTAAAACTAGGTAGTTTATGAAAAAAAGAGGTTTAATTGACTCATAGTTCTGCAGACTTAACAGGAAACATGACTGGGAGGAGGCCTCAGGAAACTCAAACAATAATGGTGGAAGGTGGAGGGGAAGCAAGCATGTCCTACCATAGGAGAACAGAAGAGAGGGAGTGAAGGGGGCATTCCACACTCTTTCTAACAACAGATCTCATGAGAACTCATTCACTATCATAAGAACAGCAAGGGGGGTGTCTGTCCCCTGATTTAGTCACCTCCCACTAACCCCCTCCCCCAGCACATGGAGATTACAATTTGAGATTTGGGTGGTGACACAGAGAGAAACCGTATCAATAACTAATAAAATATGAAAGCTATAACAATAGTAGTTGTTTTACTGTATTTTTTTTTAAATTTGCACTGGACTTAGTGGCTCATGCCGTAATTCCAGCACTTTGGGAGGCTGAGGCAGGAAGATGGCTTGGGGTCAAAAGCTCAAGACCAACCTGGGCAACATGGCAAGACCCTAGTGCCACAAAAACTTAATCTAAAAATTATCTGGGTGCAGTGGTGTGGGCCTGTGGTTCCAGTTGCTGGGGAGGATGGTTTGAACCCAGGAGGTAGTTTTCTAAGTATTTTCAATCTGAAGTTGATTGAATCTGAGGATGCAAGCCCATGATAAGGAGGGCCACCTATACAGGGTTAAAGCCAGTATAAGCTGCAAAACAAAAGCAGGACAGGAAAAAGAAAAAGAAAAAAGAACAATCTCCAACCCAAATGAGTCAAGTGAAAAGTTGGAACCAGTTTTAGAGATAGAGCAATCACAGAAATGGATACGTGTCATGATAATAAAGATAAACATAAATGAATCATCTTTTCTGGTTGCCTGCTATATGCCTAATACTTGCTATCCTTGTACTAAACCCTTTAAGTTGAATATTTTTGTCTTCCTTTTGCAGATGAGGAAAGAGGTTCAAAGAAGTTCCACAACTTAATTAAACTAACATGCGATAAAACCACAACTCAGACACACGTCCATCTGATTACAAATCTCATTATTTCCCTTCAATTCCATGTTGCATGAGATGAACAAGAAGTATAGGGATTAACATGGAAAAATTCATGTAGCTGAGTTCAGGCACACAGGAAGATGTTTTTTGAGATTGCCATACTTTCTTTGGGAAAATTATAAGTATATTTAAGAGGGGAAATCAGAATATATAGTCAGTATATCTAGGGAGTGTTAAAATGAAATTATTTATATGGAATCAAGAAGTAAGGGAGCCCAAAAAAGCTAAGCTAGGCTCTGAGAACTAGAGCCTAGATGTCACAGACCTTTACATCAAACCATTTTGTGTTCCTTTGGTCTAAACCAACCATGGTAATCCTGTTTCCACTTGCCTGAGATTAGTGATTCCATTACCGTCCCTTAGGGATGACCATGTGACCCAGTTTTGGCCAACAAAAATCTACAAGAAACCTGTTGGGGGTAGGGCTTCTGGGAAATATTTTCCTACCCAATAAAAAGGAGCCTTCCTCCCATCCTTCCTGCTTAGTACATTGCCATAGACTTTGCAACATTTGGCCATGGCAGCCATCTTGTGACCCTGACCGGACTGTGAGGAAGCAAAAGCTTCCTATGACATAATAACTGACTATTCTGCAGCCTTTGCATATTGTTGGTAGTTTGGAAAGTACTTTTACAGACCTAATTTCATTTAGTGCTTAAATAACTCTGTGAAGTGGTTAATAGATATGTTCTAGAAGAATCCAAAAATTTGTAGATTCAACCTAAGTGACAGCATGACGGAAGAACTAAATGTTTCCAGGTGGTTTTCTAATCCTATATGGTATTCTCAAATAGTTTCCAATGTTGCCTAAAATGAGCTCTTGAAGGAGGCTTTGGTCTTCAGACCCTATAGGATGTTACAAAGAAAATCAGTTAATGTTCTAAAGCATAGGTTATATTTTGCTCAGAAAAGAATATTGAAATGGTTAAAGGCAAAAGCAGGCAAAACTATGAAGAGTACATAAGCATTTGTTGACACAATTTAGGGACCAATTACTGAGGAAGTGCCAAAGGCTCCCTGGCACTTTAGAAACCACATGGAGTATAAACCTTGAAAACTGTCTATCATACACATTTTATTATTGTTCATTTGGAGAAATTTCACTATACTTTTTCAGGGCAAATTTATAGCAGTGTTAAATCATTGCATTTCTACCTCCCAAATAGAAACTATTTCATTCTGTTAAGTCTTAATGTAAGAATCTACAATAGTAGTAATTGTATATAATTAAGTTCTATAGAGTGACATTGACCTAGAAATTATAGCACCTATAAGTAAAGTGGAATAAGGGGGAAATACATTTATTCAGTGCTTATCATATACCAGAAACCATCTGTTATATAATCTAATTTGACTTTCTCTTATGACTCTCTAACATTCTTATGAGATAAGATTATCAATAATCTATAAATGTGAATAAATCACACATTTAATGAAACAAGTTTCAGTGTATGATAAACCAGAATATCATCCTAACTTACTACACTCTTTCTATAGGGAAACAAAACACGCAAACTATTCAACTAGTTCAGTTTTTCAAACTGAGTCAAATAACCTTGTTTTATCCCTTATTTCAAAAAACCTGCTAGCTAAATAACTAAACATTTTTCAAAAACCTTTTAGTTAATTATTTTGAAATTTTAAGCTACGGCATTTGGAAAAATCTTTAAAAAGCAGGTTAAATGTATCTTGTTTAGGGGTATCTGGTATAATTATCCTTCTACTTCATATTTGATAAAAGTAGTTGATGTGAGTTACCTTTATTAAATTATCCCCAGATCCTGTGAGGTATGGATTATTCACATTTTATAAATGAGGAAAAAAATTCAGAAATATTAGCATGATGCCAAGGTTACAGAGCAAGAAAATGGTAAAGGCAGAACCCAAATCTAAATGTGTCTTGCTCCAATGCCCATGTCTATCTGCTACTCCTTGCTGTAATCACAGCATGATTTTATTTTAACAGATGATAGAAAACAATTCCTTTGAATTTCAAACCACAAAACGAACTGCTTCACGGGATGTAGGGTCTGTTAAACAATTTTTCTTAAATGAGAATTTTATGTATTTCCTATTTTTCTCCCTTAGGGAGTTGCAGAAGGAGCAAGAGAAAAGCTTTCACTGTTATTTCCAAGTCATGCTGCATGAATCATGTCCCGAGTAAATGTCATGGCAGTGTCTGCTACACAAACACACTGATAGCATCATTTTTTATTTTGTTTTTGTTTGTTTTTTAGAAGCGGAGGTTTCATTGTACTGCCCAGGTTGGCCTTAAACTCCTGGGTTCAAGCAATCCTCCCACCTCAGGCTCCTGAGTAGATGGAGCTACAGTTGCACACCACTGCACCTGGCTTCACTTTGTTTTCAAAGTCCTATTTCTACATTTGTGATGGCCCGACTGACCACCATTCAAAAGATCCAATCATTCTCTTCCCACCCCAAAAAAGACAAGCTTAACATCATTATTTAAATAGGCAAGTGTAGGCAGGTAGAGTCGAGTTGGACATTGATTTTAATAAAAATAAATGATATGATGGGCATTGGATTAAGACTTGAGTTTGAGTCCTGCTCTTTTCCTAATGACTGAAACTTTGGCAAGTTACGCAGTTTCTTTGAGCCTCAATTCCATGATATAGAGTCGTGCTTCTGAAACTGTATTTCTTAAGTTTCCAATCCATTTGAGGAAAAATACTTTTGAAAAAATATATGAATTTCTAGGAAAATTAAATAGAAAATGTAGACATATAAGATATATCCTCATTTTTTTAAGATTATTAAATTCAAGAAGCAGAAAATTACTCTCTAAAAGCTTCTAAACAGCCACTTTTCATTTCTGTATTGCCTTGCTGTGGACTGGAAAGAAAGAGTTCACAGCCTGCCACGTGTCCAGGATTCACACTTCAAATAGCACTAATCTTTAAGGATAAAAGCCTCTTTCTTCTTTGAAGGGTTGTTGTTAGAATTCAATGCATAATGTATGTGAAAAGCTTACAAAACTGCCTGGCACATACAAAACATAAGGAAGGGCCACTCCCTTCATTAAAATCAAACCCAGAACCTCTAAGAAAGTAACACCCGTAGACAATCTCCCGGGAAAACTGGGAGCAAAGTAAGACCCCCTGACTAAGGGCATTTGACTTTGTGCCCCAACTTTACCTTCTCATCAAGATTTTTTTCCTTCTCTCTCTCACTCTCATTACCACAGTAGCTCTCTCTCTCTTTCTATTTCCTTCCTGCTGCCACCAAGATATTGGCCTCATAGTGGTGAAAATTTCCTGACCATGCAGTATCAGAAACATAGTTCTAGAACCATCAGCAACTCAGCTTACAAAGTATAAAATCCTGGTCTTTACTCAACTTGTTTGTTGTTTGGTTCCATAAGCTCTTTGGAATAGAGGTTCTTGAGCCAGATTTGTGGCCACCTAGCTCTACTTGTTTTGTCCTTAGTCAAAGGACAAAAATCACTTAATATTATAGCTCTGGGCTTCAGTTTCCTGAAGTGTAAAATAAGGGAAAGAAAATGCCTACCTTATAGGGTCATTATGAAGATTAAATGAGCGGCCATACGTCAAGACCTGGGTATAGTAAGCAACCTGCTCAGTTGGTGTCAGCTATCAATCATCATCATCATCATCATCATCACATGGAACCTCCTGGGTTCTTCACTGCTCAGTTCCTGGCTAGTTCCCACACAGCAGAAATCATTCTGAATGGCCCCTCAGAGAAACATCCTCCTAGAAAAAGGCTCCTGCCCAGGACAGACCCTGCCATATCACCCAACTGACAATGGTCCACACTCTCAGATTCAATTTCTACTTGGAGACACCCTGCTTTTCCCTGAGTGATTGGTACCAGGAATAATCTCCTCTTTTAAGTGAGAATCCTTCCCCTACCTGGAAGTGGCTTGCCCATATAGGCCTGCACTCTGTCTTAACACATATTCCTACTGTGGCTTTCATGTAATATGTAACACAATATATAATACGTTTTGATATCCAGAAACCATTTCATCACTGTAGGCTTTATATTAGTTATCTAGTACCATAATAATGCTGTGTAACAAACCACCACAAACCAAACAACAATAAACATTTATTATTCATGCATCTGGGAGGCATGTTAGGAGATTTTACTGATCTTGGGTCAGCTAAGACATTCTTTTGCTCTTGTGCGGGGATTGGCTGGTTGTTGACTGACCTAGGATAGTTTTAGATTGGATGACTGAGGTGACTTTGCTCTGTTCTGTATGAGCAGAAAGATAATGCAAATATATGCTCATGGCTATGGTAGAGGACAAGAGCGAGTGGAAACCCATAAGTGCTTTTCAGACCTCTGTTTGTGCCTCATTTGTTAATATCCCATTGACCAACCCAGGTCATATGGTTTAGCCCAGAATAAGAGTGGAATAGCGCTGCAAAGTTAGGTGACAATGGACATAGGAGTGTGATCATGAAATGTTAATTCTGCCTTCCATTATTTTATATTTCTGTCCAATCATATCAGAAAAACCACTTGTTTCCAAGTCAGGACCGTCTATTAAGGCAAGGTGTTATTGAACATACACTCTAGGACTTCGTCTTTATGTTTGTTTAAACAGACTCAGTACTTTCCTTCTTTTTCTCCTACTAAGTGAAAAAGGAGCAACAGCAAACAGGTTCTTTTTTATAATAGATACATGAACATTTCATGTCATAATCTCCAGGATAGCTCATAACTTCTATGAGGACGAGTCTTCATCCCATGTTATTATTGTATTCTCAACAAATGAATCTAACATCCAAGGAATAATACTAAAATAACTACTTATTAGAGCTTAATGCTTTTCTCATAAAACTTGCAGAATGCAAAATGAGCTTTCCTACTGGAGGCAGACTCTCAGGGAGATTTCCTGTGTTAGGAATTTGATATTTTCCTTCCAAGTAAGAAAAAGAAAAACACTCACACGCCTATATTTTATTTTTCTGAAGTTATTTCCCAACAAAATGGAGTATTACTATTTCCACTTCTTGAAGAAGACAGTTATTTTAATTTGCGTGAAACTCAGTGACACCTTAGACAAAGGGAAATATGAACTCCCCTGTTATCAGTTTCTTCAATTGGTTATATCAGTAATTTCAGAGTGGGTCCCCTTCCACTTTCAGGAGAAAGTCAAAACCTCCCCATTCACCTTGCAATAAAGGAGCTGCCTGGTCATATCTGTGATTATGCATGGAGGGGTGATGGGGCAATGACAGGGTAAGGGGCATTGTCCAGACTCCAGCTTCCTTGCTATTGCTCTTGGCCCATTATTTGTGCTGAATAAGGTCAGGTGGCAGATTCCCCCTGAAGATGAGTGAAGCAAGGCAGCAGAAGTATGTAAAGGTGGTATCGTGATGTCGTGTAGTCTCACCCACTCTTCCCCATATTTATGTCACTGACTCACGCTCTTGCATAGACACTTCATGTTGCAATCCCTAGGATAGCTCATAACTCCTTTTGAGACCTGTTTTCATCCCTTTCTATTATGACGTTCTCAAGAAATGGGTTTTGTTTGACTCTGGGGTCAAAAAGCCTTGAGTTAGTATTTTAACTAAGCCACTTGGAAGCTCTGTGATCTTGAATATTTGAAAAGATTCTGTGAACTTGAGGTTACTCATATTGAAAATGAGAATATGTTTCTCATGCACACAAAGATACTGAATATATAGAAAGTTACTAAATATGAATTTCCTATGATCCCCTCTTCATCACTGCTCCCCCTCTCTACGTTCTAATTTTCTACTGCCCTGCTTCTTGGTTCTTTTCTCGCTACTACAGCCTTAAGCCTCATAGGCATTGCCTATCCAGGAGAGAAAAAGAGACACTGAAAGTAGCTGAATCTTAAATTAGAAGCTGCAACTTCCTGTGGACATCTCTACAGAAAAGCACTAATGTATCAGGAGTGAAGACACTCCAGAAGAAAGGAATAGGGAGCATGGAGATTCATCCTGACGAGAAAGGGAGTGCGGAATTTTTTTGTGTGCTTTATTGGCGTGAGACCCAGGCTTTCAGTGAGAGAGAGAGCGAGACTGAAATGACTTTGTTTTTCATGGAAATTATCATTTAACTTTTGATCTTGAGGGAATGCCACTGAGCCAAGTTCTGAAGTTTAGGTTTTGGGGGAGGGAGTAGAGGTGGTGAGACAGAATAGATGAAAAAAGAAAAGTACACTTCGTTCTGGGAGGAAGAGAGAGAGAGAGAGAGAGAGAGAGAGAGAGAGAGTGTGTGTGTGTGTGTGTGTGTGTGTGTGTAGCAAAGGAGGTGGCAGACACAGAGGTTAGGGAATTCCCTTTTCCTCCCTGCCCTCAGGAATTCAGTTTTAAAACACAAGAAGTCTTAGAGAAGCTGAAAGAAGGCTGTTCTTAATTCCCTCAGTTCCGTGCTAGTTATAAACACTGGAAAGAAAATGGGATTGAAGAATGTCTGGTAAAACAGCCACTGTAAACCTTTATTATCATATTTGTGGTTTCTGGGGTATGACTATAATGCCATCTTTTAAGATGTTACTTAAGCAATTGTGTTTAATTTTAAATTTCAAAAAGCTATCCCAAGTATTTCTTTTTTCCCCTCAATTTTCCACTTATATAAATGATTTCCTTGCTGCAGAAACTCATGCCTTGAGATGAATGCACAGTTTAAATATTTTCACTTTTGAAGAAATCTATTAATGATGCAAAATAATACATAGAGAAAACACAGAGCATTGGAGGGGTTAGGGCCTCTGTAAAGTTTCTGGTCCCGCTAGTCACAGCTGCCTGTATGACCTTGGGTGAAGTCCTTAACTTCTTTAAGTCTTAACTCCTACATGTGCACTACATGATGGGAAAGGCCTTTCCAGCTCTAAAAATTTGTTTCATAATTAGTCGAGGTCAATGTGACACCTAAAACAAAGTTAATATGAAATATAAGTCCATCCACTTCTTAGAGTCTGTGGACCTTACTTCTACAAGCAAGTTAATTTCTCCAAATTCCAATTTCCTCATCTATAAGATGGAAATTATAATACAGTTGTATCTATCCTGTTAGCCTTGTTGTGAGGTTTACATGAGAAAATGTTTGCAAACAGCTTAGCATAGTAACTGGCACTTAATAAGCACTCCAAGGATGTGGGTTAAGAAAGAAAAGAAAACAAAAGCTGCTGTGTTTCAGAGTCAAATTGCTCTCTGTGGCCCAAGTGGGTCCCTGTGGGCTCCCTGGTGTGCTCAGATGAACTACGGAAAGCAGAGTTAGCAAAACAAAGATCATGATGAAGACTATGATGATGAAAACATACCAGGCTTTGTTCAAAGTGCTTTATTTGTATCAACTCATTTGATCTGAATACAAACCCTGTAAGGTGGATAAAATTGTCATCCCTGTTTTATAGATGGGGAAACAGAGAAAGTAAGCAACTTGCCCAATGCCACATTGCTGGGAAAGTAACCTGCTTTCATTAGTGAAGCTGAACACTGACACTGTCCCTGAAGTATGTTTTTTTAAAAAAGTTATTTCAAATCCAACCTTTTTGGTTTTTCAAGGATGCTCAGAAAGTTAGCTGAATAAATAATGTCCAAGCCTGAGCCAACCCAAAATTTCCATGCCTGTATTTTCCCACCTGGCGCTAATGAACATGCACAAGGAGATGGCAACATTTGTCTAATGTTGTTAACTAATGCTGCCCCCTGCATGGTAATTATGAGTGGAGCTGTGCTGTGGCTTCAGCAAGCAGGTGGTGGAAATTCTTAATGAAGATTGCATTCACATTACAGTGTTTGGATATATTTTATGATGAGATTTGCTAAGGGCTCAAAACCTTTTCTGATTTGCTCACTTATCCTCAGAGCTAATAGGAGAGCTTGATGTAAAGAACTGGAAGCATGGAAAGAACTAAATGAAAATTGCATTAGAGCTACCCCTACATTAGAGACTGACTCTGAATGCTAATGAATAAGCTTCTGTGATGCTCTTCATGAAAGCAAAGTGATAGGAAGTAAAATATAGACTCAGAAGACCAATTCTGACTAAAGAGCACTGGCAGAGATTAAGAGACATTTTATCTGTTGGGGAATGAGCAGTTTGCTAAGAATTAAAAACTAGTTTTTCACTTACACATGCTAGTACACACACAACACTGGTTGTTCACTTCAACTAGTGAACTGGCTGAAGGATTGGATGAGGTTATGAAAGTTAAAGAAAACAGTTACTCGCGGTTAGGCGTGGTGCTCATACCTGTAATCCCTGAACTTTGAGGGACCGAGGCAGGCGGATCACGAAGTTAGAAGTTCAAGACCAGCCTGGCCAACATGGTGAAACCCCACCTCTACTAAAAACACAAAAATTAGCCAGGTGTGGTGGTGTGCATCTGTAATCCCAGCTACTCAGGTGGCTGAGGCAGGAGAATAGCTTGAACCTGGGAGGCAGAGGTTGCAATGAGCCGAGATGGCACCACTGCACTCCAGCCTGGGTGACAAAGCAAGACCCCATTTAAAAAAAGAAAAAGAGGAAAAGAAAATAGTGACTTGCTTTCTGTATTTAGAAGAGGTATTTATTTATGTTAATGCTGGGAACTGCACTATTGAAAAATGGTTTAATAACAATGGAACAATTTATGATTTATTCCTGCCTTGTTTACATCACAAGGTCATGGTGATATCTATGTTAATTTTTTACCCATGGATGCAGTATACATATTCAAATTCAATTAAATATATATATGCTAAGTAGAAAAAACAAGTCAAGCAGGAAATACTTACCTTAGAATTCTTCAGAAATTCTTCCAGGCTTAAGAAGAAAAATTGGCCTCATGGTAATATCGAAAGGCTTAAATTTTTTTTTTATTTGTAGTCGTCTCTGTTCAGCTTTTTCTTAGTAATTTCTTCTACTAATTTAATTGCTTGAGAGGAAAAAATTCATATTCAAAATTTCAAACTCTCAGCAATTGCATTCGCATTATCACCACTCTGTTAGTTGTATATCCACTTTTTGTTTGGGCTGAGAAGCTTATTTTAAAACCATGGTCCAAAATTTTCCTGTGTTTATTTTTCCCTATAGAATGTTCAATCTGTATTTCTCATTTTCAAAAAGCACAGTGAGTTCAATAGTGACATTTTTATTAGGGAGAATGTGGCAGATTAAGCCCAACTGCCCTAAGTCTCCAAAGACAAGAATATCTAAAGTGTCTCAGAGTTGACCATATTATTTTTCTCTCTTTAAGATTTGAATTTCTTCTTAATAATAAATATTAATTTTTGGTAGCTTGAGCTTAACTACAAGAATTAGTGGCTCTAAGATGATGAAATGATCTTTGTGTTCATGCCCACTAATTGTTAAACAAGAATGGCTTTTAATTTGAAGCAAAATGAGTTAATTTATACACTCTTATTATATGCACACAAATACTATTATGGGCATGCACACACGGAGGTCCAACTCTATTCTTAATTATTCATGCCAGTGGAAGGGAAGTAGGGACAATGCAGCCCTAGACACAATCTAAAACCCTTAAATATTTAAAATGTCCCGTTTGATTTTTATTTGGAACTGGAACATTTACCAAAATGCTATATGAACACTTAAGTATTTATTAAGCACCTGCTGTATGCAGAGCTCTAGGTACCAGGGGATATTACAGAGGATAAAAGGAATATCTGGCAAATCATATATCTGTTGAGAGATCAAGCCAATCAAAAGAAGGAATAAGCTGCACACCTGTGATGCTCACTAAAGACAACAGGGAAATAAAAGATCACTTGATATAAAGTAATTACCACAGCCTAAAATTTTCATGCTGAGCCTGTGAGGTTAAGGGCAGGCTTCTTGGGTGAAATGTGCCTTTATTATAGTTTTAAGGAATGGAGGATCATTCCAGGTCTCAAGAAAATTACAGAGAGGGAAGCCCAAGTAAGGCCATTGCCTTCTGGCTGCAGGATGGGTCATGGTAAATAACTTGCCCAGATCACAATGTGAAAGTGGCAGAATCCTGGCTAAAATTCCTGCTTTCCGATCCCTCATTCAGTGAAAGGATAGGTTCTTGGTCATCTGTAATTGGTGTAAAATAGCATTTCTGCATGGAATACTTTTAATAGCTGTTTCGACTATGGCCACTTAAGACAAAACAGGTTAAATCAATTTGATTGAATTGAGTCACTGGGGGGTTAAAACTACAGCCATACCCCAAGCCAGCTAACATCCCAGTACATTAAACAACTTGCTATGCATCACACACACCACACATATTTTCTCAGAGCTTCCATTTAGCTGGAATGCATCAGTATGATAGCACAAGTTGTTAAAATATTAAAACATTTCTGCACCAGTTGGTAAATAGTTGCTTCTCTGATCCTCACTCCCATACTTTTAACCACCTCAAGACCCACCCAGACTTCTCTTCAGTAAGACCTTATAATTCAGTAACTAAAAGGGACACACCAGGCCATCCAGGACCCTGCTTCAGCATTATGGCAAGCATTTGTTCTGATTGGCGAGTGCTGAGGTCTGCCTTCATTCTGATTGGTCACAACTGGTGTTATGCAAGTGATTATCGTATTACTTGTACTTTTCCTTTCCACTCCTTTGTTCCTTTTATTCTCTCTGCCTCCAGTGCTCTTTGTCATCATTTCCACCTATTTACTGGTTACCTCCTGTGTGTCACAGGGAACTAGCTTACATGGTCGTGGGCCCTGGTTAAGCAGTCTCTGTAAGGCTGTTGTCTCTACATGTGAGGCTGGAGCTTGAAGTCCATGGGGGAAGACAGGAAGAGAAAATCAGGAGTAGGCTGGCACCTCAAGCAAAAACAGGACTAAAACTGTGTCCCCTCTTGTTGCTTCTCACCTTGCTGATGAGAGTATCCTTCAGAAGCCGAAACCCTTCATCCCAGAGCTAAACACATACACCTCGCCTGGGAGTCAGACATGCTACTGAAGGTCATAGGGGAAAGTAGAGCAATGGCAGGCCAGCTGCTTCTTCCTACCAACAAGGTGAGTTAGCAGCCCCTCATACTTGCGCACTAAGAAATGACTGCTGCTACCCTTCTCCATGGCTGGGAATCTGCCTTGTGGCCCACCCAACCTAGAAACATAGAAGAAAGGAAATTCTGGGGAAGGCCATTCAGCCCAACCAAGTGGACACATGGCAAAGCCATCACACCTTGGTATCAAGGCTTAGGTCAAGTGTCATCTTCTCTGTGTGTCCTTTCATCTGCCCAGGCAGGAAGCCCTTGTTCCTCCTCTGAGTCCCCAAGGCCCCCTACCAAAATCACATAGTGGCATTTCGCATGCACCTAGCATTTTGAACAGGAAGAGTCTGCCCGCTGTATATCCACCACTAGACTGAAACTCCTTAAAGTTAGGATTTGAAGAGAGTCACACTGCCCAACACATAATGAGCAGTCCATAAAAGCTCATGGAATGAATGAGAGAATTAACACATAAATCATTAACTGACTGACCTAACACAAATGGTGTGGGAAGCAAGACTCAAGGGTGATATATTAGCTATCTATTACTGTGTAACAAATTATCCCCAAACATAGCAGCTTAAAACCACATATATTATCTCATAGTTTTTGGGGTCAAAGTGGTTTATCTGGGTGGTTCTGGTTCAGGGTATCTGCTGGCTGGAGCTGTATTCTTTTGAAGAGACTGGAGGATCAGTTTCCAAGCTCACTTCCCTCACTGTTGGTGGGAGGATTTAGTGTTTTATCACATGCGCCTCTCATGGTGCTGCTCACCACATGGCAGCTAGCTTCCTTCAGAGTGAGCTCCAGAAGAGAGAGACGAAGCCATATTACCTCTTACGACATAGTCTCTAAGTCATACACTGTCATTTCTACTTTATCCTATTAGTTAGAAATGAGTCACTTAGTCCAATCCACACTTGACAGAAAAAAAGTATTACAGAGTATGAATACCAGGAAGTATTGGGGCTATCTTAGAGGTTGCCTGGCACAGGTGGTAAGAAGGAAGGCTTTAGGGTGTGTGTGGCCATGCCATAGAGTTCTTTAGCTAACCTGCAAAGGATGAAGCTCGCTTTCCACTACTTAATGTGTAGAGTTTTTTCATTTATTCAATTTTTTTCTTTTTGGCTAAGTCTACTTATTGAAAAAAAGGCCTTTAACCCAAGCCAAAGATTGGGTTTTGTGGAAACACTGTCAAGGAAGAACAAAGAGAGGGAATCCAATTTTGGATCTAACCTTTCTTTACTAAAAATAATTTCCTTTGCTGCAGCCAAGTTTGATTTGGGCTCTTGAAGATACCAATGAGTTAAATAGAGCAATGCTGACATTTCTCTTTCTCTTTCTCTCTTCTTGTCACACTTAATGCTCACAACAACCCTATGAAGTAAATACTATTATTTCCTCATTTTTTACACAGGAGTAAACCAAAGCTCAGAGATTATGTGATTTGCCTAAGATCACACAGCTAGTTTGTGACAGGGCCAACATTCTGCATTCCTAACCACCTTATTACACTGCTGTCACCATACTTCTGTGGGACACACTAGGTGCTAGGGCAGGTGTGTATGCTTATTGCTCACTCTTCTCAGCATCCCTTTGAGATATGTATTATTATATTATCCCTATTTTATGGATGAGAAACTGAAGTTCAAAGAAACTATTACTTGCTTTAACCCACACAGTTAATACAATAGCAGCCCAAGATTCCAGTCTCACAACTGAATCAAAATTCCAGGCTCCTCCTACCACGTTTATTGCCTTCCAGCTCATTGGTTTCCAGACTGCAGCTCATTTCCCACAAGTGCACAGTGAAGTCAATTATAAGTGGGTCCCAACCAGCATTTAAAGTAATAAAATAATATAGAGTGGAAGAGAATTGGAGGGAAGGAAAGAGAAGTAAATGGAAAAGAACAGAATGGAAAATATTATCATGCATCACACATAATGGCAGTAAACGTTGCTCAGTGAACGTTTCATTTCTGTTATGTACATACTTAAGTGTGGTTATGTGTGAGTGTGTATGTGTGTGTGTGTTAGGATGTAAAATGCATTCCTAACTTTGGTTGGCATCAGAAAGCAACCACACGCCCCTGCTCTAGCCACTCCTTCTGTTCTCAACGTTACTGCCAATAGTTTATCCTCAGTGGACACACTTTCTGCAGGCCTTTGCAGTTTAGAAAAGGGTAGTTGTAATTCTTGGTGTGCTTCCTTGAGACTTTTCTGTGAAAATATAATTATTAAAGAAAACCCATATGCAGTTGGTTAACCTTATCCCAACTTACTAGGTGTATAAACTTTTTCCCTTTCTAAGGGTAGCTTCCCTGAATTTTACTTTTGCCATTTTTAAAGTGAGATAATTATGTGCTCACTGGTTGTTGCAAGGATTGAATGAGATTGTGTAAACTTTTTAACACACTACCTGGCACAGTAATCATTCAGTGAGTACCAGCTAGCTATTATTAAGTTATTTGCATAGGCTAGAGAAATCTTAAATAAGAATCTGTGTAAGGACATAAAAGGGTAAGAGGTATAGTGTTCTTTTCTAGTTTTGAAACCATGAAAAGATAAAGTAACTAAGTCTGCATTCTTTCAACTCATTTATACACCAAACATTATCAAATCCCTACTATGTGCCAAGGACTGGGCTAATCTACAGTGACATAGTGAGAGTTTTCAAAAGGTAGGAACCAAATTTATAGACACTCCTAAAAGTTGGGTTGTATTAGAAGAGTAAAGTGATAAATCACTATGGCACCTTATTTTATGATTATAGACAAGAGTGATCATCCCTTGACTCTCACACATAAGCTCCGTCAAATGAACTTCAGTGATAATAGCCTCATTTTTTAAAGCCGTGTCCATCTGGCATCCGATTGATTGAATCTGAAGTCCTCACTTTCCATTTTTATAGCTTGGTTCCTTCTCTCTGCATGCCACAGTTGGGAGGATTGATTTTACTTGTACATTTTCCTTTCTTTTTTCTATTTCCCAGGTCCCTCTTTTTCTCTCCCACCTCGTCCCTCCATCACCGATTCTCCTCCTGTGTTCTGCCAGTTGTCTCCAGCCTTAATCTATGGTACTCACATTTTTTTTCCTATGCACATTTACAGTGAGAGGTAGGTTAGCAAGAAACAAAGTGTGGATTTTAGGGAAAAAAGACCATGGAACACCAGAACACTGGCTGCTGTATCTTCGCTTTTTTTGGCAGGGGATGGGGAACTTACCACACAAAAATTGCTCAGACTTAAGGTGCATGTGGATAATTTAACACTACATCCCAAAGAATCATGTATTAAAGGAGGGCCTCAGAAATAATGGTTGGATTTAATTGAATATAAAAAATAATATTTTACCTTGTATTTACCATTAAAAAGTCAGAAACAGTAATTTTTGCATTCATGTGCCCTTTTAAACCTCACACAGTATTTTTATATGCCTTGTCTTTTATTTCGCACATTTATATTATACCTCCATGATTCATAAAACCAATGAGAACAAAGACTG
This sequence comes from Sapajus apella, assembly GCF_009761245.1. Taxonomy (NCBI): domain Eukaryota; kingdom Metazoa; phylum Chordata; class Mammalia; order Primates; family Cebidae; genus Sapajus; species Sapajus apella. Next base: position 13,835,248 of record NW_022436982.1, read on the forward strand.
TTTGATGTTCCAAGAACCCCATGAAGTAGACAGAGTAGGTATTTGATCCTCAGTTTTCAGACAAAGAAACAGCCCTAGAGATATTGTGTCTTGCTCAATGTCACTTACTTAGTAAAGAGGAAAGTTAACGCTGGAATCCTAGACTTGCACGGCCCATACACTCCTGTCTGTGCCCAAGGCCCAGACTTGCCTGGAGTCCAGCGTAGTAATGCCTACACCGTGGCTTGGGTCCCTACTGCACCATAGATCCTCTGTCTGTCCTGTGGAGCTTGGGTTACAGGAAGCCCCATGGTGGAGAACAAACAGACCTCTGGGTAGACTTTGCTAGGGAAGCTTTGCTAATTTGCAGCAGCTGGGCAATATTTCTCATGAGTATCTATCAGCATAATTGTCACATTATTTCACTGTGGTGGCAGGGACTCAGCTCTAAATCACCTGGGTCTTCGTCTTTCAGTGGCTTCAAGACAACCAGAGGAGCCTGCTCTTAAGCCTGGCTATTCTCTAGGCAAGATATCCCAACCATGAGTCTGTACTGCCAGGCTATGAGGATCCCCTCAAGGACCCTACACATTGATTCCCTAGACGTGAGCAGAATTCCCTGGAAACAAGCTATTTCTGTACCTTGGTAGAATAAGAGAAAACTCTGTATCCCCACTACCATGACCCTATGGCCACTGACAGTATGGCTAAGGTCTGGGTGGTGAAGGATACAGCTACCATTGTCATCATGAATTATTACAAAACAGACAGGAGAGCATTCAGCATTGTGAGCAATAGGCAAGGCTGAGAGACGTCTGCTACACATCCCGCAAAGTTCTTCCCACCAAGGAGATCAAGTACCTTCAAGTGACAGAAGCATTCCACAAACCAAAATTCTATAGGAGAGAAATAATGAAAAAAGAGAGGCCGCCTGAATGGCCCAGTCCACTCTAAGCAGCACCCAACCCTTTCCCTAAGCAGAAACCCAGAGACTGGTTCACTTCTGGTACTTCCACAGCCTTATCTGGTCCAAATTCCAGCAAAGTTCAGTTTTGGAAGTGGGGATAAAGACAGAAACTCATCAGAAAAATGGAGCATATTTGAACAAAGCCTACACTCCCACCCCTACCTCAGGAGTCTGCTTCAGGAGGCTTTGTCACCTGGACTACAGAGGAGAACAGTAGCCCCTTTCCAGTGAATCTGACCTATTCTCAGGCTATATCCAGGCCATCTGCATGGCTGTAAATCCAGCAACCTTTAAGCCGGCAAAGACAAACATCCCAGAGATAGAAGAACAGAAATGATTGCCATAGACCATAATCTCAAACTTGAATATGCTTATTATACCTGCTGGATTCTAGAGCTCTTTCTATTCCAGGGATTCTGGATAGTGTTTTGTTCACCACTCCTTTTTCAGCTTGGCTCCAACATAAGGAAAGTATATTTTTTTTTTTTAAATTTTAAACTGAGGCTAGAGCTGGAGACATAATTAGCTTAGAGAAGTATGAGTACAAAGTTTGTCTTTATTGTATGGAAGAATTCATTTGTACTGCTTTAATTTAAAGTCAGCCTAAATAACCTCAGCAGTAATGTATTTTGTGTCATTTACTCTAGACAAGAACATTTATCATTGCTTATTAGGTAAATGATGTTGTCTTTGTCAGTGCAGGCTGTTATAACAAAATACCATAGACTAGATGGCTTATATATGTCAGAAATGTATTTCTCACAGTTCTGGAGGCTGGGAAGTCCAAGACCAAGGCTCTACAGATGCAGTGTCTGCTGACTGGCCTACTTCCTGGTTTATAGACAGCTCTCTTTTTGCCGTGTCCTCACATGACAAAAGGTATGAGAGAGTTCTGTTTTATAAGGGCACTAATCCCATTCATGGGAGTTATGCCTTCATGATTGATATGGTTTGTCTGTGTCTCTACCCAAATCTCATCTCAAATTGTAATTCCCACAATTTCCATGTTGTCATGAGAGGAAGCCGGTGAAAGGTAATTGAATCATGGAAACGGGTATTTCCCATGCTGTTCTCGTGTTAGTGAGTAAGTCTCATCAGATCTGATGATTTTAAAAACAGGAATTTTCCTTCACAAACTCTCTTACCTGCTGCCATCCAGTAAAATGTCACTTGCTCCTCCTTGCCTTCTTCCATAGTTGTGAGGCCTCCCCAACCATGTGGAACTGTACATCCATTGAACTTCTTCTTACTAGTCTCGGATATGTCTTAATCAGCAGCGTGAAAATGGACTAATACAATTAATGGACCTAATCCAACCAAAAAGCCCCCACTTCTAACTACCATTATACTGGTGATTAGGTTTCAACAGATGAATGGCCAGGGGACACAAATATTTTGGTATAACAAATGTGTAAGTTGTTCCAAAACTCAGGCTTCTTGATGCCTGTATCACTATCAGTGTGATCACTGACAAATTATGTAGTAGCAATGTTCACTGACTGGTTTAGACAACTTTGGCCCTCTTGACCCTGTGAAGGTACTATGTTCTGGCCTTGTCAGTTAGAGGGACCTAGGATCTGTTTGAGATCTGGCTACAGCTAAAAGCTAAACTTAGCAGGGACTCCTCACCTTTGCTGTAACTGGACTCTCCCCTCCCTACCTTGTTGGCAGACCTAAAAGATCACTTTGGCCTGCAGCCAGTTATTAATGTGGTACCTCTAGGGCCAGTGCTGTTGGAAAAATGCTTCTGTTTTACGAATTACACAGAGCAAACACTGGTCTTAGCTATTCTTTCTTGTATTTTATAGTGAGATTAATTTAATTCCAACATGATTGAAAACTTTGTAAGGGAGAAAATTTGGTGTACTGGTTTGGTACAGATAAAAGGAAGCTAAAGTTTTTTTAAGTGAAGGAGATAGTAACTATAGTTATAACCTTGAGGTTCATGAGAAACTAGCATTACCCTGTTTTGATTGCCTTGTTCATCTCAGGGATTAACACGTTTTTTGGAAGGGGATGAAGGAAATTATAATTCCTCTATACAAAAGCATTTTTCTCCAAAAGTAGACCCATACCTTTATATGCTCACATAGCTTATTGAGGAAAGAAAATAGGAAACTGCCTTATTTTTATGTATTACATATGTATTCAGCCATTGTCTTGAGCACTGCCTCAAATATCTGTTGTTTTTGTTTTGGGTGGTATCTTGTCTACAAAAGTAGCTGATCTTTCCACAGAGAGAACTGAGTCTAAATTATCAAGACAATTAACTTATTTGTATCTTCTGTGTTATGGTTGTATCTCTCACTTGATTTGACAACAAAAATCCTTACCAACATCTCAATAAAAAAAGAAAACAAAAGAAAAATAACCTGAGAGTTTCTACTCATATCCTAGTTTTTTATTCACTCTGTCACATTTCCTACCTGTAAACAGTTTATTGTTGAATCTTCACATCACTCCAACATGAATAGTATCACCTTTCTATTACAGAACAATAACTTTATCTCTTTAAATCTAAGACCCCATTAATTATAAAGACACATCATTATGTTGTGTACCACCACACAGAAAACAGTGACCTAATTCAATTAAACTATGATATATCATTAATTGTGGGACATAGCCTAATCTCAGAAAGAGCATAATATAAAGATATTTGCATCTTAGAATTGATTAAAGTGACTACATAAAAAATGTAGAAAAATAAGACAATTTTTACCAGAATTAGAATTGAGTATATGTTTATGATAGTTAAATGAACTACTTTAAAAAAAATGACAAGCTGGGCACAGTGGCTCACACCTGTAATCCCAGCACTTTGGGAGACCAAAGCAGGCAGATCACAAGGTCAGGAGTTCGAGACCAGCACGGCCAACATGGTGAAACCCTGTCTTTAGTAAAAATACAAAAATTAGCCAGGTGTAGTAGCACATGCCTGTAACCCCAGCTACTCAGGGGGCTGAGGCAAGACAATCGCTTGACCCAGGAGGTGAAGGTTGCACTGAGCTGAGGTGGTAACATTGCACTCCAGCCTGGGTGAGAGAGCAAGACTTCATCTCAAGAAAAAAAAGTCAGCCTCTTTTTTCCTGTAAAAGAAAAGATGGCATTACTATCTATGTACATAATTTTAAGTTCCTTAGAACTCAATTGCTGATTTAAATGGTAATTGTTAACCCATATGATTGTTGGTTGTTACCAGTTCCAGATTCTCTTCTTATAGATATGGGCAGAAGAGAAGTTCTCCAGTAAAGAAGCAACAACGGTACACCTCTCAGAAGAATGTAGGGAAGGCTTTTACACCGAAAGAGGTTTCTCAGAGTTAGCCGTTATGTGAGAAATAAGACCTAGTTGTGCTATTTTCCCCAGAGAAGGGGTTGCAATATCGAGGGAAATGTTTCAGTATTCTTAAAACCAGAGGTGGATATAATAGGGACTCTCTTGATCTTATAAAAAAAATCTGGTGGAAAATGTTTTATTGGCTAATACATGCATAGTCCCAGTAAATTTGCAAAATCAATGATTTTCAGTCTTTCCTAGGGAAACATGCCTCCCTGTTTGCCTGGAATAAGCCTATGTTTATGTCTATTTTCCCAATTACTATTGGTATCACTCCCTTTCAGTCTCAGAAAGATCCTGGCTAAGACTATAAACTACATGGTCACATTGTCTTACTTACTCCTTATCCAGCATTAGTGCTTGAGTTGCCTTGGGTTTTTGGTTAACCTCTCATCTGTATACATTATTTCCATAGCTAGATCCTTGTCTCTCAAGTTGCAGTAGAGGTATCCCCAGGACTCTGCTATGGTATCTCAGGGAATACAGGGATCCATAAAATAATTATGGGGCATCTTTATGAAGTATAAAATCATGTTTGAATACAATTGTATCATTTAATAGAAGAAAAACTTTAGATAAACCTTAAAGATTTAACATATTTAAACTTTCAAGTAGATTTAGCTCTCAGGAGCTTCCTTCTTTTTCACCCTAGATCCATAGTTCCCAAACTGTGCTGAGGCACCTCAGGGAGCTAGAGTGAACTCATGGGGCATCATGGAATGCTTTATTTTTTTGAGGAAAAAGCAGAGATATTCAATATCAAGAGGACAGTGTGTAAACTACTAGCTCAGGATAATAATATTTTTGATAATAGATTATACTACATTTTGTTTGATAACATATCTTTGAAAAGCTGCTTTTTAGCAGTTGCGATGAAAAAAAGCAACTACTGCATGAAAATAAATATGAAACAGATAGGCAGTATGTGATTCCAAAGTTTTAAAAGTTGTTCAGCGCTTAATAGGTGGACATCCCCTTAATAAGTAATTGTAGTTATTTAAGAACTGAATAAAAACATTTGTATTGTTATTTAATGGCTACTTGTTATTAGGGCATAAAAATTAAATGATGTGGACCTATCTACTTCATAAGTGGAATTGTATAGGTTTCTTTTGATCTGAGGTGCCTTGAGAAAACTGAGACACTAGGTTTCCCTGAACTAAAAAAGTCTGAGAATCTCTGCCCTATATCATGAAAAGTACTTATTCAGTCTTTCCTGGCATTTGGTGTAACTTTATGGAAAAGTTTGAGCGGCAGAGTATTAGACAATAATATCCTTAAGGAGAGAGAGCAATATGTGTGATTCTCAGAGCTGCCATGGTACCTAGCTGAACACATTGAAAAGTATAGTTTTTTAATATTTTTCCTTATTTGCTTTTTTCCCATTATGTTTTCATGTTCTTCTAAGATCAGTTCTCACTTACTGATTTACAGCTATACAGGAGAAGGAATATCAATACAATAGAGAATGAACAAACAATGGAAACAATATCTTTCTTAGGGAAAAATCAATAAATTGATAAGCTTATAGTTATACTAATCAAAAAGAACAGGGAAGACACAAATTACCAATGTCAAGAATGAAAGAGGGGACATGATCCAGATGCTAAAGAACATTAAAGGGATAATAAGGCAATGTTATGAATAATAAATTAGACAACTTGGATGAAATAATCCAAGTATTTGATCCAGTATTTGAAAAAATAACACTTTCAAAAACTGACCTAATAAGAAATAGAAAACGTTAATAGCCTTATACAACTTTAAAAAATAAATTTGTAATTATAAACCTTATCAAACATATATTTTAAAAAATCCAGGCCCAGATAGCTTCATGGGTTAAAGTCTACCAAACATTTAAGAAAGAACTAATACTAATCTTATACAAATTATTTCAGAAAATAGAGGTGTAAAAAACACTTTCCAACTAACATGAAGCTAGTATTACCCTTATACTGAATATAGACAAAGAAACACAAGAAAACTATAGACAATTGCACCTTATGAAAACTGGCAAAAACATGTCTGGCAAATATTAGCCAACAAAACCCAACAGTGTATATGAAATAATATGTCACAAGAAAGAAGCAAAAATACGTGATTATCTTGTTAGATATAAAAAAGCCATTAGACAAAGTTATGTCTCAGGTATGTTATAAACTCTGAGGAAATTGAGAATGAAAAGGAATTTACTTCACTGATTAAGGGTACCTTCAAGATAAAATCAGACAGAGAGAGATCCAAAATGGCCTAATAGGAGCAGCTCAAGAGTGCAGTTCCCAGCGAGAAGAACACAGAGGGTGAGTGATCGCCACATTTCCAAATGAGATTTTACTGCCCACAAACCAGGAGATTCCTGGGCTGAAAAGTGCCACAGTTTCCACCACAGCTGTTTCAACCAGGCTGCAGGTCTCTGCACGAAACCTCACACAAATCCAGATGGCCGTTTCAACAGGTGCATGGAACGCCTGGGATACAGAGGCACCCATTCAACTGAAAAAAAAATGGGGTTGAAACAGTGAGCCAGGTGATCTGGCTCAGCAGGTCACCCACAACAATGACCAGCAATCTGAAATGCTCTGGATTGAGAGTTTCACAGGAAGTGCCCCAGACCCGGGATGGTCCAGTTCAGTGCGGGGAAGAACATCACCCATTATGAAGGCAGTCCACCACTACTGAGGCAGTCCACCATTACCGAGGCAGTCTGCCATTACCGAGGCAATGCACCATTACTGAGGCAATGCACCATTATTGAGGCAGTCGACCATTACTGAGGCAGGCCATCATTACTGAGGCAGATCACCATTACCGAGGAAGTTCTAACTGTACCTCTGTAAACAAAACCACAAGGAAGTTCACACAGCAGCTAGGCAGAGCCCATGGCAGCTGAGCAATGTATCTGCTGTCAGACTGTGACTAGACTACCTCTTTGCTGGGCAGGGCATCTCTGAAAAAAGGCAGCAACACATCAGCAACTTATAAATAAAGTCCCACCTTCCCAGGACAGAGCACCTAGGAAAAAACGTGATTAAGAATTCGCTAGCAGTAGACTCAAACATACCTGCCCAGCAGCTCTGAATGGAAAAACAGAGCTCGCAGTTCTGCACTTGAGCTCATATAAGGGACAGACTGTCTCCTCAAGCAGCTCCCTGATCCCCATATATCTAAAGAGACACCTCATAAAGGAAATCTCAGGCTGACATCTAGAAGGTACCCTTCTGGGATGAAGATAACAAAAGAAGAAACCAGGGGCAACCCTTACTGTTCTGCAGCCACTGCAGGTGATCCTCAGGCAAGCAGGGCCTGGAGTGGCCTCCAGCAGTCCTACAGCAGAGGGGGCTGACAGTTAGAAGAAAACTAAAAAACAGAAAGAAATAACTTCAACATCAACAAAAAGGACATCCATTCAGGGACCCTATCTGAAAGTCACCAACTACAAAAATCACAGGTAGATACAGCCATGAAGATGGGAAGAAACCAGCACAAAAAGGATGAAAACACCAAAAACCAGAATGCTTCTCCTCCTCCAAGGGATCACAACTCCTCACCAGCAAGGGAACAAAGCTGGATGGAGAATGAGTCTGATGAATTGACAGAAACAGGCTTCAGAAGGTGGGTAATAGCAAACTTCTCTGAGCTAAAAGAACATGTTCTAACCCAATGCAAAGAAACTAAGAACCTTGAAAAAAGGTTTGGCAAAAGGCTAAAGAGAATAAACAGCTTAGAAAAGAATATAAATGACTTAATGGAGCTGAAAAACACAACACGAGAACTTTGTGAAGCATACACAAGTTTCAATAGCCGAATCAACCAAGCAGAAGAAAGGATATCAGAGATTGAAGATCAACTCAATGAAATAAAACAAGAAGGCAAAATTAGAGAAAAAAGAGTGAAAAGAAATAAACAAAGCCTCCAAGAAATATGGGATTATGTGAAAAGACCTATTCTACATTTAAAAGGTATTCCTGAATGTGATGGAGAGAATGAATCCAAGCTGGGAAATACTCTTCAGGATATTATCCAGGAGAACATCCCCAACCTAGCAGGCAGGCCAACATTCAAGTCCAGGAAATAGAGAGAACACCACAAAGATATTCCTAAAAAACAGCAACCCCAAGGCACGTAATTGTCAGATTCACCAGGGTTGAAATGAAAGAAAAAATGCTAAGTGCAACCAGAGAGAAAGGTTGGGTTACTCACGAAGGGAAGCCAATCAGACTCACAGCAGATCTCTCAGCAGAAACTACAAGTCAGAAGAGAGTGGGACCAATATTCAACATCCTTAAAGAAAAGAGCTTTCAACCTAGAATTTCATATCCAGCCAAACTACAGCCAAACTAAGCTTCATAAGCGAAGGAGAAATAAAATCCTTTACGAACAAGCAATTGCTGAGAGATTTCGTCACCACCAGGCCTGCCTTACAAGAGCTCCTGAAAGAAGCACTAAACATGGAAAGGAAAAACCAGTAACAGCCACTCCAAAAATGTACCAAATGGTAAAGAGCATCGACACAATGAAGAAACTGCATCAACTAACAGTCAAAACAACCAGCTAGCATCAAACTGGCAGGATCAAATTGACACATAACAATATTAACCTTAAATGTAAATGAACTAAATGCCCCAACCAAAAGAAACAGACTGGCAAATTAGGTAAAAAGTCAAAATTCATCAGTGTGCTGTATTCAGGAAACCCATCTCACATGCAAGGATACACCTAGGCTCAAAATAAAGGGATGGAGGAAGATTTACCAAGCAGATGGAGAGCAAAAAAAAGCAGGTGTTGCAATCCTAGTCTCTGATAAAATAGACTTTAAACAAACAAATATCAAAAGAGACAAAGAAGGGCATTACATAATGGTAACAGGATCAATGCAACAAGAAGAGATAATGATCCTAAATATATATGCACCCAATACAGGAGCACCCAGATACATAAAACAAGTTCTTAATGACTTACAAAGAGACTTAGACTCCCACACAATAATGGTGGGAGACTTTAACACTCCACTGTCAATATTAGACAGATCAATGAGACAGAAAATTAACAAGCTTATCCAGGACTTGGACTCAGATCTAGACCAAGTAAATCTAATAGACATCTATAGAACTCTCCACCCCAAATCCACAGAATATACATTCTTCTCAGCACCACATCGCACCTACTCTAAAACTGACCAGATAATTGGAAGTAAAACATTCCTCAGCAAATGCGAAAGAACAGAAATCATAACAAACAGTCTCTGACCACAGTGCAATAAAATTAGAACTCAGGGTCAAGAAATTAACTCAGAACTGCACAACTTCTTGGAAACAGAACAACTGGCTCTTGAATGTTGACTGAATAATCAATGAAATGAAGGCAGAAATTAAGATGTTCTTTGAAACCAATGAGAATGAATACACAATGTACCAGAATCTCTGGGACACATTTAAAGCCATGTCTAGAGGGAAATTTATAGCAATAACTGCCCACATGAGAAGCAAGGAAAGATATAAAATTGAGATCCTATCATCAAAATTGAAAGAGCTAGAGGAGCAAGATCAAAAAAACTCAAAAGCTAGCGGAAGACAAGAAATAACTAAGATCAGAGCAGAACTAAAGGAGATAGAGACACACACAAAAAAACCCTTCAAAAAATCAATAAATCCAGGAGCTAGTTTTTTGAAAAGACCAACAAAATAGACCACTAGCCAGATTAATACAAAAGAAAAGAGAGAAGAATCAAATAGATGCAATAAAAAATGATAAAGGGGATATCATCACCAATTCCACAGAAATACAAACTACCGTCAGAGATTACTATAAACAACTCTATGCACATAAACCAGTAAACCTGGAAGAAATTGATAAATTCTTGGACACTTGCACCCTCACAAGCCTAAACCAGGAAGAAGTTGAGACCCTGAATAGACCAATAACGAGGGCTGAAGTTGAGGCAGCAATTAATTAGTAGCCTACCAACCAAAAAAAGCCCAGGTACAGATGGATTCACAGCTGAAGTCTACCAGATGTACAAAGAGGAGCTGGTACCACTCCTTCTGAAACTATTCCAAAAATCCAAAAGGAGGGAATCCTTCCCAAATCATTTTTGAGACCAACATCATCCTGATACCAAAACCTGGCAGAGACTCAACAAAAAAAAAAGCTTCTGGCCAATATCCATAATGAACATAGATGCAAAAATCTTCAATAAAATACTGGCAAACCAATTGCAACAGCACATCAAAAAGCTTATCCATCACGATCAAGTAGGCTTCATCCCAGGGATGCAAGGCTGGTTCAACATACACAAGTCTATAAACATAATCCACCACATAAACAGAACCAAAGACAAAACCCACATGATTATCTCAATACATGCAAAGAAGCCTTCAACAAAATTCAATAGCCCTTTATGCTAAAAACTCTCAATAAACTACGTATCGATTGAATGTATCTCAAAATAATAAAAGCTATTGATGACAAACCAACAGGCAATATCATAGTGAATGGACAAAAACTGGAAGCATTTCCTTTGGAATCTGGCACTAGACAAGGATGCCCTCTTTCACCACTGCTATTCAATATAGCATTGGAAGTTCTAGCCAGAGCAATCAGGCAAGATAAAGAAATATAGGAAAATAGGAAGTCAAATTGTCTCTATTTGCAGATGACATGATTGCATATTTAGAAGACACCATTGTCTCAACCCAAAATCTCTTTAAGATAATAAGCAACTTCAGCAAAGTCTCAGGATACAAAATCAACAGGCAGAAATCACAAGCATTCCTATACACCAATAACAGACTAAAAGAGAACCAAATCAAGAGCAAACTCCCATTCACAATTGCTACAAAGAGAATAAAATACCTAGGAATACAACTATCAATGATGTGAAGGACCTTTTCAAGGAGAACTACAAACTACTGCTCAAGGAAATAAGAGAGGAGACAAACAGATGGAAAAACATTCCATGCTCATGGTTAGGAAGAATGAATATTGTGAAAATGGCCATACAGCCCAAAGTAATTTATAGATTCAACACTATCCCCATCAAGCTACATATGACCCTCTTCACAGAACTGGAAAAAAACACCTTAAGCTTCATATGGAACCAAAAGAGAGCACATAACCAAGACAAGCCTAAGCAAAAAGAGCAAAGCTGGAGGCATCATGCTACCTGACTTCAAACTATACTACAAGGCTACAGTAATCAAAACAGCATGGTACTGGTACTAAAACAGAGATATAGACCAGTGGAACAGAACAGAGGCTTTGGAGGCAACACCATGCATCTACAACCATCTAATCTTTGACAAACCTGACAAAAACAAGCAATGGGGAAAGGATTCCCTGTTTAACAAATGGTGGTGGGATGACTGGCTGGCCATGTGCAGAAAAAAGAAACTGAACCCCTTCCTGACACCTTACACTAAAATTAACTCCAGATGGATTAAAGACTTAAACATAAGACCTAACACCATAAAAACCCTAAAAGAAAACCTAGACAAAACTATTTAGGACATAGGCATAGGCAAGGACTTCATGATTAAAACACCAAAAGCATTGGCAACAAAAGCCAAAATAGACAAATGGGATCTTAAACTCCAGAGCTTCTGTACAGTAACAGAAACAGTCATTAGAGTGAATCGGCAACCAACAGAATGGGAAAAAATTTTTGCAATCTACCCATCTGACAAAGGGCTAATATCCAGAATCTACAAAGAACTAAAACAGATTTACAAGAAAAAAACAAACCCATTCAATAGTGGGCAAAGGACATGAACAGACACTTTTCAAAAGAAGACATATATGAAGCCAACAAACATATGAAAAAATGCTCGTCATCACTGGTCATTAGAGAAATGCAAATCAAAACCACGTTGAGATACCACCTCACACCAGTTAGAGTAATGATCATTAAAAAAATCTGGAGACAACAGATGCTGAAGAGGATGTGGAGAAATAGGAACACTTTTACACTGTTGGTGGGAGTGTAAATTAGTTCAATCATTGTGGAAGACAATGTGGCGATTCCACAAGGACCTAGAAATAGAAATTCCATTTGACCCAGCAATCCCATTACTGGGTATATATCCAAAGGATTATAAATCATGCTGTTATAAAGATACATGCACATATATGTTCATTGTGGCAGTGTTTATAATAGCAAAGACCTGGAACCAACCCAAATGCTCATTGATAGACTGAACAAGGAAAATGTGGTACATATACACCATGGAACGCTATGTAGCCATAAAAAATGATGAGTTAGTTTTCTTTTCAGGGACATGGATGAATCTGGAAACTATCATTCTCAGCAAACAGACACAAGAACAGAAAATCAAACACCCCATGTTCTCACTCATAGGTGGTATTGAACAATGAGAACACATGGACACAGGGAGGGGAGCATCACACACTGGGGTCTGTTGGGTGGAATAGGGGAGGGACAGCAAGGGGTAGAGAGGTTGGGGAGGGATAACATGGGGAGAAATGCTAGATATAGGTGACAGAGGGGTGGAGGCAGCAAACCACATTGCCATGTATGTACCTATGCAACAATCCTGCATGATCTGCACTTGTACCCCAGAGCCTAAAGTACAATAAAAAATAAAAATTAAATTAAAATTAGAATTTAAAAAAAGGTAAAATCAGAAAGACAACAGTAACAAAAAACTAAAGCTAATAGACACAATGGAGAATGCTTCAATGCTTTATATCTAAGATCAAGAAAAATTGAAGGATATCCATTTTCAAAACTTGAACTACAGTTCGTAATGAGTGCAGTAAGCCAGGAGAAATAAATAAAAGCCTTGCATGTTGGAAAAGAATGTGTAAAAACTTTTATTCGCAGACAACATATTTATTTATAAAGAAAATACAGAATCTAAAGCTACTGGAAACAAGTGAATTTGGAAAGGATACAGGATACCATGCCAATATACAAAAACCAGTTGTTTCTATATACCATCAATACATAATTTAGAAATTATGATTTAAAAGCAACTCTATTTACAATAGCATCAAAATAAAATATTTGGGAATAAATTTAACAAAACTCCCCAAGACTTGCACACTGAACTACAAAACATTGCCAAAGGAAATCAAATGCTTACATAAGTGTTGAGAAATCATGCTCATGGATTGAAAAACTCAATATATTTAAAATGTCAGTTCTCCTTAAATTTATCCATAGATTCAGTGTAACCCCAATTAAAATCCTTGTGGAGTTTTAAGAAAAGAAATTGATGAGAAAATTCTAAAATTTGTATCAAATGGTAAAGGAGTTAGAATAACCATGACTATTTTGTGAGAGATTAAGGCTGGAGGATTTATACTACCTAATTTCTTGATTTATCATGAAACCACAGTAATCAAGATTCTGTGATATTGTTTTGAGTATAAATATAAAAATCAATGGAACAGAATAGACTTCAGACATAAGCCCTTCTTTTATGGCCAGGTGATGGTTAAGAAAGGTATCAAGGCAATTCAATGGAAAAAGGATAATGTCTTTTAACAAATTGCACCAGGCACTGGACATCTATATAGAAAAATATAAATCTTGACCCTTACCTTAAACATTACACAAAAATTAATTCAAAATGTACCATAGACCTAAATATAAGTAAAACTGTAAATATTCTAGAGAAAAAATTAGGAGGAAAAAAAACCTTTGTGACATTAGGTTAACCAAATATTTCTTAGTACATACACACACATAAACACTAAGCTATAAAAGAAAAGATTGGTAAGTTGGACTTCATAAAAATAAAAAAGCTTTTCCCCTTCAAAAGACACTGTTAAGAAAATGAGAAGCTAAGTCACAAGTTTGAAAAAAAATCCAGAACATGTCAAACACACACACACACACACACACACACACACACACACACACACACACAGACAACTTAAGAAAAACAACAACGCAATCTTAAATGGGTAGAAGATTTGGACATTTCCTGCAAAAGTTCTATGAATAAGTTCCCATTATGGCCAAACCTCTTAATGAGGAAGTGATACATCCTGGCAGAAACTCATCAAAGGCCTGATGGAGCAGCCCCTTACCTGTTCTTCAGCAATGGGTAAGACCAACTAGATAACTTAATTAGAGAACATCACAGCTCCCCAGGTGGTAGAGCCTTTGATGTCACATGTGCTTCTGACTTGATCTGTAATACAGATGTCCTGTGGTCACAAAGTTGCTCCATTTTGTAAAAACCTTGCTGGCCCTGGACAGACTTTATAATAAATCTATAAGTCTGACAGCTTTATGAGAGACCAAGTAGCTTAAACAAGATACAAGTTATTTTTTTGTGATAATAATAGCAAACTCTTCTATAGCTTTATACCAACCTCTAGCTTTATATATTTACTTATATTACCAGATATAATTCTTACAACAACCCTAGGGGAAGACATTATTAATATCCTTAATTTACAGATAAGAAAACTGAGCCACATAGAATTTTAATAATTTGCCCAAAGAGACACAACTAATTAAGTCACAGATTTAGATGTGAACCCAGGCTCTGGCTCCAGAATCTATCCTTTTAACCACTATATTCATGTTAGTCAGCTTCCAATGTGTATATGAATTTTCAGGGGATGCTTTTTGAATGTGGATTATACAATTCAGTGGATAGGTCTGGGATTCTGCATTTCTGATAAGCTCCCAGGTGCTGCTGCTGGTGAAAACACCACACTCGATTAGCAAGTCACTCTGCTAAACCACCTTTTTCACAAACATCCAGACTGGTGGCAGTCCAGGGTTGTGGAATGGCTTCATTCCACAAGGTGATCCACGGATCCAAGTATCTTCTTCTTTTCACCATCCACTAATTGTTCTAATTAGTTGTTCTAATCCACATGGTCAATAATGAACCATCACTGTGTCTACCTACCAGTCCTTGGGAAGGGGAAAAGACAAAGTGGAGAGCAGGCAGCTTCCTTTTGAGGACGTGACACTTCTGTACACTGCTCAATAGCCAAACTTAGTTATGAGATCACATCTAGCTTCAAGAAAAGCTGGGAAATGCAATCTCCAACTGGACAGCCACTCAGCTAAAACTCAGGAGATTCTATTGCTTAAGTGATGTTTTTTTTCATGGTGAAAGAATATTGATTGGTCAGACAACCACCAGTCTCCAACATAGTAGATATGAAAGCCTTTGACTATTTCATCACATTTTGTTATATATTTCTTATTAGTACGATCACATACATTCCCTCTATCTTCTTTGCTGACCTACACATGAGTTCCTTTGTATCTCAGAAAAACAGCTTCACCACTGTCATCTCCCTTAATTTGATTCCTCCAAAGCTTTGATTAAATGGAAGGTGGGGGCCAGACACAGTGGCTCATGCCCAGGCAGAACACTTGAGATTGGGAGTTCAAGACCAGCCTGGCCAACATGATGAAATCCTGTCTCTACTAAAAATACACAATTTAGCCAGTCATGGTGGCAGATGCCTGTAATCCCAGCTACTCAGGAGGCTGAGGCAGGAGAATTACTTGAACTCAGGAGGCGGAGGTTGCAGTGAGCTAAGACGGCACTACTGCACTTCAGCCTGGGCAACAGAGCGAGACTCTGTCTCAAAAATAAACCAAAACAAAATAAAATAAAAGGAAGGTGGGGAGTCGATTTTTGCATACCCCAAAGATAGTAGTTTATGATGAATAAATAATAAACATCTTAAAATCTCTGAGACCTCACCTTTTGTTAGCTCTGTTTTCTTAATAGTCTATTCTCAATCTCTACCAGATCCTTAAGGAAATTCAATGAAGTTAGAAATACTGTCCTCAAATATATTTATTTTACTTACAATTTTCTCTTTTTTCTCTAACTGGAAATGTCGATAAGCAGCTTTTGTTTGTTATCTCTATTACAACCAATGAAGTCCCCAAAGAAAATATTGTGAAGATAATTCATTCTAAGTAGACGTGATTTGAATCAACTTTAGGCAAAGACTGGGAGGCTGCCTTCATTTTTCTTGGAGCGTCTTGGCCAAAACCTAGCAACTCAGAGACATTTGGATTAGGCAACTCACACAATACACTCATCCTTCCTGCAGTCACAGATGAGTTGGCTGGGAGTAAAGAATATGACAAGGAGCTGTGGTGGCTTAATACATCCAGTCACTTGTGCAGGTTTTAAGAAAGGGCTTAGGAGTCCTGCCTTTCACTTCTCGAACTTGGATTTCTTTTTAAGAATTTTATCTTGACAGTTGGGAAATATGTTTGAGATGATTGTTCTATTACAAGATTTTGAATTAAGCACAACAGCAAAAGATAACCAAAGAAGAAACAATTGGGGCAATTGGTAAGACAGAAATTTTTATTCTGTGGCCTAGCACCAAAGCCTATAAACTTTGAGTTTCTGCAGTGGGTTACTCTGCAAAATCAATCTAACAAAGTGTATTGAAATACGTTGAACTAATTCTCTTTCTTCCTTCCTTTCCTTTTCTTTCTTTCTCTTGCTTTTTCTTTCTTCCTTCTTTCTCTCTCCTTCCCTCCCTCCCTCCCTCCCTCCTGTCCCTCCCTCCCTCCCTCCTTCCCTCCCTCCAGCAGCCACAATGCAGCCTACTTTTGGATAAACCTGTGAGTTGTTTCTAATAATTTTGGCTTTCAAAAGATGGCACCTGTCTGTATCTGACAGAGGTTGTAGCTATCGAATGGGCCTTGGCAGACAGCACGGCCAATCCATTTGTTTTAGCTTTCTCAATAATCAGTGAGTATCACTGCAGGCTCAGTTGGTCTGGCTGATTGATTGTAAAGACAGCCAAAATGAACAGCTCGACCATCTCACAGTCTGATTTCCCCGCCATGTATTGACCCAGCCCAAGTTACATATGTTACAGTATTTGCAAAGCTGTCACTGTTATAAAACACTTACTGGGAGCTTGCTATTGACAGGGACTTCATGAGAACTTAGAAACCAAACTAGCCCTGGCCTGTTTGAGTTTTGAAAATTTTTTACATGAGAAGAATGCTATTTATTAGACATCCACACATTCACCCAAAAATAGCAGTGACAACAATGAGAAAACAGCTCATTCTGAGAATTCCCTTTGATGTGATTAACTGGGCAGACACAGAATGAAAGCAGATAGAGAACAATCTTTGTGTTTCGTGTGTGTGTTGTTTGTTTTTGTTTCTTTTAATCTGCCTTTATGTTAAAAATCTCAGAATGTGTGGAGTGGGGACCAAATCCCTGGGCCCTTTCTTATCTGAGAAGAGGAAGTGCTGGCATCTGCTGGTAAAGGGAGGTGCTGTGCTTGAGCATGGGTTGTCTCATTAACTCAAGAGATGACCTGGTCTGTCTGGAAACTGTCTGCATTTCAGACTCCTTAGCTGATTTACGGTTAAGGCAGAATGGGTCGTTTGAAATTGTGGAGCCAGCGGTTTGCTTTCATTCGTCTTTAAAGCCTTCGGTTGAATTCAGGACAGATCAGAGAGATCTCTCCTTGCACTAAATAAACTTCTAGCGATACTGATTGAGCTCCTCAGATGGGACACTGTGGGAATGTGGGAAACTCAAGACTCATTAATCACTGAGCACACTTAGTTGAAATTATGATACTCTGGTCACCCATGGCTAAATGAAGAGAAGTTTAATGAGTTTACCAGGTTAAAAATGAGCCCCTGTCAGGCAGGAATCAGACTCATTAATTAGAGCTCCACTTGAACTGTTGAGCAGTTTTACTTACCAGCAGTCTTTTGGGGTGGGCAGGGGGTGGGCCTAGTGGTAGGGATGGCCGCCTTTGCTCGTGGCCAGTTATGAACCACTCAGTAAGGGTTAAGAGGGGGCAGAAGGTAGCGAGCACAGAAATTTAACCAATTTTCACCTTTGACCACAATAAACTTGAAAATCTAAAGTCCTAGCAGTTTTACTCTTGAAACTGATTGGGACCTTGGGTGACAATCTTCCACACTCTATTTGAGATGATTCCCAGAGTCACAGACAATCACTAAACTGCCAGGCTACTCCTAAAGCTAAGCTGGTGTGGAGTAGGAACTTGGCAGTCTCCTTTGGAAAAGATGGAGTTTTCTTGGTGCCCAAGTCCCTGAGGGATATATGGATAAAACCAGTTTATTCACACTGTAATAGGAAAAACCTCCATTTTAATTATCAGCAGCTAGTTGAGGACTGGGAATTCAGAGTGTTGGCTTTGAAGAGATCTTGGCTCTGCATGTTGCTGTGAGATCCTTGAGTCTCCATTTCTTCATCTCTAAATTAGGGGTGATCATTCCTAATTCAAAGGAGTATTGTGAGGATTCCATGTGATGATATATGTAAGGTACTTAGTGCCTGGCATTCACTAAGCATGCCGCAAGCAAAGGTAACTGCTGTGGTCCACCCTTTGTGGCAAGGGGGGAATTACTCCTTTTCACTTCTGGCTTCAACTGTGGAAGTTAATAAACATGGAAAAGGTAAGAGGAAACATAGATGCAAAATGCACTGGGGCATTAAGTCTAGTGAACAGCTGCAGGGACTGGGTAATTGTTCTTACACGAAAGGAGCCCATTTCCACAGGCGTGCTGTGTCCTTCCTGCTCAGTCTTTTATGTTCTCTCTCTCTCCCCTCCCTCCCTCCTTTCTTTTCCCCTCCCTTTCCCTGGTTAGGAGGGAGTGTATATTCCTCCACCTGCTTTTGTGCCAGAAGAGCCTGGTCCTGCTAATATTTTCTTTGTAAAACAAAGGCATCTTGTCCCTGATTCAGGAGAATCACAAATAAAATTGTCCCAGCCGAGTCTGCATTTTAATGTCTTTTGTGCCTGTACATGACAACTCAATGCCGTATTGACCATGCTAGTGTTCTGATTTTGCTGTCCAGATTCTTTAATTCAAAGAAAAGCAGCTGAGATGTGTATGATGTGACTGATCAGTAGCACTGTATGCACAAAAGAGACACGTGTGAAGACCAGTTCATCCAGATTAGAGAGATTACTGATGAGATACATAAGGGGTGGATCAAACAGAAATTAGGCATCTTTTTCTTCAAACATGAATCTGACTCTTTTAACTTCAGCAATTTAGAATGGTCCTTTTTTCACTGTAACTATCAAATATATACAGTCACACACACACACACACACACCATGAACAGATTAACAAAGACAAATATAAGTGAGAAAAGGCTTCTAAGTTCCAATTCACCTCCAGTCTCTTGGCACCTGCATGCACATTACACTGGAATGACCATTACGAGAAACAAAGGGACCCTGAAGCTTCAGAAAGGCATTGTCCCATATGCGATGTTGCAAAGGGGTAGACTGGTGAAAAATGGCGTTTACGTCTTGAAATCCTTCCTGACAATGAGAAGAGGATTCCATTATGAACTAAACGTTCTTTCAAACCTATGTTAAACAGTTATTTCTGATTGTACCTGTTTTGCTAAATCAAATTAATTTCTTCTCACTTCCTTCATCCTTCCTTTTTTTTTTTTTTTTTTTTTTGAATAACTTTTCTTTTAGATTCAGTGGGTATATGTGCAGGTTTGTTACCTGGGTATATTGCATGATGCTGAGGTTTGGGCGTATAAATGAACCTATCACCCAGACACTGAGCATAGTACCCAAAAGTTAATTTTTCAACCATTGCTCCCCTTCTTCCCCTGTCTAACAGTCCTCAGCATCTGTTGTTACCATCTTTATGTCCATGATTACCCAGTGCTTAGCTTCTACTTATAAGTGAGAACATAACAGTATTTGGTTTTCTGTTCTTGCATTAATTTGCTTACATACCTCCTTTGAATCATCTCATGTTTAAATTGGTAGAAAAACGTGGTATTCAAAGTATGCTCCTTGAGAGCAGGGACTTTTTTAAAAAATCATTTTTCCATTCCGAATTTCTAGCTCAATGTCTTACATGGAGTAGAATATTAACCACATTTTTGATGAGTGAATGAAGATATAAGTTAGAATAGCTTTCAAATATTAGTGAAGAGAACAGGCAGAATAGCTTTAACTTTTTAAAAATTAAAGGTAGCATCTTTCTTATTTGGGACACTGACAAAACTTGGGATGTTGAAAATAATACCATTCTGTGTCTTGGATCAGAAATACAGATTAGCAGAGCATTATCTCCAAAGTGCTCTGCTATTTAATTTTGAGAAGAGACACAAATGCGCTCTTGAGCTTCCTTCCAGTATGAGTCTTGCTAGCAACTAATAGTGTATTTTGGGAAGTTGCAAGACTCAAAAGCAGTATATACGTACTGTAAAACAATAAAGAAATGCCTTGAATTATAGTAAAAAGAGAATTAATGAAAAGGGACCTAAGAAATATAATGAAAATAAATAGTTCTTCTCCTTCCAACTTCCCTCCAGGGAGCAGGTTATGAAAGATAGCTAGAATAGTAGAAGAGTGGAATAAAATTATTCCAGGGTAGAAAGTAATTAGGGGTGAGTACATGAAAGCCCAGGTTTAATTGTTCTTTTTAATACAGTGAAAAAAGTCATTCATCATACACCTTTAAATGAGTGTCCTTATAATGGCGTATTCCCCCAGTGGAATACTATAAATTAATATTTTTATATATCCTGTAATTATTCTCTGAGTAGCACATTTGTAGGGCACTGCACTTACGGGTATGTGTTAAAAGCATTATCAGGTAAATGTCATCGTTTAAAATATACCACAATTGTTAATATTACATTTAGGCATTTATTTTTTAGTATTCTAAGACCCTCATGCAGATCAACAATAATTTCTTCTGCTTCTGAAAGGATCTTGCTGTAGCCACTCCCTGATACAGATATCTACATTTCTCTAGAATGTTCATTGGGGGTTATTCTTTGGATCTGACCAGTGGAGGAGATAGTGAATTTTGTTTACAACTGCAAGTCTTTGTTGGCTTATTGGCGCCTGTAGGCTACGTGATAAACATCTCTGACTTCCCTGCCTTCATTATGGCATCAAAATGTGCTTCACTTTCTCTTACACTAAATTCTTCTAGAGAGTAAGAGTAAGTAGGGACTTTGTGAGGCACATGACATCTTCCTGGGCACAGTGCCATGGAGACATAAATGGTGGCCTTAGGATACTTTTGAAGATCTTATTATAAATATCTTCTTACTGCTAAATACTCACCTGAGATGGCAATTGAGTTAGCTAAATTGCCATCTCATTTAATTTAACTAACTAATTGAGTTAGTTAAATTAAAACCACAATGTATTTTTTCACCATGTTAAGCTGTCTTTTTCTTTCCTTAAGAAATTCCCATATTCTTCTGCAGTTGTTATAAATGTACCCACTACCTGGATTGTGACTTGAAATTAAGTTTCCCTTCAAATTCATCCTAAAGGAAATGTGGCCTCAGTATTACCTGGACATAAGTCCTGAATCAGACACTGGCTCTCCATGTGACCTTGGAAAAGTTATTTACCCTCTCTGAACTTCAGTTTCATCATCTGTAAAATGGCAAAGATAATAGTATTTGAATCTTTGAGTCTTACTGGAAGAATCATAAGTTAATATTTATAACATGTTTAGCATGGATGCAGCCACTTATAAATGCATTGACAGGGTTTAGCATTATTGCCAACCCCAGATCTGCTGTCGAAAATTACTAAATAAGATATTTACTCTTACTGAATTTCAGTTTCTCAGAGGGTTGACAAAATGAGATAAAATATGCATAAGGCTTAGAAAATTATTCAGGGCTATGCGAAGGCTTGCAAAATGCCAACCAAAGTGAAGAGTCAGAGTAGTAAATAAAACATCATGTAAGATTTTTTAAGCCCCTAAAGTAATTATTCTTTGTTTAAAAATCCCTGCGTTTTCGTGTTTTATCTTTTGAGGGAAATCCTTATTGTATACATAAATATGCATATGTATACATACACATACAGAGGCCACAAAGTATCCCTTGTGGGATTAAACCTCCTAGTACTGATTCATTATTAGTATTTTCTCGTGTTTATCATGTATTTAATGGAATGAAAACAGAACTTTCTGGCAGACATATTCATCTAATCCAATATCTTGTTATTTATAATATCTCCAGTAATTTTATTAAAAAGTTATTTGTCATGTGCTTCTAGTAAATGTGGAATTACAAATGCTACATTGGTGGGCATTTTAGCTCACATGTGTTTAGAAGAGATGAAGCCACCCTTGTTTCTACAACAGTCACACACACACACACACACACACACACACACACACACACACACCCCTCCAGTCCTCTACAAAAACTGGTAAATAAATCTGGTGGCTTTCAAAAGCAGGTGCTTTTTGGTAGAGGGGGGTGGAGGTGGAGTTTGAATATCCGATGTTTTTATATTAATGCAATTACTAAAGTAGGCTTTGAGAAAGACAGAGAAACAAGTTAAAACCAGACAAAATGGAAGCTTTATGGGGCTGTGCCATCAAGCTTGGAGTCAGTTCATCAACACTGAAGATGCTGATGAATTAGAAAATCAGAGAAGAGGGCTTCAAGTTTCAGTCTCAAGGGACGGGTTGGCCTTGGAGATTTATTTTCAGATCTTTTTTTATTTGTCTCTAGTCCATAGTAAAACTTGGGTGGGCAAAATTCTCCCCATTCCAGGGACCCCGTATAGACTGTTGTAGGATTTTACGGGACTGATAACTCTGTTCTTTTTTAGAGGGCCATTTATGCCCAGCGTCTTTCCTCCTCTCAGCCAGTGTACATCAGTCTCTAAATCTTCCTCCCTGAACCTTTGAAAATTTATGGCAGCTTTCAGCCAGGCTTGGCTTAAAGCCATTGACCTCTATGGCCTGCGTTATTGACCAGAACACAGCATCTTCTGCCCACATAATATATGTCTCTTTATCTCCCTGAAAGGAAAGGAAATGACTCTTGGAATGGCCAGGAACACAATAAAAATGAGAGAGGCTTTCCCATTTTTTTGTCAGTGGCATTTGGCTTTACAAAAAGCCACACTGAAATCAGCATGTGTATTCGGCAGTGCTTTGAACTGTGCATTGAGAGGGCACCCTTGGGAGCAGGCATTGTAGGCCAGAAGCCCATCCCACATAAAATCACCTTTTTGTAACTTCTCACCTTGAGTGTGAGTGCAACAAATGGCCCTTTGCTGGCAATCCTCAGAGCTGAATCTATAGACTTGCTGACATACTAAGCCCACAGAGACACCCGTGGAAAACACAGTAGGAGTCACAGATTCCACATGCCTTTTGGGGTTGAGGGTAGGGGTGAGGGTTACCGTGTCAGAAAAGGTTGAATTTGGGAGAGACATGAACACTCATCTAGTCCCACCCCCAAAATGGTACATGAGGAAGTTGGCACTCAACGAGAACCTACAACTTACCTAAGGTCACAGAGCAAATAGGTGCTAGAAAGGGAGCCCACCTCTAGGCCAATATCTGAAGAACAGTAAGGCTTCAAATGTTGACCTAGCCTTGTTTATAAAAGTACCCCCTGACTATTCTACACAAAAGTCATGTGGCAAGCCTCATATGGCACAGTCAGCAAAAGCCTCTTCTGTTGCCCCGTTTGGATTATTATTTCCACAATCCCATATTCAAGAGCTACCAGATGCCCCTTAACAACTATGTTCAGACAGGATCTGGGAGTGTCCCAGAGAAAAACCCTAAAGGAAAACAATGCAAGAAGTGGTACTTACAGCTTTGCAGCCTTGGATGAGTTTTTTTTACTCTGCACTTTCACTTCCCCGTGGATACAACAGGAATGGGAGCACCCCCCCAAACCCCCAAGGGTGTCGTGAGAAGTGAGATAGCTGGTACAGAGAAGCCTTCCATCAGATGAAGTGCTATTGTTACAGCCTGGGGTGGAGAAAAACTGTTGGAAGCATGTGCTACTGCAAGACACGCGACGTGAGTTGAAGCATTTTATCTGAGTGTGCCAGGGCTTTCTGGAGAAGGGCTTTGGCAGAAATCATGATTTTAGCATAGCTGTAATTCGCTAAGGGCTGGCAGTTTATTTCTACCTATAGCGTTACAGTCACATCCTGCATAATGACATTTCAGTCAGCAGCAGACCACTTGTAGGACATTAGCCCCTAAGATTATAGCAAAGCTGAAAAATTCCCATCCCCTAGTGACATCATAGCTGTGGAAATGTCATAGTGCAATTACTTTATCTTTTACAAATTTAGTGTAGCCTAAATGTACAGTGTTTATAAAGTCACCATTGTGTACAGCAATGTCCTAGGCCTTCACGTTCGCTCACCGCTCACTCACTGACTCATCCGGAGCAACTTCCAGTCCTGCAAGTGCCATTCATGATAAGTGCCCTATACAGGTGTGCCATTGTTTGATCTTCTATGCCATATTTTCCCTGTACCTTTTCCAGGTTTAAATACGTTTAGATACACAAATACTTATCATTGTGTTACAATTACCTACAGTATTCCTACAATAACGTGCTATACGGGTTTGTAGACTAGGAGCAATAGGCTATATATTTATTTTACAAGTTTATACCTAGGTGTGTAAGTAGCTATACCATCTAGGTTTGTGTAAGTACACTCCATGATGTTCGCACAATGCAGAACATAACTGCTTTGTTCTCAGGTTTGGAGGGCCAAACGCCTAGGTGGCACTAGACTCATTCCAGAACACCAGGATGTACATGCTCATATCCTCCATTCTGTTATGTCAACTAGAATCCAGAAACAAGATTACTAGAATAAGACAGATATTACCTATATATTTATCTGTGTGATCTGCCATAACAGTCACAGACATGAAAAAAAAAATTAGTGGGACTAAACAACGGATATCTTATGAGTTTTTCCATTTTCCATTACCACTTGTTTATTGCCTGTTTGTAAGATATGTTTAGTTTTGGGTTTTGTTGATTTGTTTCTATATTTGTTTTTTTCGTACATAGTCTCAAAAAGGCAAGCCATAGCAGATGCCAAAGTTTTAAGTAAAATTTGTGGAGAAAACTGTTAAAATGAGAAAATTCTATCTCGCAAGTTTTTTTCTGGAAACTTGAAAAATACATACATTATTAAATTGTGGCAATAAAGCATCTCAGTCATCTCAGTTTACAAAACACTAAGGATCCATGGAACAATTAAGGAATTATGGTACTAGAGGGTTAACAACAGGGGAAGTCATATTTCCTAGTCATTGAAGTATTAAAATGGGAAAAGAGACCAGGAGACTTGTAGGTCCAGGTGAGTTTTAGTGTCTTACTTAACAAATAACATCACAAATGTGAAGCAGAATGAGACTATTTCAGAGTCCCTAGTCAACTCTTTAATTTAAAATATTTTAATAAGCCATACTTCTATTAATCACCATGAAATTTCTCTTTCAGACTGAAAGGAAGTGTCTAAGTATTAGGAAGTTATATAGTAGTTAAAAACTGTTGTCCATATAATTCAAATGGGACTATGAAAAAACATCTATCCTGTTTAGGATATCTTTCAGTTTTCTCAGATTTTTCTTTTGGGAAATAGTATATTAAAGAAACCATCAATTCAACCTTTAATATTGAATTTCTATATCATGTTTTTTTAAAATGAATGTCCAACAGTAGGCAACTGGCTAAATAACATAAATATACACCAGAATGATGGGTTATATAGACTTTTAAAAAGATTTTCTGCAAGAATGTCTAATTATATGGAAAGACAGGCACTGGTATTAGAGGAAATCATAGTTCATAAGAGTACTATAAAATATTATTTAATCTATGCAGCATAGAAAATACTAATTAATAGTTAATGCTATTAATAACTGTTCTAATTACTTTTCATGTATTTTCATTTTTAATAAACATTTATTTTGTAATAAGAAAATCATAATTGTTAGTATAAAATTAAATTTGAGTTTCTGTGCAATATTATCTAATTGCTGAAGTACCAGAAATGTAACATTTCACCTATAAGGCTGTCCCCACCATATACATCCTGAAGACAGCATTAGAACACACCTTTGCTGTCCAGAGAGAAGCACAGGAAATGTGTACATGTATATATAGTTGTGTTTATAATAGTACTTTATGTTTGCATAGACACAAATATCACAAACAAAATATCTGTCTCTCAACTTCATTGGTTATTAGGATACATAGCTCTATTTCAACAGACAACATTGATTAGCTGTAAAACAGGTGTTAATTAGAAAATATAGTGTTAAACTCATTTTCAGCTAATAATTTTCGGTAGCTCAGTTGAGAGAAGTTCTATTTTAATTTTTAAAAATTAAAAGTAACAATTCTGTTAGTACAAAACTGCATATTTTTTCAAGATATTCCAA
Organism: Sapajus apella; assembly: GCF_009761245.1. Classification (NCBI taxonomy): domain Eukaryota; kingdom Metazoa; phylum Chordata; class Mammalia; order Primates; family Cebidae; genus Sapajus; species Sapajus apella. The sequence continues at coordinate 13,861,737 of NW_022436982.1, forward strand.
AATCCATCCCTGGATCAAGCAGGGAACTGAGTTCTCATGGAATTATTTATCTAACTTGCACTTGAGTGTGACACCAGCAATCTGGGTTGAGAATTCTAAGGGAAAAAACAAAACATGAAAACCATTATTCTGTACATTTCAAAGACATTGTTGAGGATATTAATCATCTCTCCATGTCTTCTTTAGGAAGATCCCTGGAATAAATTTCATTCTGATATTTTAATAGCAAGGAGCAGCCAAAATTCTCCCAGTTGGTCTGTTTTCATCTTGTGGATATTATAAATGGACTGACCAGGGGTTCCTCTGTAATTGCACTGGCACAGCTTAGAGCCAAATGTGTGGCCCAGCTGCAGCAAATGTATGAATGAATGCGGTATGTGTTTTAGACTTAATTCTTGACTCAATTTTATGTTCCTGCCATATTTTCCTTTCTCCTGACTTTTTGGTTTTTGCTTTTAAAAAAATCCACTGAAGTAATACATATGTGTGGGAACATATCAGTGAGGACAAAAGAACTTAAGGTCTGAAAAGCAGCAGCCTCTATCCCTCTGCTGTCTGCCTCCACCCCATCCCACTCCCCAAATTCAACCTCTTTTAACTGTTTGTTTTTGGTTCTTTTAGCAGTTACCTCCATAAATCTAGATAAGAGGTTTAACCTCTTTTTCCCCATTTATCATCTTGAGATAATATCTCTAGACACCTTAATATGAAAAGGGGAGGATTTAGCTCATTTATTCTAAGTTTCCTCCTTCACCTCCAAATGTTTTATATTTGAATTATTACTTTTTGTTCTTCTACAGTTCATACCATTGCAACTTTAAATAATATATAAACCTGTTAATCAGAGGCTCTCACTCCAGCTTTTTAATTGTTTGTACTATTGTAGGCTGCCTCATTTTAAAAAGTGAAAAGGCTGAGTGCCTGTGATTCCAGCACTTTGGGAGGCTGAGGCTGGTGGATCACTTGAGCACAGGCACTTGAGACCAGCCTGGGAAACATGGTGAATCCTTGTTTCTACAAAAAAAAAATACAAAAATTAGCCAGGCATGGTTGTGCACGCTTGTAGTCACAGCCACTCTCGGGGCTGAGGCAGGAAGGTGGCTTGAGCCTGGGTGGTTGAGGCTGCAGTGAGTCCTAATCATGCCACCACACTCCAGCCTGGGAACAGAAGGAGACCGTGTCTCAAAAAAATAAAGCGAAGACAACTAACGACATAAATTCAGGAAGAATAAGGCCAGCAAGTCTTCATGATGAATACAAAGATAAATAGTTAAGGAGTCCTAGAAAATATAAAGGATGGTAACACAGGCTAAGTAGGCCTCTGATATCATGGTGGGCTCTGAGGTTTATTATGATGGCAGCCTCCTTTATGGTTAAATTTAATATTTAAGCTTAAACTGATACTTGAACAAGTTGTAGACATGCACCCTCATACACAAGTGAATTTCCTTCAAAACTCTTTGTGATTACTTAAAGCCTTAAGTTTCAAAATTTGTCCTTCCTAAATATTTTAAGGCACTCATTAAATCTTTTTCTTTCCTATAGAAAAGCCTTTTCTCCTTCTTGTCTCCTGTTGCTTCTTATCTGGTGATTGCCTCGAGGCTCAGGGTGATGGATTAGGTCGACTTCAGTCATTGGGGTGGGGTTTGCCTGTCTATCTCAGCGAACACCTCACCACGTTTTAACTCGGAGGCTCTCCCTCCCTAGGAGTTCCTCACACTAGGACCCACATCAGACACACGGGGGACCTGGCAGAAGAGCATTCATGACAGCTCTGGCAAAGGCAACGTCAATGGCAGCCAAGGAACTTACCCTTCCGTGCCTTTCAGCAGCAGCCACTCCGGGGACAGACAAGAAGCCCCGTCCTGAGGACACACACAAGGGCTGCTAATCAGGCAGTCATTCAGCTTGCGCCCCAGGGCAGGTGAATGAGTAGGGTGGTGATTGAATGGGGGATCCGCTGGCAGTTTTGTTTTGTTTATTTTTTTCAAATAAGACATTAGTTTGTATTCTACCCAGTCCCTTTCAATCCTGCTGCTCTTAAGTGCTGCTGGTATTTTTTTTTTTCTTTTTTGGTTTTAGTTCCTTCATATCCGCTTCAGCAGCAAGGACTTTAAGAGCAGAGGCTCTTAAACTTTAGTATGCTTAATAATCATACAGCAAAGTTATTAAAAATGTACATTTTTATACTAGAAACCGCCCCCCACTCTGTCCTTAACACACACACCCCATCCCCCAATCCCAATTTCCAATATAGTAGGTCAGGGTGGAAGCTGGGGGATCTATTTCTCACAAGCAACCCAAGTGATGCAAATACAGGTGGCCTTTGGCCCAATATTGAGAAATATTTTCCGCCCACCCTGCCCGGTGACTAAAGGGGGAACCAACAACCGCATACACACAAAAAAGGTGTATGAGCCCCTGCAGAAAGAAATCGATTCCTCCTTTCCCATGAGGAAAACAAAGTTCCAGAGGCGCCAAGACGCCCATATTTCAAGGCCATGAAATCCCTGCCACCTCTTCCTCCTCCACATTTAAAATCTTTCTCTTCCACCGCCCACTCCTCCTCTCCCTGCAGAAGACAGAAGCAGACGCGCCGCGCCTGCCCTTCCCGCCGCGCCCCGCTCGGTTCATTCATTACTCTGCAGAGTCTCGCGTCCAGCAAAAGAGAAAGTTCCCGAGCTTTACAACTCTCCAGGAAGTGCAGGGAACGCTCCTCTCGGAAAGCTCTTCGCTGCGATTTTCCCAGGGCTGCACTTGACTGAAACCCCCAAAGGAAATTACCACTTAAATGAGGCAGGATGTGCCGGTTGCTTGTTTGGCCTCTGCGGTGCAGCCTGGCAGGCAGTGCAGGAGGCTCCAGAGCCCTGCCGAGGGCGCCCGCGGTGTGCGGGGGGCCTGGGGGTGCGTGGGGGGACTGGGAGATGTGATGGGGGCCGGGAATTGCTCGAGGGCCTTAGGGTGCGCCGGAGCCTGGGGGTACGCGGGGTCAGCATTGTGCGCCGGCTAGGACAGCTCTCACGGTGCAGGGTGTGTGTCCCGGCCCAGGGAGGTCACCTGTGGAAAACCGACGCTGAGAAGTGAAGCTAACTGTTTCCTTCCTGCCAAATCCTTCACTGGCCTGTCACGAAGGGGACGGATAAAATGATGCGCCCGCTGTGAGGCCAGGTCACCCCATCTTGAAACCTGTCCTAATAAGTGCAGAGACCTCGAAGGGAGCCAGGCTTCATAAAAGCAAGAAGAAGATCTGTTTTGGTTTGTTCTGAAAATCTGTTTTTAAATTAAGGTGTAATTCAGATACTATAAAATTCCGCCTTGTAAAGTGTACCATTCATTGGTTTTCAGTATATTCAGGAGGTTGTGTAACCATCACAGCTAAGTCCAGAACATTTTCATCACCCCCAAAAAACCCTCTGCTCATTACCAGCCACGCCCCATTATGCCTTTCCTACATATCCTTAGCATACCGCTAATCTACCTTCTGCCTGTGGATTTGCCAGTTTGGGGAATCTCACATAAATGGAATCATACTATATGTGGCTTTTGTGCCTGGCATCTTTCACTTAGCATAAAGTCTTCAGATTATTTCCGTGCACCAGGACTTTATTCCTTTGTACTGTGAAATAATATTCCATTGTATGGATATACCATATTTTGTTTATCCATTCATCAGTTGATGAACATTTGGGTTGTTTCTACTTTTTGGCTATTATAAGTAATGCTGCTATGAAGACGCATGTACAAGTGCTTAAATAGATAAATGTTTTATTTCTTTTTCATGTGTATGTAGGAGTAACATTGCTTGGTCCTATGGTAACTGTGGAAACTTTTGAAAGGATCTGCTTTTACCTGTGCGGTTGATAGCCCAGCTCCTGGCACATTCTTTGACAAGTAGATGAATGAATTGAATGGATGAATGAATGGATAAATAGAACTAAGAATCAAATAAATGAGATTATGAGCTTTGAGTGTGAAAGTATTTTACACTTTATTAAGAGCAATACAGATGGGATTTACTGCTATTCTTAAGTAAAGATATCAGAAGTTCTTAGCTTGGGATCTATGGAAGAGCTATAGGACAGTTGTGAATCCCAAAAGTTGTATATAGAATTGTGTTTGAGTATGTGTGCATGTACTGTTGTTCTTAGATCAGGGAAGAGGGGTGCCTTAGCATGCCGCACTCTGGCTGTGCCCCTCTCTACCAGACCTGATGTCCCAGAGGTCCAAGCAAAGTGCCCACTATAAGCCTGCTTCCTCCTTTTTTGTCGTATGGTTCTGCCACTAGAACTCAGGACTTTTCTACCTAAAGAGCTTTAGCGTCATCCTAAAGTCCATTCTTCCTCAGCCCCCACCTCCCACCGAGGATTGGGAAGGCCAGGGATGAGAAAATCACCACTTTCCAGAGAAAAATTCCAAGGAGTCCAAGAATTATATATTTGAACTTGGCCTTCCTTTGAAGAACTTACAAGGGTCAGACCAGTGATGACGGGGGAACCTGAGAGTATTACGGGTAGCATAGGACAGGGTGAGATGAGGGGAAACCTGTGGCATAAGGTGTATGGCTCTCCCTCTGTACTCTTATCCCAGGTCTTACAGCTGATAGGAAAGGACCTATGGACATGGATATTGTTTCAAGGAGAGGGTATTGTAGCTGTCAGACTCTCAATGGCTTCCAAAGTCTGAAACACAGTGGAAAGAGGTGAAAACTAGAGACAGCGCCAGACTAGAAGTCAGAAGTTGAGTCCCAGCCCTCTTCTTCCACATACCAGCATAGCGAACTTGGGTAAATTCTCATAACCATAAGTCACCTATGCAATAAAAGGGAAATAATCATAAAATACATTAAAAACTTCCATAAACCATAAAGGAATGCAAGATGTCATTTTAATAGTTATTTCCCCACCTTGTTTTTTTGACTACAGCTCCTTCATTAGCAGACCCATAAAATTATTGATTCAGGCACATAATATTGCTATCAGCAAAATTTCACTATGATATTGCATAAGACAACATTGGGCTACATAATTTGTATAACGTTATTTGGCAGTGATTAGTGGCAGTTAAAAAGCACCTACCAGGAATTCTGATGATCCTGTCCAAGCTGTCATCTCTACCCAACACCCTCTCTCATCTGAGAAAGAGAAATCATGACCATTTCAGAACAAAAATATTTTTCTTACAGCTTTGGCTGTTTAAATGGCTTCCTTTTTCTCCTATGATTCAGTACTATTTTTTAGAGTTTCACTGAATGAATTTATTCTAGTATTTGTTTGTTTCGATGCTCTTATGTTTAATGGGACTGTATTGTGGTATGTGAATACATGAGAAATTTCAGCTGTTGGCCATGATGGCTGATACATAATGGATGATTTTTTTAATTAACAAAACTAATTCTCTTTCTACATGGGGGAAAAAAAGTAAGACTCAAAACTAAAAATTAAAAATAAAATGTTTAAAAACCCAGTTCAGTCTATAATGTAAAATAGCCAGCTCAATGTTTTATTTCTTTATTCAATGAATTCATTATTTTTATTTATAAATTGTCTATAAGGTGAAATTTTAAAGAACATAATTATTCTGGTTGTTGTACTGTTGTTTGAGGTAGGGTGACCAGTTGTCTTGGTTGGCCTGGAGCTGAGGGTGTTCTGGATGTGGGACTTTCTATGCCAAATATGGGACAGTCCTGGGCAAACCGAAATGCTTGGTCACCCTAATTTGAAGGTAACATGTACCATTTTGTCTGTGATTTAAATATAAAAGCCTTGGTAGATTGTTTAGGCAATTTAGATTTTCTGTTGTCTACATCTTTTTGGTAAGCGAATAAGTCATCTATGTCAGTATGATGTTTGTGTACTTTAAGTAGAACAACAAAGGCCTACAGAAAAACATAATAATTAACATTCTAAATGGATTTTTGTGTGATGAGAAAGAATTGCAGTTTTTCTCTTGTTGGTTTTATGTGTTAAATACATTATTTCATATATGGTTATTGTGAAAAAATCTATTTTTAAATTACAGTATTGAATGTGGAGGTGACATGGTTTTTACTTCTCAATGATGACAGCTCTTTCTCTGAACTTCCACTTTGATAATTATGGGCCCAGTTTGAATGCCTGACTGATCAAGACTGCAGCCTGAGTTTGCACACCTTTTGGTTGTCTCACTTGGCTGGAAGGATGGTCTTGTATCTGTTGGTGTCGATTTTAGCTATTGATATTGCCGTTCTTTCTCAAGTGGTTTTTTTGTTTAATGAGGTTTTGCTTCCTACTTTTTAAAATAACGTTCTATGGTCATCATGATTATTTAATATCTTTTCTTGAAGGGTTTCTATCACTATTGATCAGTGCTAGTGTCAATGATTCTGCTAATGCCAATCTGATACGGAAGTACAAAGGATTAGTAACCTATGCTTGACCAATGGTGGGATGCAGTAAAATTAATAATGTTCCCTCATTATTAATCTTTAAAATAGACACTTATATAAAAGAATCAGAACCCTTGGATACAAATCCTAGCTTGCCCACTCTCTAGCTATCTGAATGTGGACAATTATATCAAGTCTCTGGCACCCTGTTTCCTAGCTACAGATGAGAAAGTGGGACTTCATCAGGGATTAACAGAGTTCATGAGTGGTGTGCAGGGGATCTGTGGACCTTCCTGAAATTGTAACACATTGAGTAAATATGTCTATATGTGCAGTCCCCTCCCCAAGAGGATCCATTGCTTCCCACACATTTGAAAGCAGGCATTGTCCTAAGAAAGATTGAAAACTTCTGAGCTAGATGGCCACTGAGAAGACTCTAGGGGCAGTATATGATATACAGTCATGGGTCACTTCATGACAGGTACACATTCTGAGAGATGCATGATTAGGTGGTTTTGTCATTGTGTGAACATCATGGAATGTACTTACACAAACTTAGATGGTATCGGCCCCTACACACCTAGGCTATATGGTATAGCCTACCGCTGCTAAGCTATAAATCTGTACAGTATGTTACTGTTCTCAATACTATAGGCAATTGTAACACAAGGATAAATATTTGTGTATTTAAATATATCTCAACATGGAAAAGCTACAGTAAATATATCCTATAGCAGATTTTTTAAATGGCACACCTGTGTAGGGCATGAATGGAGCTTGCAGGCCTGGAAGTTGCTGTGGGTGAGTCGGTGAGTGACAGTAAATGTGAAGACATGGGACATTACTGTATACTACTGTGGACTTTATCAACATAGTTCAATTAGGCTACACGACGTTTATAAACAATTTTTCTTCAGTAATAAATTAACCTTAGTTACTGTAACTTTCTAATTTATAAAGTCTTTAATTTTAAAAATTTTAACTTTTTTGTAGTAATACTTAGCTTAAAACATAAACGTGTTATATAGCTATGCAAAAATATTTTCTTTTTTATATCCATATTCTATAACCTTTATTTTGAAAAATTTAAAATATTTTTTGCTTTTTAGACTTTTTGTTAGAAACCAAGATACAAACATGTACATTAGCCTACACCTACACAGGGTCAGGATCATTAATATAATTGTCTTCCATCTTTACATCTTGTCCCACTGGAAGTTCTTTAGGGGAAATAACACACATGGAGCTGTCATCTCCTATGATAACAATGCCTTCTTCTGGAACACCTCTTGAAGGACCTGCCTAAGGCTTTTTATAGTTAACTTTTTTAATAAATAGGAGTACACCCTGAAAAATATAGTATAGTAAATACACAAACCGGTAACATACTCATTTATTATTATTATCAAGTATTGTGTACCGTACAAAATTGAATGTGCCATTTTTTAATACAACTGGCACACAAGTGAATAATGTGTTGCTCTACTGCAGTTTGGTGGCTATAAGGTCACCAGGCAATAGGGTACTTTTGGGTCCTGGGATCACCATCATGTATTCGATCTGTTGTTGACTGAAACGTGGTTATGCAGTGCATGACTGTAGGCATTTAAAAAAATCCTTGTCATCAGCCTATTTAAGACAAATTCAGCAGACTCTGTTAAAATTCCCTAAATGACGACTGTGAATGCTTGCTTAGGGTCCGTAGGTGTCCTCGACCTCCTGCTGCCAGAGAGTTGCATGGGCGAGAGTCCAGGGTAAAGGTGGTGAAAGGAGTTACCTTCAGTCTCAGGCTGTGGAATTTGCAGTTAACCTTGTTAGAAGTAACACAGAAGCTATGAGATCGTCTAGAAGGGTCATTTATCCCCATCTTTCAAGGCATACAGGTTATTCTCTAGACATAGGGATACCCGAGCCATGTCTTGAAGGATAGTCAGAGTTAGCCAGATCCAGAAGGAGAAGGAAGAAAAGGTGTGCACAGTCTTGGAGGTGCAAGAACACCTCAGCCAGCTAGGGAAGGGTGAAAGCTCAGCATGGTCAGAGGGGAGAGTCACAAGTCAGGAAGTCGCAAAGAGGATACTGGCCAACCACTGAATCCTGAAGGCTCACAGCGTGGAAGGGTCCCGTTTTCTGTGTTAAAGAATTTTATTTTATCCTAAAGACAAATCCATGGTAAGGTTTTAAACCAAACACTAATAGAACCAGACATAGTTTAGAAAGGTCATTCTAAGTTGTTGGCAGCCTTCCTAAACTTCTACTTCCTCACGGGTAAAACATGAACAGAGCAATGTCTCCGTTATAAAAGGGTTCTGAGGATTCCATGAAATCGATATAAATTTCTGAGCACTGTACTCAGTTAATTTTGATGATTGTGATTATTATAAATCCCAGTTCTCACTGGTCTTTTCTTCTGATTGGAACATGACTACCAAAATGGTTGGGCTAGACAGGGTAAGATGAAGAGTGAGCAAAGAGCAAAAGGGCAAAGAGAACCTCAGAGGGATTCCGTTAATTTCCCAAGGTCACTTAGCTGTGAAGAGTGTGAGCTGGCACTTGCACCCAGGTCTGCCTGCCTCCGAAGCTTATGCTTTACCCCCTACCCGAAAACCTCTGCTTCCATCTTTTTAGACTCTAGCACTACACATCATTTCAGAATCGCCTAGAAACCCTGCAGTCTTTTCAGAGAGACAGTAACAATTTCCTTTTAAGAGAAAAGGTTTTCAGCACCTCCCTGCCCTAGCCCAAACTCTGCATGGGCAGCTGCTTTTCAGTTTGTAAGGTATCAAGGGTTTGGAAAGAACTAGAACCTGCTTCCTGGCTGTGAGAGGAGAGCCTGGCCAGGCCTCTGAGAGTCTTCCAACAATGCCTCACTCTCCCCATGTAACCAACCCCTGGGAGACCCCAGGACAAAAGCCTGCCAGGTTTCTGAGGTCGCTGGCATGGGGCCAGCTCCAGGGGTGAGCAGGGGACCTGCCTCCTCACTGCTGGCAGGAAAACAATGGCCCAGGGCCCCCAGCCAGGTGCAGCAGACCCTTCCAGGCACATAAGCTCAGAAGTGGCAGGCTTTTTGTGAGCTCCAGGAGCGCGGGGCAAGAGGGAGGGAGCTTTGGCTTGGTCCCTTACTGAGCTCCGTTAAAGAGGCTTTCAGGAGATCTTGGGTTTCAGTTCACACCCCATTGGATTTCACATCAACCTGAAAACTCACAGGGACGGTCAGCTGAAACAACTGAGTTCGGTTGGCTCTCGCCTCAGAGCCATAAATTACACTATTGCCACTGAGGAAAAGAGGAGGGGAGATGAGAAACTTGGTCCATCCTCGTTCTAATTTATCCCAAGCACGTGGGGGGTGGGGGAATCGTTGTAAATGACAAGGATTTTCATTGCACACTGCTTAGGTTTTCATCATGAAATGTTTCTATCATGGCCCTGAGCTGTGTTTCCTTAGAACTAGGTTCTGCCTCATATGACTAAGATGTCAATACCAGGCCCAAATTCATCATCATCATCACTTAGGTGTACTTTATATGGTCAAATATTATGCCAGGCTCTTGACTTTCATTAGATCCTCAAGAAAAGTAGGTGCCATTATTATCTCCATTTTATAGAGAAGGAAACTAGGCCTAGCGGGAAACGTAGCAGAGCTGGGATGTAAACCTTGGCAGGCCAGATTAAGCACTGGATAGACTGTGAGGGAACTTTCTAGCCCAAGGCACAGGGAGCTTCTCTTCACAGGGTTGGTAGAAGGGGCTGGGCCACCGCGGGTTGGGGACCCTTCACAGGATGCCGGCTGGAGGGTGGAGGTGCTGATGAAGGCAACATGCTAAGGTCCAGCTTCCATGACTCTCTGGAAGGTCTGGCGGGAAGCAGCAGAGCTCTGTCCCTTTTCTGCTGGTGTGGAAGCCCCGACTGGAAATGCAACCCTGGAGTCCACCCTTCTCTTCGTTAAATCCCATGAACACTGGTGGGAGTTACACCCCTGCCTCAAGGAGAACACAGACCTCTAATTGCTGTGAAAAGAGGCCTGCGGAAGCCTGTTCCGACACCACCCCGGACTCTCAGACTCCGCCTCCTCTGCTCACCGCTTGTGGGGAGGGGGCCAAAAGTCTCTAAGGGGCTCTTCCAGCCTCCGAAGCCCTGGCTTGGTCCCCTAGATTTTTAAGTCATTTGTAAAAATAAAACTCATGTGCTTTCTAGAATGTCGTCTTAAAATCAGCTGTCACAGCATGGTCCTCTGAATTTTTTTCTGGGTGCATACAGCCAATGGCCAATCCCAGTGCAGTATGGAGAGATGGCAGGTCCGCGGTCTGTTTGCTCTTCGTCCCCTCTGGGAAATCTTTTACTCTCCCAGTGCCACAGACTAATATTCTGGTTCACGTTTTGTAATGCGCTCTCGCTCGCTCGCTCTCTCTCTTTCTTTGTGTGTGTGTATATATATATGTATACCCGCATAGACAGCGATGCTCCAAGTTGTGTAGACCAGCAGTAGGCCAGTGATGACCCGTGAACCCCTGAACACTGATTGGATGACATTTGCAAAGAATTGCGCGAAGCGTCTGGGAGCGAAAGCTTGCACTTGGCAGCCGGACGGCAGGCGCGGGAGAGTCGGGGTCATCTCAAGAGCTCTGTGATCCCAGCCCAAGGGCCGGAGACAGGGCTTTCCATGAACGGAGGTACTGAATAAAAGGTGAGTCACGTAACCACAGCGGAGAGAAAGGGAAACAGAAAATGGTGAAGTCAAACAAAGGGGCAGGAAGAAAGAGAGACAACAGTGTTCCTCCCACCCCGCAGGGAGGAAGGAGCCGCCGCCAGGGCTTCAACTCAGTCCTCTCCCGCCATCTAGTGGCCATGCTTGGAGACTGCAGCACAGACTCCTAAGGGGGATCCTGACACAGGGAGGTGTCGGTGAGATCGCTACCTTATGGCCTGAAGAGCAGACATACTCAACACAAAGGGTAACTCGAGCCAAAACCACCACTAGGAAAGCAGGCCCTTTTCTGTGAAAGGGCTTGTTTGTTTTGATTCGAAATACTGTGCAATTAAAGAACAGATGTGTGTCTTGCTCAATCTGCAGGTTAATGGAGGTTGGCTTGGAAATTCCCCAGCCCCCAGCAATTTCTTCAAAAAGGCTTCACGTGTATAGCGCACGATTAAAATCGCTGTCAGGAAAAGCCAGTTCTTTATGAATAAAGACTACTTGTTACTTCTATTTTCTGACACAATCCAGAAGCCAAACAGCCCTCACATTTTGAAGAGGAGTGGGCAGGAACCCTGTCGCATCAGGTCCCGTGGCTAGAGTCCACTCCTTAACCAGGGAACCTCAGGTTTTTATACTCCTCTAATAATTAGCTTTCCTTTGAAAAATACAGAAGGCAGGTTCTGGGCAGTTTTTTTTTTTTTCTGCAGATTTTTCCCCCCATTCTCAAATACAGAATATTTGAAGTTCCCAGTGATCAAATCTTGGTACAGGTGTTCACTGATTAAATTATAAAATGTAGAGCTTTTTGGCAGTAAGAACTAAGGCATGAAGAATAAAACACATATGTACATAAGGAGTTACACCTTCAGAAATATATATGTCTGCCGGGAGTAATTGTGCTTGCCTATGCCAGAATTTTCACATTAGATTCTAAGAGATGACAAAAAGATCAAGTAAATACAGCTTATCAACATTCCTTTTTTTCTGTGCCTGTAAATATGAGAAGAATGAAAATTGTAGATCTAAGCAGCAAGGTGCTTTCTCCAGATTCCTCTGCATTCTTTTCTGGGTCACTATAAATGCGTATATCTTTGACTGGATATAGATAAAACTGCAGCCTAGACCTGTCCTTATAGAGAAGGTTTGATGTTTGTGCTACAGCACATCTGTGCAGGTCTGTGGGGTCACTAGTTATTCTTGGAGTGATATTGTATGCTCCCTCGTGTAAGGCAAGCTGTGTTTTTCTTCGGTACTGGAGACCAAGGGTCCAAGCGTGCTTGGAAAACTCGTTTGATGCATTGACTGCTCTGGGGCCAAAGACTCCTTAGAATTGACTCTACCTGAAGCCTGACCTTCGAGAGTACTGAGCCTAGAATAGTCAGAAAATCTGGGTTCATTCTGTCCGTGCTGCATTCAAAGGCATGGTTCTTTAAGAGCCAAATGAGCTGAAGGATAGTAATTGTAGGGCAAACAATAGACTCTCACAGAGATAGCAGAGCAGGAGGATGCTGGGGGGTTGCTGGTTGCTTTAGTGAAAAAGTTATTTCACTTTGCCCTGTGTTTTACCCTTAGAGGCTCAGTCTTCTTTTCTCCTCCTTTATTCACCCTGGGGCCAATCTTAGGAAACTAACACCTGCAGGCAATGAAAGGTATTTATTTTGAGCCACAAGACATGGACTCCTTATTGGCTCTTGAGGAGGAGTCACTTGGCAAAATAACTCCTTTCTGAAACGGTGATGCCTGTGATCACTGATTAGATTCATAATAGCACTAAGTATGGACTCTTGCAAATCCATTTTCTAAGATTTCACCTCCAAACAGGGTGCTAATAGAATATACTATGGCATGATCCTTGAAATAATATGCTTGCTTTGAGGATAAAAAAAAAAAAATCCTCGAAAGACATTTGTTTAGACCCTTGTTATCCTTTTCCCAGGAGCCCTAGGATCATTGGTAAAATCCAACTTAACACCCTCAGTGGCTTCTGTAGGGAAGATGTCTGGAAGCACTGATTTCACTGATGGACACAGCTGACTAGATCAGTGATGGAAACCTGAGCAATAGGACATTCTAGAAGCCACAGGGGGTATAAGCCATGAAAAGGGGAGAAGCAGGGAATAGGTAACTGCAAACTGCAGGAAAAATGGGGTGGTGGACTCCCCCAAAAGCAGCCATTATGGTAGAGCTCTAGCAAAGAGAAACACTGATATCTGAGGCTGGGGATGACACATCCTAAATTGCACAACCACCCTAGACAATTTGGCACATCTCAGCTGAGAAGGGCATCCTGGCCGCTCCCATTTCTGTTTTCCTTACTCCTATGCAAATAGTTTGATAGTAACCCCCATTGCCTGAACCAACTGGGTATGTATCCGTGTTCCTTAAAGAAATTACAGAAAGTTCCTTAAAGAGCAGAGCCAGCTGCTCTGTTCCTTCGCAGGATGACAGTGGTACAACGGAGTGAACATAGTGTCAATTCTCTTTGTTCATCGCCCTTGCTACCCACTTCCCTTTAGAAATGATCCAACTCTTTGTAATCCCAGCACTTTGGGGTGCTGAGGTGGGTGAATCACCAGAGGTCGGGAGTTTGAGACCAGCCTGACCAACATGGTGAAACCCCGTCTCTACTAAAAATACAAAAGTTAGCTGGGCATGGTGGCACATGCCTGTTATCCCAGCTACCCAGGAGGCTGAGGCAGGAGAATTGCTTGAGCCCAGGACGTGGAGGTTGCAGTGAGCCGAGATTGTGCCATTGCACTCCAGCCTGGGGGACAAGAACAAAACTCTGTCTCAAAAAAAAAAAAAAAACCCGAAATAATGTATTTGTCTTTGTAGGGGGACACTTGGCAGATTGCATTCTCCAAAGGTTACCACAACAATATCCCCATTTCACATGTTCTTCTACAATGTGACCTTGTCATTCCTCCATGAATGGGGTGGGCTTGTGACTGCTTCAACCAAGAAGACAGCAGAATTGATGCAATGTGGCTTTCCAGGTGGGCTGATAAATGACTAAGGACTGCTTTTGATTTGTGGCTGGGTAGGTAGGGAGGGGAGAGAGCCAGATCAGGAGAGATCCCGGGGCAGGGGTGACTGCTTCCTCATCATGGCGAGGGTGCCATGCCTCCTCCATTCTAAGATGTTGCATATTTTAAAAGTATTATCAATTCAGTGAAGACTTTTAGGGAACAGAGAGCCACTACTTCAATGTTAAAACATGTCATCTATTAATGCATTAAAGAAAATATTAAAATATGAAAGAAATTCATGAAATGCAAGAAAATATGATAAGTCCTTCATTGTCCATGGACATCCTTTAATACATTCTAAAAGTAGAAGGGTGGAAGGCTTCTAGGCTTTATAAACCCCTTACTTCCCTAGTATGTGCCAGCCATGCCAATTTATCCGCTAGGCACAGTGTGGAGGGCCCACAATACTTTTAAGGTCCCAGAAAAATGTCTTCATTTCTTTTAAAAATTAAAAAAAAACTTTTAGGTTGAATTAAATGTTTTATATATGTAAATATTTGTAATATATAACAGGAATATATTTATCTTTAGTCCACACTCATAAAATATAGTTTTTAATATTTAAGATATTTTGCATAAATATTTATAAATATTTAAGTTATTATGATCATGCATTCAAGTTGTCTCTGATCACCTGAGACTCAGACATGTATAAGCTTCTCTTTTACCCTCTCAGTATCCAGATCTCAAGGAGCCTCCAGGAATGAATCCCAGAAGGGATTTTTTTCCTTTCAGCACTTCCATATTTGGAGTCTAGATGGCCCCATTGCTCTAGAGTTAGCTGTGTGATGGGCTGTGATTTACAGTGACTGTTAGGATGCTCGCCAATGCCCCCTATGAAGCAGGCAGAAGTTACTATTTTCAGTAGAGATAGTTCAATGTGCACAGCTTGGAGGAGGCCTGGGATTTTTCATAGCTTTCATTCTTTGAAACCCTCAGTCCCTGAGGATAATCCCATGGAAGGTAAAACCTGGCCATTTTCCACTCTGCTTGAATTATTGAGCATGCTGGCCATGAAAAATTTAAATGTCTAGGAAAATAAATAGGGTACATAAAAATATTTTATTGCATTTCTCCAAATCAGAGAACACTAAATGGCTGCTTTTAAAAAATATCATAGGAAGTCCCTGCAATTTGTTAGTGAGCTCCTGCCTCCGTTGAAAATCATGGACTCAAATACTGAGAGACAAACTAACAGAAAAAAATATAGCTCCCTGAAGCTATTTCTTACCTAGGGAGACGGCTTATGAAATTTTTGAGTGAAACAATAAATTTTCCACTTAAAAAATGTTTAGATTAGTCTTTTAGACTGGATGGTTGCTCATGAAACAATGGGAACAGGCAAACGTATCCAACTTTATTTTCTCTAGCTGCTTGGGGAAGGACATACATGCAGACATGTATGAACAGAAGTAGATGAATCAAGGTACATCTTAAGAGCCTAAAAACCCACTCATAGCATTCTTGGGACAGGAGTGTCATTTCTTATATTTCTGCTTTTAATTTGTCTTACATCAATAGAGACTTCTTAACCCTTTTCTCCTCTCTTGGCCACTTTGAAAAGTGATTTGCTCCTATCACATTAAATTCAAATTTCATATAAATAATAGATGTGCTTTTTGTATTGTGAATTGCCAGCAGGACTTGGAGTCTCTTGTCTGCAAAAAGAGGTGAAAAGAGGACTTGTACCGTAGAGTTCCCTGAGGAAATGCATGCTTAGACGTTGTATTATCTCTAGGAAAATATAAGACTCTCTCAGCTAAACTTTACCAAAATATGTTCAGGTGAAGGGTCTAAATGCTCCCCCAAAATGATGATGAATATATTCTTCCCTGTATGCATGGAAAATGAGCTTTTTTTGATTGAGGCAAGATTATTCGATATTGCATATGGCATGGTAAGTTCTAAATTGTTAGTGAAGGTAGTAATACTATAGAAAGGTCATTAAATGAGATGTTATCAAATAAAGGTGAGGAGAAGACAGGTAAATGGTAACTGTTTACCACAGATGCACTATAATGGCAGGTTGATGATTTACTTTGGAACCCCCCCCCCCATAATTATGAATAAATAGTACTTGGCATATGTCAACATTATTTTTAACTCATTACTTATATCGACTCACTTAACAACCCTATGAGGGTAGTACCATGATTATCTTTATTTTATAGACGAGGGAACTGAGCACCAAGAGGTTAAATAACTTGCTCAGGGTCACAGACAAACAGGAGCAGAGCTGATTTGAACCCAGGTTGGCTTTGGACTGTGCGATTTTATACTCAGTCTTCTGCCTCTCCAATCCAGCTCCCTACAGATACACGCAGTGTAGGTTGTGGAGGTCAGTCATTCCTAGAACTCACTGTTGTGTCATCCCTTACTGCCCAGGACTCTGGTTACAGATATGTGTCACACACAGGCTGGTGGGAAGTGTGAAAAATTGACACCCACCCCTTCCCTAGCAGCTCTCAACCAAGGCCCACATGGAGATGGTGGATAGATACCAGCTCGCTGCAGGTGGGCTCCTTCAGCCTCCCAGAGGCTCCCTGCAGGTAGCCCACAGTGATACTTTGGCTCTTAATGTACCCAATGCTGGTTTCCTTTCCTTCCCTGTGTTACTTTCTCAATTCCATGGCAGTATTTCCTGGGATCTCCTCCCAAATAAACTGCTTGCACGCAAATCCTGTCTCAGGGTCTACATCTGGGTACCCAGCCTAAGACATGGACTTTGTATTTAATAGTTTGAAAAAATCATGACTGCTGAAGTAATCATTGGCAACCATTAAAATTATTAAAACTAACTCCATTTCATTCTACCATACTGCATTGACCAAAAACAAACAAATAGTCAATCTGCATAAAATACTGAGAGTCTACCAAATGATTTTAAACAATCCTTGGTAATGGAGGAGATCATTTATTTCTATGCCACTGTACTTAAATGAATCAGTTTGATAAATGTTCTTAACAGAAACTTAAAAAGAAAAAGGAAATATATAAAATGTTGCATGACTATATCAAGCACCCAGAATTATTTTTAGATTCTGACCTAAAAGGAATAATACAAATAAATAGGATATGGAAAATACTCAGGTCAAAGCAAAAAGTGCCACGTTCCATTATAATTTTTCCAATATATTGAATATATTGGGCTCTGATATTGTTTGGTTGTGTCCCCACCCAAATCCCATCTTGAAATTTAGCTCCCATAATCCCAATGTGTTGTGGGAGGAACCCAGTGGGGGGTAATTGAATCATGGGGGCAATTCCCTCCAGGCTGTTCTCATGATAGTGAGTTCTCATGAGATCTGATGGTTTTATAAGGGGCTTTTTGCCCCTCTTTGCCCCGCACATCTCCCTGCTGCCATCATGTGAAGAAAGACATGTTTGCTTCCCCTTCCTCCATGATTGTAAGTTTCCTGAGGCCTCCCAGCCCTGCAAAACTGTGAGCCGATTAAACCTCTTTTCTTTATAAATTACCCAGTCTCAAGTATTTCTTCAGAGCAGTGTGAGAATGAACTAATACAGACTCTTTTGGGAAAAAAATGTTTTTATCCACAAACTGTACATTTTGATATTTAATTGTAATTTAATTTGTCCTAAGCATATGTTGGTTTCTAGATATTTTTCTTTTGCCAAAAGCCCATGTGAGCTATTTTTCTTGCTCTCTTTAAACGCTTTCCTTGTTCTTCCATTTTATTTCAATTAGAGATCGTAGCAATAAAAAGCACATCACAGTGTCCAAGAATGAGCTTAACTGGTACATTGCCATCACCTCCCAAAGCACAATAAAGTAGAATATTCTAAAAATAACTGTGTGAAAGAAGGTGTGGAATCACTCTCAGTGACTATTCTCTAAGTGCCTCTCTTTGGGCCTGTTTGCTTACTAAGCTGAACCCCCTGGGAGCAAGCCACATTGTTCTTTCCCACCACAACCTCCTCTAACTCTCTTCAGAAATCATTTCCCCGAAGCAAGCTCAGATAGGTTCCATAGCTTTCTAGGTACTTTCTGGTAATAAAAGTGCTCCTGAAATTGTTAAATAATTAAAATCCCATTCAGTGTGATATCAAAACTCCAACCTTCATTTAATTTAAATTTTCTGTCCTCCTCTCTTCAGATCCTGGGGAAGAGAGGAAGAAACCTTATAACTCAAATGATCCTTCTTGCCCAGAACATTTTAATCTGGCAGCAGTACTGTCTATGTGGTGGTTGCACAGTGGTTGGCCCCCTTTTATATAGGAGTTTGGTGGTTTCCTAGAAGTTCTTCCTATTAGGCATGGTAAGGACAGTTCCTCGGAGGCAGACAAGGCAGCGTCTGGCTGGTCACGTGGGCTGTCCACCTCCCAGGATTTGGACTTTTCTTGGACCACCTGTGGGTGGGTCTTGGAGTCATATGATTCTCTTGGTGAACACCTTTAAGATGAATCTCACTAGGACCCTTTTTATGGCATATACACTTGGAGTCTGGGGAACACACACAGGACTCTTCACTGGCAGCAGATAGACAACCTCAGCCAGCATCTCATCTTTAGAGCTATCATGCTCCAACACAGTGACATGGGGGTGAATTGGTGGAAATCAGAGATGCGGAAAGGAGAGGGGAAAGTGTGAGCCAGGGAGCAAGAGGGGGAACCTGCACGGAATGAATCTAAAACCCACATACTGTCTCAGAGCATAGGAGATGACAGAGGAATACTTTCCTTTTTTTTTTTTTTTTTTTAAATAAAGGCAGAATAGCCACAATATCAAAATGTGACACATATAGCACAAAACAACAACAAAAAATGCCAGGCCAGTCTTTCATAATATAATAATGAGAAGTGCCAACTGCAGAAAAGTAAGATTCAGCAATAACTTAAAGAAATGCTACACTACAACCAAATAAAAGAGTTCCCAGGAATGTAAAGATGGTTTATATTAGGAAACACATGCATGTGTATGTATACACACATACACACACACACACACGTAATGTCACTTGTTAGAAGAAAAAATATGATATTTCAAAGGATAATGACAAGGTTGTAATAAATTTCAACTCAAATTTTTTATTTAAAAAAATGATTTTGCAAACCAGGAGTAGAAGGATGCTTCCTTAATACGAGGAAGAATTTTTATCTTAAGCCAATAGCTAATTATTCTCTTAACAGCAAAACAAGCACTACCTGCATGGCCATTACCAAGGAAAAAGATAAGGATCCCCTTTGTCCACACTGTTATATAATACTGTTGTTAAAGTTCTAAATATTCTACTAATATTTGAAAAAGAAAAGTGACATATGTTACTGGAAATGAAGAGACAACATAACAACTATAAACAAATAATATCATATAATCTTAAAACTCCAAAGCATCTAAAGGCATAAATTTGAGACATAAATACAAATTGAAATGTTTATTAAGTATCTATTAAAATATATTTTAAATAGAAAAGCAACGAAAGGTTTCTATTCATGATTCATGATTTTAACAAGACACACAGAAAACTTGAGGAATAAGCTTATGTGCATGATCCATATGAAGAAAATCACAAAACTCAGCTGTAATTCATAGAAATAGAGAGATAGATGATGTTCCTGGATGGGGAAATGAATACTGTAAGGACATCAACTTAATGTTGAGGTCACCCAAATCTCAATGGGATTTTTTGAAAATTTGACAAGGTACTGATAAAATTCATCTGGAGGCAAAAGTGCACACTAAATGCCAAAAAAGACCACATAAAGACAGAAAACTCAAGATCAGTTCTAGCAAATACACATTTTAAGACCATAAGAAACAAAATGTTATGTCTAAAAAGTTACAAAAGAATCAAATTAGATAGTTCCTAAAGAAATAACACTAAAATAAACTTCAGGTGGCTAAGTGAGATCAAAACAAAACCTGAAAGTAGAGAGAGACAAATATCTGCGGTCCCTTTGTGAGTAAGGACATTCCAACCTAAAACAGTTAAAGAAAATACAAAATGAAAATAAGAATGAAACTTAGAAGATTTAATTTCAAGGAAAATCTGAAGCTGCCATAAGTCAAAATATTTAATTACCAAAATTAAATGTAGATACAAAAAAATGAGAGGAAAATTAGCTATACGTAAAACAGGTAAATTATTTGCACCCATACATAAAGAACTTGGAATTCATGTAACTCATTAGGAATGGTACAGAATTTAATCATGAAAATGCAGACTCTTAAAATAGTCTTTGATCCAGTGATTCTACTTATAGCATCTATCCTAAGAAGGGTATTAGAGATGCACGAAAAGACACATAAACAAGTTTATTGCATCATGATTTATGCCAGGAAAACACTAGAAATAGCCTACATATCCATCTCTCGAGAAGTGACTGTTATATATCCATATAACAGAATGCAGCTGTAAAAATGACATTTTCCAAGAATATTTAATAATAGGGAAAATTGCTCCTGATATAATGCTATGTTGAAAAAAGCAAGATATGAAGCTATGCATTTCAGTTTCCATAAATATGAAAATGTGTATTATTTAGGTACTTAGATGTACATACAGACACATTTGTAAAAGTGGAAGGAAATGCTTCAAAATGTTAACAGTGGGTTGACAATGACTGGTAAAGCTTCTCTCTTCATTTTTATCTTAAATTCTTAAGTAAATTTTTAAGTTATATAAAATAAGCACATAGTAGTTTAAAATTATTTTATAAGAAGATGTACACAACCTTTTAAATTATTGAAGTAAATAAGAATGAAGTTGACTCACACTTCTCAGTTTCAAAACTTACTACAAAGCTGTAGTAACCAAAACAGCATGGTACTGACATGAGTATTAACATATATACCAATGGAATTGAATTAAGTGTCCAGAAATAAACCATACATGTATGGTCAATAAATATTTTGCAAGGATTCCAAGACCACTGAATGAGGGAAGAATAGTCATTTCAATATATGATCCTGGGTTAACTGAATGTGAACATGCAAAGAGTGATTTGGACCTCTACTTCATACCATTTATACAAATTATCTCTAATGGATCTAAGACTTACCTAAACATAAGTGTTAAACCTGTAAAACTCTTAGAAGAAAGCAGCTGTGATACAGCTTTATGACCTTTGGGTAGGCAACAGTTTTTAAAATATGACATCGAAAGCACAAGCAGCAAAAAAAGATAAGTCGGACTTAATCAAAATTAAAACCTTTTATGTATAAAAGCAAACTATCAAAGGAAAAGATGACCCAGAGAATAGAAGAAAATTTATGCAAATAATATATCAGATATATCCAGAATATATAAAGAATTCTCACAAAACTCAAGAATAAGACAACCCAATTAAAAGATGGACAATGAATTTGAATAGATAGTTCTCCAAAGAAGATATGCAAATGGCTGTTAAACATATGCATAGATACTCATTAGGAAGTAGAAAAAGGCAAATAAGAAACCACAATGAGATGCTACTTCATACCTACTAGAATAGCTATCATCATCATTTTAATAATAAACCAAGAAAATAACAACTCTTGGTAAGGATATGGATAAACTGGAATCTTTAATATATTGCTGGTGGGAATATATTATAAAATGGTGCAGTGCTCTGGAAAAAGTTTGGCAGTCCCCCAAAAGTTAAAGATTTGCCATATGACCCTACAATTCTATACCTAGGTATATAGCCAAGAGAATTGAAAATATATGTTCACACCAAAGCTTGTACAGGAATGTTCATAGTAACATTATTCACAAGAGCCAAAAAGTGGAACCAATTCAAATGTCTATCAACTGATAAATGGATAAACAAAATGTGGTATATCCGTGCAATGAAATATTATACACAATAAAAAAGAATGAAGCACTGATACATGCTGCAGTATAGATGAGCCTTGAAAACATTATGCTAAGGAAATAAGCCAGATAAAAACTTTATTCGTGTGAAATATCCAAAATAGGTAGATTCATAGTGACAAAAGTAGTTGCCAAGGACAGGTAGAGGGTGGGTTTTGAAGGTACAGGGTGTCTTTTGGGAGCGATGGGAATATTCTGGAGTTAGGTAATGGTAATGGGTGTACCACACTGTGAATATACTAAAAACTATTATATTGTACAGTTTAAAATGGCTAAAGTGGTGAATTTTACATGAATCGTTTTTTTTTAATTATTAAAATGTATGTTTTAAAACAAAATGCAAATCAAATGTATGCAGAACTCCTGAAGCACCTCAACTCAGATCTTTTATGTAGCCAGACTTTGTAAAGACCTGGCTACAGAATCTGGATCCCATTCTGTCCACACGACATTGGGGAGGATATTTGTTGTCTTGAGCCCATTTTCTCATCTATGAAATGGGATGCCTTCCTGCCGCATCTGAGTCATTACATGGTTCAAACGAGATAACTTTGGTAACTTTTGGTTATGACAAGCCAAGCTCATAAGAGAGAATTATTGCAATCTCTTTTCACATTTGGCTAGAATGTCAAATGCCAGAGGAGTAAACAGAATGCCTTAAGAGAACATGTCTTGCCTGGCTCAGAAAAGATGGTATTTGAGCTGGTCTTAAAAGATGACTTTGCCAGGCCAATACCTGAGGAAAGCCTTTTTAGACAGAAGGAAATGTATATTATTAAAAATGCACAAACTCAGAAAATGCCACATGTTTAACTAGTGACTGGAAATCACTGGAATGCAAGTTGTGGGAGAGAGCAATTGAGAGGAATTTGGACCAGATCACGTACGGTCTTTTGTATAGGGTGTCTGTGTTTTTTTAAACAAAATGTGGTATATCCGTGCAATGAAATATTATACACAATAAAAGAGAATGAAGCACTGATACACGTTACACCATAGATGAGCCTTGAAAACATTATGCTACGGAAAGAAGCCAGACAAAAGAGGCCACATATTGTATAAATTTATTCATGTGAAATATCCAAAATAGGTAGATTCATAGTGACAAAAGTAGTTGCCAAGGACAGGTGGTGGGTGCATACTAGGAAGCCAGCGGACATCTTTAGGAGGCATGTGTGAAGATCTAGTATGGGTCCTAGGAAGAGGTCTGATGACATCATGGAGGATGAGCTGTGTAGGGACAGGTATTCAGCAGGTATCTGACAGGAGGTGGTTGAAACACCTAAGTGAGAGGTATCAAGAATCTAACCTGAGGCAAGGTAAAAATAAGGACAAAAAGCAAGATCTGAAAGGAAGGGCATTTTGAGGTAAAACCCATTTGGTAATGGACTAGATGTGTAGTGAAGCAGAGGAGGAATAAAGGGCAACTGTGAGGTTTCTGGTTTTGAAAACTGGGCATACTACCCAGTTAATCGAGTGTGCGTACTACCACTGATCAAGATTCTAGGCTTTTGGAGAAGGAGTTGGCATAGTGAGGAAGACTAGGTTGGTTTGGGATATATTAAGAATTAAGTACTTACCCAGAAAAACAAAAATTTTTAAAAGGAAAAAAAAATAATTACATGTGAATTGATGGAATGCAAGAAACAAACACACTCAATGAAATGCAGGTAAGCAAGAATTTACTGTGAGAAGGCAAAAATCAAATGTAGATCTGTGGGGTCATGGACCACGTTTTCCTTATTCGGCAAAATTTCTCTTATACCTACCAAAGTTCCTGGCATAAAGTAGGTTTTCAAACTGTATTCAAAAAAGGAATGGTGAATCTCACGAAATACAGTGAAAGCAATAAAGCATAGGCTTGCTGGCACTAAAAATTCTCAGGCAGCCACATACTCTGTCTTTCTGAAATCACAATGTTCTTTGCTTTGCTTCCTTTTGCATTTCTTCCCCAGTCTCTGGATTCTTCCTGTATATTGGCTTTCTCTGCTTATTTATCCTCAGGACACATTCTAAGCTGTATATCACCTTACAGTTGGAGGTGATTGATTCCCACACAGGGGGATCTGACTGGACCAGCTTGAATGAGATAGCCACTTGGGTCAAATCAGCTGTGGCCTGAGGGATGAAGTCACAGGGTGATTTATGTGACTACTCTTTATGGGATGTAGGCACATCTCTAAGAAGGGAATGTTGGCAGAAAAAAAATGACTGGCATCTCTGGTATAAGGCTGCAGCCAAACATTTAGGTGTAGATGAGAATATGAGGCCTCCATTTGGAAAGACTGGCCATAGATCTTGGAGTCATTAGCAAATAGATGGTGGTTGTGTTCATCAATTTAGATGAGAAAACCAGGGAAGAGTATGTAAAAATGATGTGAGAATGCAGAAGTGATAAAAACTGGGCTACAGAAAATAGAGAAGTCGCCAACGAATTAGAGAAATAATTGTCAGAGAGATATAAAGAAAACCAGGAGACCTGGGTCATAGACTTTAAGGAAGGAGAGAATATTAAGAAATAGGGAACAGCTTCATTTTAATTTTTACAAATGATTTGCTGATTTGCAAGCCTGTAAGTTGAGGAAAAAGTTAAATATAGTGTTTCTGTATGTCAACCAGGCATTTGACATCTTTCATGACATCATTTTGGGGCAAAATAGAGAAATAAGGGCTGGATTGAGGTCAAAAGGAGAAATTATCAATTAGGCAAATGAAGAATCCCAGGAGATGCAGGTTGATGGGATAGTATACACCACTGGAGTTCTAATGTGAGCTGAAAGTCTCCAGTGTTGTTTTGTCTTTGTGAACGTTTTATAAGTGATGTGAATGTAAACTAAGATGATTTATTTATCCATTTTGCAAACAGGACAAATCTGGGAGGAATACTAAGAAACGTGTGACCAAGCGAGGGTTCCACATGCATTTAGTGGAAGAGGGGTAGAATTGTTTATTGTTAGATAGATGCAGGAAGGCCATGTGTTATACTGTAGAGAGAAGAGAACCCATGTTCTAATCCTGACTGTCACCCAATAACTTGACAAATTACTGAAACCAATGATTTCCACCCTACACCTGAGTTAAATCCCTGCTGGGATAGAAACAGGGAATTCATACAGTATTTATAACCATTTTTCCAGGACATTCAAATGCTACCAATCTCTATCCACATGATAACATCTGAAGGCACTGACCTAAAATTTTAATAGGCTCAGTGTCTGCATCTCTAAAATGATAGCTCACCAGGATGATCCCTAAGGTCTACTTTCCAGCTGTGACATTTGTGTCTGTGCTTGTGTACAGGAAACGTGTGTCTCAGCAGAAGAGCTTGCCTAACATCTGTCTGCTGGCCTCAGTCCCCACCCTGGGATTTAAATACCTCCATGACACTCCATAGTCAAGAATCCTCATTCTCTGGTCATAGCAAAGCTATGTGGTGGCTTTAAAAGAATGCTTAAAATGTAAATATACATTTATATAAAATTATTGGGTAAGCAAACAAATAAAACCGTAGGTCTCAGACACTAAAAGGCTCACTGGCATGTAATGCTGATTGTCTGTTTGTCAAATGTATCCACATTTGTTTGCTTAACCCTCAAGTTCACCCTTAAATGTCTGATTTTAGTCTAAATGGAAAGAGAACCCGGCGTGCTGGGATAAGATCTAGGCAAGTGATAGTGATGGTTCATCATAGACTTTTCTCCCACAGCCACAGGTCAAGTGGAGTTCTTACCACAGGACAGGCTTAATGGGGCAGTGAGTGAAAGGCAAAGATGGAGCCATTAATGTCTCATTGCTAGGAAGAGAAGCTGGGTATTCAATGACACTTTCAAATAAAACCACAGTTGGGACTGGGTGCCATGTCAGTAGCTCAGGGAATCTCATTCAATCATGGAAAAGCTCAGATCAAGGCTTATCTGATGCCTCATTCCACAAACATTAGCTCAGTACCCACCATCTGCCAATCACTTTTCTAAAGGGCCTCATTGCCTGGTGAGAAAGATAAAATAGAGAGCTATAAAATAATGTAAAACACTACTATAGAAGCATAGAGGAAGAACACCAAGTCTTCCCTCCAGGAAGAAGGACTCTGGGAAGGCCTTTCACAGTTCTATAGGTAACTGTAAGCAAAGCTTTGAAGAATAAATCTAGGAACATCTGAAGGTAGATATAGCTAGGTGTCAGTGGGCAAGAAGGCCTGAGAAAGGTTGTTCCAGAGAGTTACAAGACTAAATACATGCAAGTACCAAACATGCTATACGTGGAGACCTGCAAGTAGAGAGAGTACAGGGAGTTAGTGAGGCTGGGGCTGGAGTCAGTGACAAAAATATGAGACCCCACTGAGGAACTTGCACTTTATCCTATAGGAAATTGAGAATCTTTTTGAGGGCATATAAGCATAGGAGTGACCTCTACAGCCTCTATCTGGAAGGTGGATTTCATGGAGCTAAAATAGAGGCAGGAAGACCAGTTATAATAACCATTGATGAACAAAAGATGATTAAGGCCAGTCTAGAAACATGGCAGTAGAGGCGGAGAGAAGAGGAATCATTGTGAACATTTTAGATCATATCCACTGGATTTGGTGATAGGAAAAGTAACGAGCAGGATAAAACTTGGATGAGCTCCTAGGTTTTTGGCTTGGTTGATAGGATGGCACTAATTTAAGAAGAGATCACAGGAGGAAGATCAGGCAGCATGGATTACCCTGAGGTTCAGATGAGGCGGAAATGAGATTGGTTAATAGCTAGAAGGGATGGAGACACTAGACTATACATTTCAAGAAGACAGAGATTACATTTGCATTATTCACCCACACTACCCTCAGCATCTAGAACAATGCTTGGCCTTGGTAAACACTCAATAAATATTATTTTGAGTGAATATGGAAGGGCCAGTGGAAGGATCATTGAAATGAGAAGAATTTGAACATGTTTGCAGGAAGAGAGAAAGAAGCAAGTGTAGGAGGAAATAAAGCTATAACAAAGGAAGGTTGTGTTTAATATACTGGGGGGATCGGAACATGCCACCCCAATATACACCACTCTGGCATAAGAATTTTTTTGAGCTGAAGGCAATTGAAAATCAACAGATGCAGGAAGGATATACTGCCTTCCTATCATGTGCTTAAAATCAGGGCATAAATTTACCTTTGTGAAGATGCCCTCCCTGCCACCAAGAAAAAAATGACTCGTCACCAGAGATAGAAAGTCAACATAGAGATAAGTTTGCATAAACAGACCTTTATAAAATATCCCTTCCATTTCATTAGTTCTCCCACATATTTCTAGTCATTTCCCCATGATTTATAGTACCTTAAAGCCCAAAACCCCTTTCCCTTGTTAAGATTGTATATAAATCCAAAGTTTAACCACTTCTTGAGTTTCACTTCTTTTCTGTGACCTCTTGTGCACATAAGTATTAATGCAAATTATGTGCTTTCCTCCTGTTAATCTGTGTTTTGTTAATTTGCAGATCCTCAGGGACTAAACCTAAGAGGGCAGAGGAAAAGGTTTTTCTCTCTGATAATAGGAGGTCCTTTAAGAGGTGGAAAGGGATGGAGTCAAAGCACAAGTATTTGACAAAACGTGCAATATTGCATTCTCTGAGACAAGAGAAAAGTTGCTGTGGATGAATATAAATATAGGTATTTACTGGGACAGTACTGGGGACCTGAAGGTAGTTGTGCCTATGGGCCCTCATTTCCTTGATAAAGTAAGAGACGGTCTGAGTGAGACCCCACTCTTTTTCAATGTCCATGAACCAACTGTGCCAGAGGGCTGGGCTTTTTGTTTCCTCCCTGTCAGATGCTGAATGATGCCTCTCTAAGCATCATTAAGTCCCAAAAGGCCTGGCATTTTATCTATTAATTGGGAGTAAAAGAATCTTAGAAACTCCTTTACAACAACAGTAATAAATCTAATTTTCAAGACTTGCTATATATCGTACATTGAGACTTTTTTCTTCACCTCCACTCTCTTCCTCTAAAATTAATTCTTTACTACATGGGTCTTTATTCCATTAAGTAAATAGAGTCCTGCCAGCCTTCTCTACCAGCTGTGTAGGTATGTCCAGACTTGCCTAAATCCCAGGGCAGAAAAAAAAACAAAAAACTCCGCTTTAAGCTGCATCTCCTACTGTGCAAATAGACTTATGGATCCATTCAGTAAGAAATGAGTCAAAAAAATGTAAATGCCCAAAAGACTATAAAAATAGGTGAGGAATATGAAACAGCAAATGAGAAACCATACAATGTATGCAGCATTCATATTACCTGACCGAGAAGAATCATGAGTAATGAAAACATCAAAAACCAGGAAAATAGTCTGTATTTGCTCCCTAAATGCAAGGATCATTTTGTGGCAGGTCTTATCAATCTAGCCCTACTACTT
The DNA here is from genome assembly GCF_009761245.1 of Sapajus apella. Classification (NCBI taxonomy): domain Eukaryota; kingdom Metazoa; phylum Chordata; class Mammalia; order Primates; family Cebidae; genus Sapajus; species Sapajus apella. The sequence continues at coordinate 13,890,026 of NW_022436982.1, forward strand.
TCAAAGGGGCAAAGAAAATGTAGTTTTATTTTTTCACCTCTGATTAATCTTGAGGGACCAGTTTTGGTCCAATCCAGTAAACTTAGTCCAATTCAAGAATTCAGTTAATGTCATTAGAAAACTGAGTCTCTGGGTAATTCTTGGTCTTCTCATTTTCTCCCCCATCTTTTACTTCTCTCCAAGACAGCACATGGCTACAGAGGGTGATTTTGGTGTATAATCTCATGGCGGGTTATGGGAGAGAGGCAGATGCCTTGGATTCATATAATGTCCTCTATTTCACTGCTTCTGAAACTTAAATGTGACATGAATTAAGTGTTCATCTTGTCACACTGCAGATTCTGATTCAGTAGTTCCAAGATGGTACCCAAGATCTTCATATCTAACAAGATCCAGTGATGCTGGTCTGCTGGTCTTGCAAATACTTTGAGGAGTGAGGCTCTAGGTCCTTGCACACCTCTGCTACATGTCCAAGCTGCTTAACTTCTAGGCTACTGATCTCTGAGGCATGATTTGTCCCATTAGCCCTGTCGAGGTGATGTACTGGCCCTTACTACTGACATCCGTGGTCTCAGCCACCTTCCCTTAGTTACAAAATCTTTGTGCACTGGAGCCTCTTTGATTCTGTGTTAGTCTGGCCTTCTGTGTACCTACTCACAGGACATAGGGGAACGCCTGGGTTACCTAAATGCTATGCAAGGCATAGGAGATAGAGTGATGCCTCCTACTCACCTCTCAAGCTTCCTTCCACCGCTTTTTTGCCCTATACTCGGCCATCTTAAAGAGGTCTCATGTAGTACTCATTCAGACTTAATGCTTTCCTCTCACTCCATCCATCTCTAATGCCCACCATCTTCTCATGGCTTTCTGGACATTTGAGGTTTTATATCAGACGGAACCTTTAAGAAGGGAAAACAGGATCATAAAGTGCTTCCTGCTAGCTCTACCTCTGCCCCTCTTCTTGCTGCAGCCTACTTGAGTGAGAAGGGAGGGGCTTTTGTTTCCTTTCTGCCATATCCTGAGTTATGCCTCCCTACTATAGACTGTGTGTTTGTGTTCTCTCAGAATTAATATTCCAAAGCCTTAATCCCTGATGTGTTGGTATTTGGAGGTGAGCCTTTGGGAAGTAAATAGATTTAGATGAAGGTGGGGCACCCATGATGGGATTGATGTCCTTATAAGAAGACGAAAAGAGACCAGAGCTCCCTCCCTCTCTCTGTCTGACTCTGCCATCTGCCATATGAGGATATAACAAGAAGGTAGCTGTCTGTAAACTAGGAGGAGGGCCTTCACCAAGATCCCAACGAGGCTGGCGTCCTGATCTCAGACTCCAGCCTCTACAACTGGGAGAAATAAATATTTGTTGCCAAAAACACCCAGTCTATGGTATTTTTTTATGAGCTAAACTAAGACACTCTCTAAGAAGAACGGAGTCTCACAAAGTCTTGCACTCGATCTGATCATGGGAGTTAAAGAAATTTAAAAACTGGCTTATTTTTAAGCTTGATTTTCAAGATTTATTATCGACTTTGATACTCTGTGACTCTTTTTCCTAGGTAGGCTCTGTCCTCACTTTCCCTAGAGTGATGAGCCTCCCAGCTCAGCCGTGAGGTTGAAAGACTGCAAGGGAATGTGATTTGGGAAGGAAACAAAACTACATTGGTTTACTATGTCAAATATGTTATATCTGTAACCACACTCACACTGTATTGCAGAAATGTTGGTTCATGTGGCCGATTTCTTCATTTCTGATGTAATTGTAATATAGTGATTACCTCTTATGCCTGTCTTCTCACTCTGAAAATATGGCTCTTTCTGGAGATCTCCAAAATAATGTTCATTGATATGTGATACTGATAGTAAAAGTGTGACAATTCCAGAGACTCAGGCAAGTGACTCAGCGTCCTCTTCCAGAATGAGCCTTTGTTAAATACAAAGGACACTAATTCTGCCTGGGCTAATCCTGTGGGTCTAAACTTAACAGCTTCTCGGGGTTTTGGTTGTTGTTTATGATGATCATGATGAGGAGGAGGATATCGAGTTTTCTGTTGTTAAAAGCTTTACCCGTTAAAAAATATCTGATTACTGATTATCTAGGCCCTTTGATTTCTGTCAGGGCAGGATTAATTTGTTGTAAGGTGTAAGCATAAGGCTTTTCTCCTCATCTATAATGTCTTTTTTCCATTTGCCTGCCTTGAGATTCTTAGTCTTGTAAACTAAAAGTAAAATCCCAAGCCTCCCAACTGACTGAATGGACACGATCACACCATCTTGGCCAAAGGGAGCCCAGGGAAGCCTTAAAAACTGAGTTCCTGGCCATGACAGGATGGAGGTTAGACACGTCTCATTATACCCTTCACTTTTGCAGTGTAGACACAACCAACAAGCATTAATGTTAAAGTAGCCAGAACAGACTCTCTGTGACAATAAAATACCAAATTACAAACAGGGCCTAAGGCTGCGCCAGGCAAGGGTTAATTAAGTCCTGCACCCTACACTTAAAGAATGAAGCATGCTCTAACTTCACAAGGCTTTTCTTGTTCTGTGGCAGCCAAACAAGCACTTATCTCAGGGTAAGCAATATTCAAACAATTGGCAACTCAGTCACATTCAAGTTACTGCCAACTGACTACTGACTAACTGACCAGCACCACCTCAGTCCCCCTCCTACCCTACCTGTTCCACAAGCCATAACTATAGCTTTGACTAGATAAGAGATCAGTAACTTTCTCCTGGTAAGAAGAGCGCCAACCACGGACTAATCCTGGCCAGTTTTACAGAGATTGCACACTTGATTCCCTCCATGTCCCAGCTTCAGCCTTTGATATCTGGGGCCTAATTGTATACATCACAATATTAAGTCTCCACCCCCAAAACGAACATGGGTCATATGTTACATGAATGTATAATGAATACACAGGCATTAGGACCACTTTCATGAATATTTATAGTTCCTTTTGTAACCTGTTGAATATATGTAATAGCCAAACCCATTTCAGCATACAGCTCCTCCTCCTTTGACCTCCATTGAAGTGTCTGTCTTCTGGTCTTTGCCAAAGGCTACACTTTACAGCCTGGAGCAGAACCATCCTGCAGGTTGTAACCCCCTATAGGAAATAAAGTTTCCTCTCAAAACTTATAGATCTCATTATTTTTTTGGTTAACAGTCTTTGAAACCCAGTTGCAATGCTGCCTACTGTGTACAGCATCCTCTGAGTCTTCCCCTACACCCAGGAAGTCTTAAGCTCCCTTTGTGCCAGCATTACATCTTGTAAACATCTCTGTTAGCACATTTTTCACAGTGAGTCATGAGTATTTTCCACCATGCCTAGCTCCCTTACAGAATTTTCTGTATCATTCATACTGTTCACATCTGGCACATGACAGGTGATCAGTAATGTTTGTTGCCTGCATGACTGGCTGAATGAATAAATGAGTGGGTCTCAAATGCCAGTGCCGAGGTCCCACAGCTAGGAAGGAAGAATGCTGAAATTCAACACTGGATTGTGACCTCAAGGCCAGCTTTTGCTCTACATCACGCTGCTTTGCACTTTTGGGATTTAAAGTAGTTTGTTGTCTACCTGTGATATATAGGTGTAAGCTTCCATGAGCCTTATGTGCTTTTCCAGTCCTTCCTCCTCATCCTTTCTTTGACGAAGAGCGTGTTTCCCAAAATCATCAGTGGAACCAGGTTTTAGGGTGAATGTTAGTAAGAGAATAGAGTAGACTATCACCAGACCAAGCCCTAAACAATGCAGAGTATGATAGAACTACTTACCTTGAAGTCTTCCTATAAGAATTGCTTGCATTTCTTAGGTGTTTCTTATGTGCTTGACATAGTAGTAAGTTATTTACATACTTTATTTCATTTAATTATAACAATTATCCTTTAAAATAAGTCTTACTACTGTGCCTTATTTCACAAATCAGCAACTGAGACTCCTAAGAGATAATGTTAATTTCCCAAGGCCTGATGGTTTTAGTAGGAGCGGAATTGGGACTCAAGCCTGACCAGGCCGCCTGATACCAAAATCAACTCCCCAGGATTATGGAGTCCACCAAGAATAGGCGAATAGGGAAGAGAGAGTGGAAATTAATTATAAATTAACGTTCATTGGGAGTAGTAGATATCTGTCAGGCTTTGTGGTGGTCACCCAGTGTTTTTAACTATCTTTCCTACGTTTGGGGAATTTTCCATATTGAAAGTCTCACATCCCAAAGGTGGAAGCCAGTTTCTTGTTCTTGGGTAAAAAGGGAAAATGCTATTTATCACACACACCAGAACTGGCTAAATGAATAAATGAATGGCGCTCAGAAAGATAGAAACAGTAGCAGTTGTGCAGACCCCTGTAATCCACTGCATTCTGGAGCAGAGCACAGTGGCTTAACAGGGCCAGACAACAGACTCCTAGAGAGAGACCTCAACCTTAGGCCATGGTACTTATGAACTACGTGATTAGCAGTGGCCTCTCCCCTCAGGAAGTAAAGGTTCAGGGTATAATAGTGATATGACATGTGATATGGTTTGGCTGTGTTCTCACACAAATCTCAGCTTGAATTGTGTTAAGATGATTAATAGTTCCCATAATCCCCATGTGTCATGGGAGGGACCCGGTGGGAGATAATCGAATCACAGGGGCAGTTACCTTAATGCTGTTCTTGTGATAGTGAATGAATTCCGATGGTTGTATAATGTAGCAAGCTATTGGCTTGAGCTCCAGCACCTCAATCTGCATTCAAGACTCAGGAAGTACCAGGCTTTCTCCTGGGATCCACGACTCATGTCAGCCAGAAATGAATGCCTTAAGCCTGTCCTATAGCCAGTTTCCACCAAGTTGTAAAGGAGCAGCTGATTTGCTAGATGGCAGCCTGCAGAGAATCAGTCTTTGACAAGTTTCCAAGGGGACAATTTCCCCTTTCTCCCTTACTTTCCCAGTCTCCCTGGCAGCAAGTGCATAGGTGTGTGATTTAGGCTCTACCAGAGACATGCAAGGCTTCTCAGATTGTCTCACAAGCTCTGACTCACTCCAGGCACCAGTGCTTCAGGGAAAGTGGCTAGAGACTATTCCATGATCCTCTGATTCCCTCCTCCAGCCAGGCTTTTACTTGTCAACTCTTCCACAATCATGTAAACTCCAATTCCTCTGCTATAGTCATGATTTCTAAAATGTGTAATTTTCTTTCCCTGACCGGACTGTGACTGATACAGTCAGCAAAGTGAAAAGTGGGGATGGGAAATAACACGTGGTAAAAATAAACTGTGATGCATAATTCTGTTCAAAGCCCTAGAATAATGGAAAAATATTGAGCTTTGGGTATGACACAGGCTTGGATTTTAGTCTCAGCTTTACCCCTTGTAGCTGTAGAATGTTCAGTAAATTACCAAGCATCTTCAGTTACCTCATTTTAAAATAAGGATCATAAATAATACCTCCCTCATAGGGTTTTTGATGATAAAATGATAATGTTTTAAAGTGTGAACACAATAGTCCCAAATATCAGAATGTTTCTATTTAATAATCAACTTTTAAAAACCAAATATAATGAGCACATGTATATGTTGCCCATTCTATCTTGGAACTGTTGTTTTATATGTACTTTCAAGGTAAAAATAATATCTTTACCAAATACATTGTTTTAAATTATATATATTTATAATTGTGATTGCTCTGGGTTTGCTTCCTCAAATTGGTTTTTAAATGATTCTGTGTATGCTGTGCTTCTTTTAATACATGTCAGAAAGAAGAGTGAACTTTTATAGGCAATGAATTTTTAAGTTTTGGGAAAATGAAAATTTTATTTTTCACATTTATAGATATGAAAAAACATGTTGAACTAACATGTATTTGATTAATAACTAATATGGGGTCACTATTTACAAAGGACACATTTGAGCAATAAAATGGAAGCAGGAGGGTAGATAAGAGTTCATTGTACTTACATGATGTGGCAAATCAGCAACTTTGAAGAATTCTACCAAGGCCCGGTTCCCCGTCTAAAGCCCCAGTAATGACTGGGCTCTTTGGACCCCAATTTCCTCATCAATTACTGTGAAGAAGGCTTAATGTGGACTCCTCCAAGTTCTATCAGTGTAGGACCACGAATGTGAGCTCTGTTGGCAATAAATGTAGTTTACTCAGTCCAACTTCTATTCGCCAAATGAGAAAAGTGGTTGGTAATTAGATTTTTCCCAACTCTTGAATGAGACACTTTAAAAGAATAATCATAGCATGATGCACATAACAAGACATTTACTGAATGTTTTATATTCAGTATATAATTTAATCCTCACAAACCAATGATATACAATTATTTTTGTTCCCCTTGTATAGACAAAGAAATAGAGGCAGAGCAAAGCTAAGTAACTCCTGAAATGACATCCAGTTAGGAAGATGGACAAAGTCTTCACCATAACTAAGTGAAGGATATTGGCTCTGTAAGTCAGACTGACCTGGTTCAAATGCCTGACTCTGCCATTTAGTACCTTCATGAGTAATTTGGGGCCAAATCTGGGGCCAGATTACCTAACTGTTCCAATGTTCCATTTTTGTTATCTGTTAGATGGTGATTATACCAGTTGTACTTTCTTCCAAGGGTCGCTGTGAGAATTAAATGAAATATTTTGTTTAGTGTTCACTCAGTTTTGTCTATGCTGGAGATAATAATAATTTAACCTTGCTCCCAAAGAGTTTTCTTTTAACAATGCCTATTATTCTGAGAAAATTGGCATTTCAGAACTCAAGCAGTGTATACCAATGTTGTTAGACAAATGTTCATCTTTTTAACTGACTGGAAAGACCAATGCCACATACCTGGCTAAGCTGTTTCACATTTCATACGTACTCACAAAGTCCAAAACATTGGCTCTTTTCGACAGATTGCTGTACATCATATTTACATGTTTCCCACCACCCGCTAGAACACACTTGGCAATCCAGCAGGAGTTTTTCAACATGCTAATTAATGCAAATAATTCATTTTGCCTTCCTTTGAAAAGGGCAGAGGAATGTGTTAGATCTCCCTTTCATCTATTAGAAAATATTTACATTCTTCTGAACTTTCATCTACTTTACCCTCAGAGCTGGCAATGCCATCAGGACTTATTGGATGATCTCCCCCAGAGCCTAATGGCAAGAAACATCTTGACGGCTTGGGCTCTGCTGTGTTCATTAGGTTCAGAAAGGCCCTGAGAAGACAGCAAATGTATTCAGATTTTTATTTGTCTGCAGTTTGATGTAATAGTGTTTTATTTTTGGCCCCCAATTGCTCAGCAAAAGAAAAAAAACAACAAAATAAACCTTGGTGAAGCTGCTGATTTCCTCTAAATCGCTGAGCACAGGGATTGTAGCTTGATGAAGTCATTTAGTGCTGGATGTTTATATTCAAACTGTGCCAATGGCTCTTGCTGGAGTTTTTCATGAGGAATGTGATGATGTTTACTTCTTTATGGAGTTAAAATGACTATGAATTTGCCAGAACTAACTTGCAAGGGATTTTCAAACTTTTGTCTTTAGAGCTTTGAAATATACAATTTTATTTAGGTTCTCAGGGAAGGAAATGTCACAAAGAGAAATCATGTAATCTTTGACCAAATAAAATTAGCTGCAACTTCTCTAAATATTTCTAAGTTCATTGGTCATCAGGCTGCTTGAAGGTAGCATCTTTAAACCATTCCCCAAGTGTATTGTGGAAGTCCATCTGGATAGAAAAATTCATTGTTGTGGCATCAAAAATAAACAGAGAGAAGAAAGTAGGATGAGAGAACTTAAAAATATACCTTGCCCCATTTTTTTCTTTTCCTATTTTATTTTCTGTTTTCTCTCTTCTCCCATCACTGAAGAGAAAAGGATAGGCTGAGAAGGTAGGCCGTGCTTACTCAAAATCAGAAAAAAATATTGAATTAGAAAAGCCGTTGGCTCTCCAACCATCAATTCAATAAACATATATTTGTTGAATACCTGTAAAACACTAGACATTATGCTAGAGATACATAAACAAAATTGGCTGGTTCATCAATTCAGTCTTTTATATAATAAACATTACCAATTAGCTAATGTTTGATTCAGGAAAACTGAAAATAAACAATGATAACATATGGGATGAGTGTATAAAAGTATTCAAAACACTGGAGCAAAAAACTGAGGACATTTCTAAGATAACCTATAGCATGTGTCTCATGTTTAGAGCCTCAGGCCACCTCAGGACACATAGGAAAGCTATCTTTGGAACTCTGCCTCCTCTCCTTGGCTGCCAAGTGCTCAAGAAGCAGTGTGGGATGATGAAAAGGTTCTAGTCTCTGGAACCACATAGTCCTGGGTCCACATCCCTGCTGTGCCAGACTGCTAATTGTCTTTCAACATCCCTTTCCTTTTCCTCCTCAAAAACAGAAATCCTGAATTTAGCCGGGCATGTAGCCACCCAGAATAGACTATGTTTACCAGTCTCTCTTGCAGCTGGGCAAGTCTTTGAGATATAGTTCAGATCAATGGTTGCAAGTAGAAGTAGTGTTTGTCATTTCCAAGCAGTGTCCTTAAGAGAAGTGGAAATTCTCTTCTTCTCCCTTTATTTCTTCCTCCTAGTGAGTAGTTGGCGACCCACTGCAGCTGTCTTGGACCATCAGATGGAAGCCCTGTGCGGAGGATGGCAGAGAAACATGAGGCACAGAGTTTAACAATTGGGAAGCCATGATCCCAGCCTGAGAGAGGAAAATACAACTCACATTCTGTTTCAGACAATCTTGGGTTGCTGTCACTTGCAGTCAAAGCTAATTCTAACTAATACCAACAATGAGAACTTAAAACCTATGAGACTCAGTTTTCTCATATATAAAAATGAGGACAATAACATCTATTTTTACAATTGTTGGGAGGAGTGAATTACAAGAATAAATACATTTAATTCACCTAGAATAATGCCAGTATCCAGTATTATTATTATTAACAGTAGCTACTATTATAATGTTTTCCACCTATTTAAAATTCCTGCTCCATGAGTGTCTCCAAAACTTTAATAGAATAGAAACTCCTATTCCCTGACTGTTGCACCAACCAGAGAGGTGTTGATCTAATCCAAGATGTGTGATGTTTGAGACCTAGCCTTCCCAGGAACTTTATGGAATATGGCTCTTTTCCAGATTTGATACAGCCTTGGGAGAGAAATGCATGGATTGATGGGGGAGGGAGAGGTTTCTTGCTAGAGAGCAAGGCCAGCAGAATTGACTCTGATGACGGGCAGGGAAGCTAATTTGATAATAAAAGCAATCTCATATCTTCTGAGCTATCCCACCATAAGGTCCCTCCCTGCCCTACTTGCTTCTCTGCCTGCCACTCAAAATACTATTCATAGAGACTTTCTTACATGCTGGACCAAAATGGGAGCAAAATGAAAACATTATTAATGGGGAATTTCTTTTTGGTGGAATGAGTTTGGGGAAATCATGGAGATGATTTTTCTCTAGATAGGAGCTACATGTTTTCTTCCTCTCTAGAGGAAACTAAACCTCCCCTTGTTTTGCCTGGTCACTTGCTCCTCTAATGATCTAAGGGTACTTGGGCAGCCTGTTGGACAAATGAGGCAGGTTTTCAGCCCTTGGAAAAGCATTTGGGTGGGTATAGATTTACTGACAGTCAGACTGAGTTCCAGTACCTGATCTGCCACTTACCAGCTGTGTGACCTTAGGCCACAATTCACTTTTCTTCTCCAAGCTTCAGTTTCTTCACCCATAAATGTAAAAATAAACCAAAAATTTTTCCAGGCATGAAAAAAACCAGATGATCCAGTTAATTAATTGGATAATAATGAACTTTAGAAACGAATTGGATGTTAGCCCCTTGGTTATCACTTAGGTGGATTTCCTTAGTCCTTAGATCGCTCTTAGCAATAAAAGTTAAGGGCCTGTCTTGAAGTTGTGTGGACAGCGGGTATTCAATTACATTTGTTGGCTGGATCAGGCAGTCAGTCAGCAAACACTTATAGAACACTCGTGATGTGCCATGCATTGCTCTAGGCACTAACCATATTGTGAAGAACAAGAGAAACAAAGACCCAAACTCGAGCTCATTTTCTGGTGGGAGAGAGGGACAAAACAGACACGAAAACATTGAAATAAAGTAATTTTGTTTACTGATAAATATCATAGAAAAATGACAAAATAGGACACGATAGGATCCCGCTCTCATCCCAAGGATCCCTGCCTTGGGATGAGAACAGGGATGGATACTACTTTACATGGGGTGGTCAGGGAAGGTAACTGAGAAAGCAGATTGTTTAGTAGAACATGAACTAAAAGGGGCAACTCTGCAGAGATTATAGGGAAAAACATTCTAAGCAGAAAAAAAAAGGAAGTGCAAAGACTCTGAAGTAGTACAAGTTAGTCATATGGGAGGGACAAAAAGAAGGCCCATATTGGTAGAGAGTGACAAATGAAGGGAACGAGGGAGGGAACTGAATTTGAAGAGGTGAGTTGAGTTAAAGACATAGAAATGAATTTGAAAGAGGTAGATTATTTATTATCTGGTGATACAGTTTGGATATTTGTCCCTTTGAAACTCATATTAAAATTTGATCCCCAATATTGGAGGTGAGGCCTAATGGGAGGTGTTTGGGTCTTGAGGGCTGATCCTTCATGAATGGCTTAGTGCCATCCTATGGTAAAGAGTGAGTTCTTGCTCTCTTAGTTCAGCTCTCTCACGAGCTGGTGTTTTATTTTATTTTTAACTTTTATTGATGTTTTTAGAGACAGGATCTCGCTCTGTCACCCAGGCATAGCTCACTGCAGGGTTGGACTCTTGGTCTCAAGCAATCTTCCCACCTCAGCCTCTCAAATCACTGGGATTACAGGCAGAGCTGGGAATTTAAAAGAGCATGGCACCTCTGTCCCCTCTTCCTCCCTCTCTCACTATGTGACATGCTTGCTCCTCCTCCACGTTCTACCATGAGTGGAAGCTTCCTAAAGCCCTAACCAGAAGCAGATGCTGGTGCCATGCAGAACTGTGAGCCAAATAAACCGCTTTCTTTATCAATTACCCAGTCTCAGGGTTTTTTTAATAGCAACACACAACAGACTAATACATCTGTTTTATATTAGAGAGTGAAGGAAGATTCTAGATTTAATTCTCATTACTATAGGAAGGCTTTGAAGCATTTTAACCAGGACATTGACATGCTCTGACCTATGCTCCAAAACATTTTCTGTGGCTCCCTCTGCAGAGGCTGCTGTGAAGAGGACAAGACCGAATAAAAGAAGAGACAGGAGGCCACTTCAGTAGTCCAGGTGAGAGCTACAGCAGTGGAGATGGGCCAGCCAGGTAAGATTCAGCACGTATTTTGGAAGGAGAGAATAAAGGACTTGCTACATAAGAAGGTAAATGATGCTATGAACTGTGTATGGATAGAAAGGAGTGGATGAAAATATTAGAAACACAAACGGATGAGGCTTGGTGCAATACCACAATAACTGAGAAAGAAAGATAAGAGGTAGTCAGTGGAAAGAACAATGCTTTAAATTGATATTTCAAAGCTGGTATTGATGAGGTCACATCTACAGTCCAACTCTAAGAATAAATGGTCCACATGGAGCAAAGGAAAAAACTAATGGTGTAGAATGAATCATTGATGTGGGTGTGGAAGTCATCTAGGACTTTGACAGCCATCCTGGTAAAACTGACAGTAAGACAGATGTCAGTGCCATCAATTCATGATTCCATGTGAGTGGCAAGTTGGTAGAGATAGAAACAAGAGGGGATAAAACATCAATGACATAATTTAAGAATCCTGAGTTGAAGGAGGAAGGACAGAAAATGGTTTGGAAGCGGCAATGGGCACCCCATCCTAACCTTTGAAAAGGCAATAGAGGAAGAAGTGTTCTCAGCAGGAAGCCTTGGTGATTGCTAAGCGTGAATGGAGGACTATGGACTATTTTGGAACTACTAAGGATTAAGTTTGTATTTCCTTTCAAGTGATGAGTATCAAAGAAAGTCAATCTGAGTATGCTGCATCTATCTAATAATAATAATCTCAATTTATGGAACACCAACCAAATGCCAAGGGCTTTTTTCCCCTATAATAAACTTGCACTACAGTTGAGGAAATCAGAGTTCAGGTGGATTATAGACACACCCAGTGCACTGGCTTTCTACCATGTTTGTTTAGCTAAGCTGAAACTAAAAGTCCTAGGTTTCCCTTCCCAGTGTAAATCCAGGTTGGGGGATGTTCCCAGAACTTTGTGCAGGGGTTGGGTGGTGGAAGAAAAGCAGCAGCCGTTGTGCTCTGAAGGTTGATGCAGGGTGCCAAGCACTTGTTATTCAGTGTCTCTGCTGTGCTGGCTCACACTGACGGTCCGAGGCCATGGCTGTCCTCACCTGGCTTATCTGACTCCTGAGCCAGGGGTGTGTGTGGCTCCACCAGATTCTCCATGAGAAGGCTACTAAGGTCTTTGTCAGGATACCTGTGTCACAGGGTTAGATTCAGGGAGAAACAGACCAGGTTCAAATTTGTACTTGTGGATTCCAGATTGTCCTCATGGGTACCAGTTCTCTTTGTTTTCCCCTCTCACTCGGCCTTTCACAAGAAAGGGCATTTGGCACTTTTTCCCAAATGCCTTCTCAGTTGACCTATAGAGACTTCAGGCCACCACTGGACACAGAGGTAGCAAATTCTGTACTTTGAATAAGTCTTTTATCACTCAGAGTGGGTTATCTTCCCTGACACCCAGGATCATACATTAGAAAGTGGTAAAACCAAGATCAGTACCATAATTTCTTTAAATATAGGTCCTTTGCATTTCTGCTCTTCCAGAATACCTCTTAGGCCTACAAATAAACATTATATTTAATGAAACACCACGGAATCAAAAGTTAAAAGCCCACAGATAATAACGTGTCACCAGGATTAAATCACTCTAAATAGGGAAGTCACGTTACACACAAGATTGGGGGTTTTATTATCAATAAAAGAGAAGAAAAAATTGGGTTGCTTGGTGCATGTTCCTCAGTCACTTTACGTTTTATCAGTGAACACCGAAGGTCAGAAAATTGGAGAAAGGCAAAAGGAATAAGGGAAAATTTTGGAAAATGTAATGAAAGGGAAGTTATGAGAAGATCTTTCAAGTCATTTGCACCTACTCAGAAATGGACTTAAAAGAAACATTATTCTATTACATAAACATTTTCCAGAAAAATTAAAACATAATGGAGGCACATTGCTTGTTAACAGGGTGACTAGATGAACAGCCCACTAAGAGGTTGGAAGGGATACTTTTAAAATCCAATTATTTCCATAGGATTTGGGGGAACATGTGCTATTTGGTTACATGAATAAATTCTTTAGTGGTGATTTGTGAGATTTTGGTGCACCCAACACTCAAGTAGTATATGCTGAACCCGATTTGTAGGCTTTTGTTCCCTATCCACTCTCAACCTTTTTCCTGACTCCCCAAAGTCCATTGTATTATTCTTTTTTTTTTATGCCTTTGTGTCCTCATAGCTTAGCTCCCACTTATGAGGGAGAACATGTGATGTCTAGTTTTCCATTCCTGAGTTACTTCACTTAATAGTATCCAGTTCTATCCAGGTTGTTTTGAATGTCATTAATTCATTCCCTTTTATGGCTGAGTAGTATTCCATCATATATATATAATTTTTTTATCCACTCATTAGTTGATGGGCATTTGGGCAGGTTCCATATTTTTGCAGTTGCAAATTGTGTTGCTATAAATATGTATGTGCAAGTATCTTTTTTGTGTAATGACTTCCTTTCCTCTGGGTAGATACCCAGCAATGGAATTGTAAGATCAAATGGCAGTTCTACTTTTAGTTCTTTAAGAAATCTCCGGGGCTGGGCGCGGTGGCTCAAGCCTGTAATCCCAGCACTTTGGGAGGCCGAGGCGGGTGGATCACGAGGTCAAGAGATCGAGACCATCCTGGTCAACATGGTGAAACCCCGTCTCTACTAAACATACAAAAATTAGCTGGGCATGGTGGTGTGTGCCTGTAATCCCAGCTACTCAGGAGGCTGAGGCAGGAGAATTGCCTGAACCCAGGAGGCGGAGGTTGCGGTGAGCCGAGATCGCGCCATTGCACTCCAGCCTGGGTAACAAGAGCGAAACTCCGTCTCAAAAAAAAAAAAAAAAAAAAAAAAGAAATCTCCACACTGTTCTCCATAGTGGTTGTACTAGTTTACATTCCACCAGAAGTGTAGGAGTGTTCCCTTTTCACCACAGCCATGCCAATATTTATTATTTTTTGATTTTTTGATTATGGCTATTCTTACAGGAGTAAGATGGTATTGCATTGTTGTTTGGATTTGCATTTCCCTGATCATGAGTGATGCTGAGCATTTTTTCGTATGTTTCTTGGCCATTTGCATATCTTCTTTTGAGAATTGCCTATTCATCTGTACAGCAAAAGACACTATCAACAGAGTAAACAGACCACCTATAGAATGGGAGAAAATATCTGCAAACTATGCATCCAACAAAGGTCTAATATCCAGAATCTACAAAAAACTTAAGCAAGTTTACAAGCAAAAAACAACCCCATTAAAAAGGGGGTAAAGGACATGAACTTTTTTTAAAAATTTTAAGTTCTGGGGTACATGTGCAGTACGTGCAGTTTTGTTACATGGATAAACATGTGCCATGGTGATTTGCTGCATCTATCAACCCATTACCTAGGTGTTAAACCCAGCATGCATTATCTACTTTTCCTGATGCTCTCCCTTCCTTTGCTCCCTCACAGGCTCTAGTGTGTGTTGTTCCCTTCCCTGTGTCCACGTGTTCTCATCATTCAGCTCCCACTTACAAATGAGCGCATGCGGTGTTTGGTTTTCTGTTTCTGTGTTAGTTTGTTGAGTATAATGGCTTCCAGCTCCATCCATGTCCCTGCAAAGGACATGGTCTCATTCCTATTTATGGCTGCACAGTATTCCATGATAGATATATGTATATAGATATAGATATAGATATAGATATTACATCACATTTTCTTTATCTAATCTATCCCTGATTGGCATTTGGGTTGATTCCCTGTTTTTGCTATTGTGAATAGTGCTGCAATGAACATATGTTTGCATGTATCTTTATAATAGAATAACTGTGTTCCTTTTGGTATATAGCCAGTAATGGGATTGCTGCGTAAAACGGTATTTCTAGTTCTAAATCTCTGATGAATCACCACACTGTCTTCCACAATGGTTGAACTAATTTACATTCCCACTAACAGTGTAAAAGCATTCCTATTTCTCCACAACCTTACCAGCATCTGTTGTTTCTTGACTTTTTAATAATCACCATTCTAACTTGTATGAGATGGTATCTCATTGTGGTTTTGATTTGCATTTCTCTAATGATCAGTGATGTTGAGCTTTTTATTCATATGTTTGTTGGCCATATAAATGTCTTCTTTTGAGAAGTGGAACAGACGCTTTTTAAAAGAAGACATACTCACAGCCAATAAGCTGATGAAAAATGCTCAATCATTAGAGAAATGCAAATCAAAACTGCAGTGAGACACCATATCATACCAGTCAGAATGGCTACAATTAAAAAGTCAAAAAATTACAGATGCTGGAGAGGTTGTGGAGAAAAGGGAATGCTTATACATTGCTTGTGGGAGTGTAAATTAGTTCAGCCATGTGAAAAGCAGTGTGGTGACTTCTCAATGAACTTAAAACAGAATTACCATTCAACCCAGTGATCACATTTTTGGGTCTATACCCAAAAGGAATATAAATCATTTTATCATAAGGACACGTGCATGCATATGTTCCTTGCAGCACTATTAACAATAGTAAAGACACAGAATGAACTTAAATGCTCATCAGTGGTAGACTGACTAAAGCAAATGTGGTAGATATACACCATAGAATACTATGCAGCCATAAAAAAGAATCAGACCATGTCCTTTACAGCAACATGGATAGAGCAGGAGAACTTAGCATCATCCTTAGCAAACTGACACAGGAGCAGAAAACCAATGACCACATGTTTTCACTTATAGATGAAAGTGAAACAGCAACAACACGTGGATAGATACAGGCAAATAACGCACACTGGGGCCTACTTGAGGGTACAGGGAGTGAGGAGAGAGAGGAGCAGAAATAATACCTATTGGGTACTATGCTACCTGGGTGATGAAATTATCTGTACACCAAACCCCCATGACACACAGTTTACCTATATAACAAACCTGTACATGTACCCTTGAACCTAAAATAAAAGTTTTAAAAAATTATCCTTAATCATAATTAAGTGCTGAATTACCACTATACCACATGCAAGCTGCTCAACTCTGAGCTTGTTTCTTCTGTAAAATGGGGAGGGGATAATAATGAACTTTCATAGAGTTTCTGTGAGGACCAACAGACATTGTGTGTGAACACGTTTTATAAGTTGTAAAGTTCTCTGTACATTAAGGTATCATCATCATCCACCTGAAACAACCAAGATTCCATATGAACAGCTAGTGTTTCTGTCTACCTAGGCCCCGGCCCCTCTTCTTTCAGTAATAGAATAGCTCCCCTTCCTTTGAAGAACTGTTCTTCATTACTCTGATGGAAGTGCCTCCCCACCAAAGCACATCTGGCCACAGTGATGGGTCAGGAAAGGCATGACAGTTAAACCAATCTAATCAGAGCTCTTCTTGGGAAACTTTTTTCTTTTCTTTCCAAGAACCATAAGGATATGTCCCCAGAGATACTGGTGGCCACATACCCTGCCATATGGAGACACTCCCAAGGATAAAGCTGACATGCAGAAGGAATGAAAATTGAGAAACAGAGTCTGGAAAGAATTCCAGTCCTCCTGTATGGCCAGTTCCATGCAACCTTGTTCACTCTATAAGAATACAGATGCTCCTCACCTTACCATGTGGTTACATCCCAATAAATCCATCGTAAGTTGAAACAAATCCTAACTCAAACATGTATTTAATTCACCTAACCTACTGAACATCATAACTTAGCTTAACCTACCTTAAACACACCCAGAGTACTTACATTAGCCTACAGTTGGGCAAAATCATCTAACACAAAGCCTATTTTATACTAAAGTGTTGAATATCTCATGTAATTTATTGAATACTATACTGAAAATAAAAACAATGATTATATGGATACTCAAAATATGGTTTTTACTAAATACATATCACTTTGCATCATCATAAATTGAAAAAAATACACATAGAACAATTGTAAGCCAGGAACCATATGTTTTAGGAATATATATGTGTGTGTGTGTGTGTGTGTGTGTGTGTGTGTGTGTGTGTCTATGTAAGCATATGAGTTACATTTCATTCACTTCCAACCTCGTGTCTGGCTAATACAAATTTCACAATGAAAAACTTACAAATTAAAAAATGGGAGAGTAGGAGAATTTGCTCACAGTCTCTTTTTCAACTATACAACAGTGTTCAGAATAGTGGAAACACAAAATTCAAATACAAAACCCAGATACAGCACCAGGATGGTGTATACAGAATGAGAAGCTGTCATCCAATAATCGCCAAGCAGCAATATTAATTAGCAGGCATTTTGTACAATATGGTGGAGGAAATAAACTTCTTTAGAAATAGTGCTCATGAACACTGAATTTCTTAAAAATTAATCGTATTGTTTTGGCTTAGCTATCCTAACTAATACACATTGTTATAAAATTCTAAGTAAAAAAGATCATTATACATGAATTTCTAGACTGGATGCATTGACCCTCTTGTGAGGGATGATTAGCATATGTCATATACTTAGAACGAGGCACAAAATTTAGGCATATCAACCATTTGTCCTATTATTATCACATGAATATAGTTGATATTTAAAGCCATTGTACTCAATGAGATCACTTGACTCTAGCAGAGACAAGGTTCTAAGACTGAGACCTGGGGTGACATTTTTCAGAATAAGTAGTACCTTTTATAGGATAGATCTTTAATAAGGCCAATTTCTGTCTATGTATGGTACATATTAGGACAGTGATCGAGTTGGAGGAGCCTTAGAGATACATCTAAAACAATGCAGAGAAACATCATTTTACAGATGAGGAAACTGAGCCCCCAAAATGGTAAATGACTTGAGCAAGTCCACGTGCTTTGCAGATAAATTAGGTGAGGATTCTTTACTTATGAAATAATTCTTTTCCCTATAAAATGCTACACTCTAGTTTTAATTTTAATTGCTTACAGTATAAATTTCTTATCTCTATTAAATTTGTAAGACTCTGATTTGTACACAATTTAGGAAGGCATTTATTGCACCTGTATGTAATTTCAGTCTAGACATACCACTTATGATACTAGAAGTTTATCATCTTTTCAATGAGTCAGCATTGAGATAGATAAAATGGTTTAGATTGGCAAATCGCAATATCTTTTAAGAAACAGAGGCATTTGCCTGGTGCAAACATGATATTCATAAATAATGTTCTAGCAGTTCTTAAAGCAGTAGACAAAATCCTGATTGCTATAACTCTTGTATTAGGTAATTTTTAATCATTTGGTATTCTAAATCACAGATGTTTAATCAAATATTTGTAATAAATGGAGATCTTACACACAGCATGAAGGCTATCGTTAATAAAATTATGCCATATTTGGGATTTCTGCTAAAAAAAATGTTTAGCCAGATTCTCTTAAAGTGCAATTATTTTCATCAGTTTTCCTGCATATCACTAGCACTGAGAGCTCTAAAAGGAATCCTGCATCAGCTGCTTGGGGGAGTAGCCTTTCCACCCAGCGGGGCACAGCTCAGTTTAAAAGATTTTAAAAGATGACATTTTTCAAATGTTATTCAATGTCGCTTGCTGCTGGGTTTTATTTGAATCATTGAGCTAAATTCTCTAACACGTGGGGTGAGTTTTATACATCTTTAGAAAGTGTTTTCCCAGTAAATGACTAGGTGGTGCAAATCTATTTTCTATTTTTTTTAACCACCTCCTATACATCCCTGTAGATCCTTAGGAAGCTTTTGCAGAGGGACCAAATCCCCAGTAAGTTCAAGCTGACAGTGGGCAGCACTGAGCATCTGCCTAGAGTCAGGACTGTGATTTCTATGCCATTTCTTATGCCCATTGCTTTTCAGGGGACTAAGGAAAGTGGGGATGGAAGGAGTGGAGGGAAAAGTCATTTCATGAACTATCAGTCATAATGAAGAGATCCACACATATCAAGATGACATATAACCATAGTAATAAAAACCAAAAAAGAGCAAAGAACTGGAACATAAAAATCTCAGAAGGAAAATAATTCAATGCTTAATAAGCAAATAAAGATGCTAACCTTTGGACTGAAAATTAAAGCAAGAGTATGATATCTTTATTCATGGAGAAAACTGTCACAACTTAAAAATGCATGTTCAGTATTGGCCAGGGTGTGGTGAGGTAGGCACTTTATCTTTGTTGACATATCTTATACTGGTATAATAATTCTAGAGAGCTACTTAACAGCAGCCTTTAAAATATTCATGCTTTAATCCCATTTTTGAAAACTACCCCCTACCCCAAGGAAATACAGAGAAGGCCAAAGATTAATGTATGACAGATTAATATGATGGTGTTTGAAACAATTAAAAATTATAAACACCATCAACATGCAAAAGAATAGTTAAATGAATTATGGAACAGTCATAGGTTGAATTATTAAAGTTATTAAAAATTACATTTGTGAAAAAAATTTAATAACATGCAGAAATGCTCACGATTTAATACTGTGTGAAGAAATTAGGACACAGGACAAATGTACTGCTGAGTCCATGAAACCAAAATTGCCCACCACTTCCCAAGTTCCATTTTGAGGAAACCACCCTTAGCAGTTGCTTACGTCTAATGTTGACTTAGCTTGTAATAAGGCAGTGGTATTACATGGTTTGACATGTGCACATTTAACTCTATGTTTGCAGCAAAAAAAAAAAAAAAAAAAACACAGAGAGAGAAAAATAACTACTAAAAGAGTGCTGGCAATGTTGCCTACTATTCCACTAAATAAGTGTGTACCCCTAAGTTAGCATGAGATAAGGGTTGTGAATTTGCTGTGCCCTCAGACAGTCTTAGTCTCTAAGGAGCTGTCATAGTAGGGGTTCCTTGCAAAAATAATCATAATTCTAGTGTATAAAGATACAAGTCTATAACAGTATCCTTTACAAATTACCTCTTTTTTGTACTGTACTTTCCAATCAGAATAGCTCTTGTACAGGTCCCTTAAAATCTCTGTGTAGCCAAACTCAGGAGACAGTTCTCAGGCCTCATCTTATTAAACTTGACAACAGCATGTGGTATTTTATCTCTGCTTTCTTCTAGATATTTTCAGTTGACTTCTGGGGACACTATTCTCTCTTTCCTCTTATCCTGTTCACTCTTAAGTGTCCTCTAGTGTTTTCCCCCTTCTACAATCTAAAGATTGGAGGATCTCAGCTCTCAGTCTTCTGCTAGACTCAAGGGATCTCACTGAGTACAATGGCTTTAAATATCAACTAGGCTTATGTGATAATAATAGGACAAATGGTTGATATGCCTACTTTGTGCCTCATTCTAAGTATATGACATATACTAATCATCCCTCACAACAGCACTAAGGTTGTTTCTATTATTATCCTCAACTTAGAAGGAAAAGGAAGGCATAGATAAGTTAAATCATTTGCCCAGAGTCATAGCTAGTAGAGAAAAGAGCCAAGACTGGAACCCAGGCAATCTGAATCCAGAGTAGCTGCTTTTAAGCACTACACAACATGCCTCCTTGATGACTCCCGAATTATACCTCTATATCCTGCATCTCCTTTAAAATCAAGATTTGTCATTGAACATCTTTGTTTTGATGGTTAAGATGTATTTCAAACTTAACATATCCAATCCCCCCAATCTCTTCCTCCTGTATACTCCTTCAGTAAATGGCCTCTGTCTATCCCAGTTGCTCAAGCCATCCCTGACTTCTCTCTTTCATTTCCCACACTCATTCCATTAGCAAATAATGTTAGCTTGCCTTCTAAGTATACCAAGAATCACTGCTTTTTTCACCTTTTCTGTAGCTAATATCCTAAGTCACATCAGCTTCTCTCACCTGGATTCTCACATTGACTTCATAAGCTAAATTCCACGTATGTTGAGACTGTACTAAGTGCTAAGAGAAAGTAGTCCCACTTCCATGGCCATGAAATATTGGCCCAAGGATCAGAGTCTAAGCCAGTGGTAATTATGTAAAAGTGGACATAAGAAAGGTTAAATCCCTTTGGCCAATAAGGATGCTCCATGTGTGGTGATGTACACCAGCCCAATCAGATGAGAACTTTGGAAGATATATGATGTAAAGTTGCATGCCAACCAGTCCTGAGTTACTTCCTTGGTTCTCCAGGTGCTAATGTAAGTTTACTCTTGGAAGCATTGGAATGCTGTGTCCAGGCTAAGAAGAAAACATATCATACTACCTCTCATGCGATCTCACCATTGCTATGAACTCTCTTTAAAAAAAGTAATTGCATTATTATACTGCCTTACACTGTTAAATATCCATAGGGAAATGCACAGGAAAATAGTGGAAAAAAATAAATCAAAACACAAGTAGATTTTGACTCTAAGCCGAGTCATTTTATTTTGTTATTTTTTACTTCACCATCCTTCTCTACCTTTCAGAATATCTTATTTTGATAGTCAAAGAAAATGTTAAGAGCGAGGTTTAAGAGGAACTGTAGGAAGGGCATTTTTATATTTAAAAGTGAGGGGATCAAGGTAATTATAAAATACATTATTATTTTTGTGCTACTTTTATTATAAAATTTATTCATTCTACTTTGCAAATACTTAAATCCTCTAAGCAAACAAAAATATAAAAATTCCAAATGCTGACTTTTGCATTCATATTTAAAGTAACTCTTACTCTTTAGGGGGAGGAGGGAACAGCAATAGAGATGACTCAAGAGCATTTTTATTTCTAATCAACGTGCCCTCTACTGGCTTTTTCTTCCATGTTTTTCAGTTGTTATACTTTTGAGTTGGGGAGAATATTTTCTGATACTACTATAACTACAATGAGGCAAATGAAAAAAATAACTATTCAGATACGTAAAACCAAGAACATTTTAACATACAAGTCTTTATAACAAAGTGCCATTGTACCCAAAATAACTTGCTATTTCCTTTAAAATAAATAGGTAATAATGACTACACCAGGCATTTATATGAGGCTCTATATAGGTTTTCCTAAACTCAAAGCAATTTGACTTGCCACAGCAATTCCTGCCTACCGTGACGCACACATACAGCACTCAGCTATAAAATAGCTCTTTGCAGACTGCATGCAAATTAACTTACCACCGTCAGCCTCCTCGCAGGGCCACTGCAGATTGTTTCCTTGACGCTCAGCCTGTCTGGCCTCACAGCCCTGTGTTCCAGCATCTCTAGCTTCATGCCAGTAGCAGCCCCAGCATGGCCTCTCTGGGGATATAACTACTCCTTGTGTAAAGGCTGAGGAAGGGACAGGGGTGGGAGGGGCTACATTCAACAGAAAAAAAGAAAAGGCAGAATAAAGATTAGAGGACTGATACAGAATGTCTAATTGCCATAAGGTAATGATGGAGTTTTTTTTCCTGTGGTGATAAATGGTTTTGAAGGCTTCTAAAGAGAAGTCCAATATGTTTTGAATTATGGAGTGTTGTCTCTATCCTCTAGAGAGAATTATTTTGAAGACAATATTCTATGGGTGACATAATTTGGGGTTTCCTGGAAGAGCAGGGGAAGGAGATTGTATTAGCTTGTTCTTGCACTGCTATAGAGAAATACCTGAAACTGGGTAATTTATAAAGAAAAGAGATTTAATTGACTTCCAGTTTCACAGGCTGTACAGGAAGCATGGCTGGGGAGGCCTCAGGAAACTTACAATCATTGTGGAAGGCAAAGGGAAAACAAGCACATCTGACATGGCCAGGGCAGGAAGAAGAGAGAGATAGGAGGAGATGCCATATACTTTTAACAAACTAGATCTGGTAAGAACTCTACCAGCACCAAAGGGGAAAATCCACCCCCATGAGCCAATCACCTCCCACCAGGCCCCATCTCCAACACTGGGGATTACAATTCTACATGAAATTTGGGTGGAGACACAAATCTAAACCATATAAGAGATTGTCATGATCATTATGCCATTTCTTATTTTGTTTTTAATTATTTCTATCCTGCTTTCTTAAGATAATTTCCAAAGATGTTATGGAGTAATAAGTAGGATTAATTTTTTTTTAAATCCAAGTGCTCATCCTGGATTACCCAATGGAACTGGCCCCACTCTGGCTCCTACTAAGAAACTTGTATCTAATCCTTCCCCTAGCAGCAAGAACTTCAATTTCCTATT
Source organism: Sapajus apella (assembly GCF_009761245.1). Taxonomy (NCBI): domain Eukaryota; kingdom Metazoa; phylum Chordata; class Mammalia; order Primates; family Cebidae; genus Sapajus; species Sapajus apella. The sequence goes on from NW_022436982.1 coordinate 13,913,344, forward strand.
GGCCTCAAAGTCTCCAGGTGTTATGGAGCGGTTTTCCCAGGATTGCTGCAAACAGCAGCTGCCTAAATTCTGGCAGCTTGACAATAAGAAGTCTTCTTGCCGATGAGGGCATTTTTGTGCCCATTCCAAAAAAAATAAGTAAGAGCAATAGGTGTTGTTGTCCCTCCTTGGAGCAGTCTGGATCTGTCCAGCCCAAAATGCCTCTGCACAGGGGGGTAACAGGTCTGCTGTCTTTGTGGCCATGAGTTCTAGCCGAAAACATCTGCCCCTTGTGTTACCCCCAGGCCTCATAGTTTCACATTTTTCAAAAATTAAATAAGCACATACATAAGTTTATAGTAATGAGTAATGAAAAAAATAAGGATGAGAAAATAAGATGGAACCAGGATTAAAGATGTAAATTAAGTGTACACCACAAAATTGTATACTCGTGTAAACTAAAAGTCCCAGTTACTCCAGCACTTGTTGTTTCACTGATCTTTAATATCCAAAGCAAGAGTCCAAGTATCCATTCCAGGGGACCAAAGGCAATCCAGTCTTCCACCAGTTTCCTGTCTCTGAGTGTTTCTGGAGCTCTGCAGAAAGCCTCCATCTGCCACAGTTCTATCTCAGGGCTTGCTTCCCTCCTCAGCTTGCTATCTCACTTTGGGCGACTCACTTCTGGTCATCTCAGATCCAGCTTTGTCCTGACTGCTGCTACATTCCCACATTCCTTCACTCCAAACATTGTGCTATTCCACACTTGAGGTCAGTTTCTGCAATGCATAAGACTTTACTAAAAGTAAAGGAACTATCACAAAGAAGTTGCCACACAGAAAAGGGAAATTCTAAATTGGATATGAAAATGGTCAGTGCCTCTAGAATCTGTAGGCTCAACTATGGAGTTTGGAGTTGTAGGTCAAACAGATTCTAGAGGCACTGACCATTTTCATATCCAAACTATGGACCTTCATAGTCTCTCTTCCCAGCTGTCTCTGCTTTTCCTCAAACTCAGTCTAATGGCAGGCTCCAGCTTGCTTCTTACAGAGGAATTTTTCTTTCTCTGATTCCCCTCCTTTTTGAAAGTCAAGGAGCCTAGCCCTCCCTGCGATCCAATAAGAAGGGAAGAACATCACTTTTCCCTCACCCTCAGTCTCAAGCCCTTCTTCCAGACAATGGCATAATAATCTGTACAGACATGAGTCCCCTAAAGAAAGGCAAAGTTTCATATTAATGTTTAGAGAAATTTAGCTCCCATATTGTCCAAAGTTTTCCATTCTGAAATAAAATTTTTGGTTTTACCTTTGCAAAAGATAAATGAAAATATTTCTTGTAATGTAGAAAATAGCCCTCCTCTAAAATGAAGCAGAAAACAGCTGGCAGCTTTGAAATAGCAGCTTGAACTGACTTAGATCAAGATCTCAAAAATATTGACTCAATATTTTTGGTGAACCACAAATATGGTTCTAAATCTTCTAGCAACCCCTGTGGAGAGAAACATGATTCACTTTGTGTTTCAAGGTGTCCATAAGACAGAAATAAACTTTTCCCATGGCTATGAGAGAGAGACACACACAAAGAAAACTGTATAATGTAATAAAAACATCTTTCATAATATCTATTAGTTAACATAGCAACAAGCTCTATGAAACTATTTCTTACAATGATCCTCACTATAAATTGGAGACATCACCATTCATTAAAAGCAGTTCTATGGAGAGCCCATTTAAAATGGGTTAAGAGCGTAATTTGCTGCTGACCTGACTTAATCCAGAAGAAGATTGTAAAGAATTTAGCCTGAGGGTCTTCATATAGCCCCTTATGTATGCCTTCCAAGAATTCTATGAATTAGCAGAATTGGCGCACGCGTGCGCGCGCACACACTCACACACACACACAGACACGCCTTCAATAAACATACATTTTAATGTCAATCCATGCGTTGAGATATTATCTCATTCTAAGTAAATGTGGGATGGCATGAGATACAATTGTATATCCTCAGGATTTTAACTTATGTAATGATGTCTCATTATTTCCTATTGAACATGCCCTTGTGGCCATTGACTCACATTCATGATTACGAGAATCTTTCTATGTTTATGTGTTGTCTGGTTAAACTGGAAAATATTCAAGAAGCATAGTAATACTAATATACTCTTCGATTTGGCTTTAATAATCAAATTTGTTGCTACTAACAATCCTGAAGGAAGACTTTACATGATGCAAATATATTTGACAGAGGATTTTTTTTTTTGGAAAAAGTCTTGGTATTCTACTAAATCTTGCATTTTTCCCAAACATTAAACTTTGTTTTGAAGTATTGGATAAGGTTGGTTATCACATTACCACACACAACTGGAGAAGCCTTGGTTAATCCGTGTGCCTTGGAAATCATTGAGCAAATGTATGACTTGAAACAGAAAAGAATCTGAAGCAGTGTGTTATTCAAGTGACATGATCTAGTTCCACATTATTCTCATATTTTAAGCACTTTCGTAGAAGAATTGGCAGCTATTCATCATTCCTTTCAGTATGCAACTGGATGTAACCACTACATTTCTCACTGTAGTTCACAACTGATTTTCACCTGCTGGGATCAGGCCTACACTTCAAAAAAGAATTCCTCTTTCCTGAGCCCTGTTTTGAAATTTCAAAGGCTCTCACTGTCTTCAAAATGGTGGCAAGTTTCTTTGCATGAAAACCTCCCCATGAGGATAATCTTGATATTCTGCTCACAGATGGAGCCCTTGCAGGACTTGGTTACCCATCTGAGTTGCTGCTTTGATGAACAAATAGGCTCCGTATGTCATAATGACTCATTGCTGTCCTCATCAGTATGCTTTTCAGTTAGAGACTCTGCCAACCAACTTGGAAGAAATTTTGTCATCATCTACTTAGAAGTAAGTCCTCAATTTCATCAGAGTCAGGGCTTTATCCACCTCATTTTCAAATGATTTTATGAAGAAATGAGAGCAAAATTAAAATGTTATCTACTAAACGGAAGTACACTGGTTTTTTTTGAAGACAAGTCTTAAAAGGATTGATTGAAGCATCAAGAGGAAAATTCAGTTCTTTAGGAGAGAAAAGAAAGCTTGTTCCATATAATCTGACACAAAGATATCTATTTATGATTGGGTTTTCTCAGTAATACTTTTGGCCATAGGCGAGAGTAAATTTTCCAATGAAGGCATCAAGTCACCATATACATGATAGTTAAAAACAAATAAGGCAAAAACTTTTTGCTTAGCTATGTTTTTTTTGCAATTCTGGAAGATAAACATAGAAAACAAAATTAACTAAGCTAACGCTCTGAAGCTAGAAGTGCCTCTGTAAATGAAGGAGAATTAATAAAGCCTTAGAGGTTTGATTGTAGGCAGAAATTTAAAGACAAACATTGAAGAACAATACTCTGCTCAGATTATTTGCTTACAATTTGGAAAACTGATTAAGAAGACTTCCTTCCACTGCTAAGATAGCATCAACAACTCAGACACAGACAAAGCTGACCTCAGAGATCAGGACAAATGAAATGATGCAGTGTAAATTCAACCTGAAGAATCTTGAGGGAACTCAAGTGTCTAGAAATAAGCCTGTCCTTGTCTGGCAAGAGAGACGTGAATACCATAGACCTTTCTAAAAGTTTTCAGACATCGACATGAAAATTTAAAAAGTATTTGGGTCAAAGTCATGCACATTTCCATATTTAAGATCTTTATACAGTTTCCAACTTTCTGTTCAGGGCAACAACAACCTCCTTCATCTTGCCAAAAACTTTTCTACTTTTCAGAATCAAATTCTACTTTAAATTTTGTTTTACATTTTGGATTTTTTTCCAGCAAGTATTTTATTTTCTTCAGATAAAAAATAAGAATAGGAGATACTGTCTTTTCCGGGCAACACTTTTCTATTCCAACTTTGTGAAGCAATTAAATTTTCAGGGCAATGAATTACAATGATTGAAAAATATGCCTGGCCACCATGGCAAAACCCTGTCTCTGTTAAAAATACAAATATTAACTGAGTGTGGTGGCGGGTGCCTGTAATCCCAGCTACTCGGGAGGCTAATGCAGGAGAATTGCTTGAACCTAGGAGGCAGAGGGTGCAGTGAGCCAAGATTATGCCACTGCACTCTCCCCTGGGTGACAGAGCCAGACTCTGGCTCAAAAAAGTAAAAAGAAAAAGAAAAATATCATACGTACAAGTTTATAGAATTTCTGCCTTCTGTAGCTTTCAGCCATTGTTTAAAGGGATTTATTGCTTCAAAAATTTTAAGAATTGCTGATCTAGAGAAACAAGTTGAACAAATTATCCTTAAAGCAGGCAATAAGTGTTGTTTCTAGAAAGTGAGATTTTGATGGATATTGAGAGGTGGTGATTTGGTGATCTGGGGCACTGGGCAAGTACATGGAGTCCAGTCAGATCATTTTGTAGCTTCAGTGCTGTGTAATATGCTTTATCCCCCTTCCCTGCCATTACGATGGGTACGCTCAAAATTCTCATAATAAAACGGAGTTTTCAAAATTCACACATAGTAGAATTCAGTCCCTCTTTTTAGGTGGTGAAGATTCTCTTCTGAAAATAATCTGGGTAGTTGAAGCCCCAAAGTTCTACATCACAGAATATAATAATTTCAGCTGGAATAAAGAAATAAAATTGGACATAAAAAATTAAGTATTCTCTCTCATATGACAGAGACTGAAGAAGAGAGTCTAGAAACTTTTGTGGAATTAGAAAAAAATCAGTTCTCTGTGAGCTTTTAAAACTGGGATGTAAAGTTGTGGTCAAGTTTAAAGAAAGGAAAGTGAAATTCAGGAAAGGGTTGAGCGAGCTAGCTTGCTTTCTTTCTTTTTCTTTTTTTTTTTTTTTTGACAGAGTCTTGCTCTGTCACCCAGGCAGGAGTACAGTAGTGCGATCTCAGCTCACTGCAACCTCTGCCTCCTGGGTTCAAACGATTCTCCTGCCTTAGCCACCTGAGTGGCTGCAACTACAGGCATGCGCCACCACACCTGGCTAATTTCTTTTGTATTTTTAGTAGAGACAGGGTTTCACCATGTTGATCAGGCTGGTCTTGAATTCCTGACCTCAAATAACCCACTCACCTTGGCCTCCCAAAGGGCTGGGATTATAGGCATGTGCCACTGCACCCAGCCACGGTTGAGTTTTCTATTATAAATGAATGTTCACTTTGTATAACATCCATATACTAGATGAGACTGTTGGTGCTAATGAGAAAATAATAAAAGGTAAGATTTAGGTGACTTACTTGGTACTGACATGTATATTATTTAATCAATTCACATGTTTTAATAAAGAAGATAAAGTAGTGTGAATGAGAAAACATCATTCCAAAGTTATAACACCTTGCTTTGCCAGGTGCAGTGGCTCTTGCCTATAATTCTAGCACTTTAGGAGGCCAAGGTGGGAGGATTGCTTGAGGCCAGGAGTTTGAGACCAGCATGGCAACATAGTGAGCCAAAATAACTAGGCATGATAGTGTGTGCTTATAATCCTAGCTACTTGAGGGCTGAGGCAGGAGGATCACTGGAGCCCAGGAGTTCAATATTACACCACTGTACTCCATCCTGGACAACAGAATGAGACCCTGTCTCTACAGAAAGAAAGAATAAGAAAAAGCAAGAAAGCAAGAGGGAAGGAGGGAGGAAGGCAGGGAAGGAGGAAGGGTAAAAAGAAAGGAAGGAAGGAAAGGAAGGGAGGGAGGGAGGGAGGGAGGAAGGGAAGGAGGGAAGGACTGACTTAGAATTATCTATTTAATGCATGACAGAAATTCAAACCTGATTTCATAATCCAGTTTTTTCCCACTAAGGCCATGCTGCCTCTTCAGACTTTCTGAGTTCAAACACAGAGGGACAAACAACTTGATTTTTAATGATTATGCTTATTTCTATAATGCCCTAAATCATTCCTCTTGCTCCCACCTAACCAATAACCACCATCTTAGACCACTTCAGATCTCTTAACAATCTTGAATTTAGACATGAGGGATTTAAGGAGCTAATCCCCAGCACTATAGGACTGACTTTATTGCCCAAGCTCTGGAACTTGATTCTTCTCTGATTCCTGTGAGGACTTGCTATGAAATTGCTATGGTATAAGAGAATATTTTTACAAGAAGACCCAAGACTGCTAAAATCCTGCTCTGTCACTCATCCCTTGCACCTGAAGTTTCCAATAGAGCTGCCATATACATCAAGGATTATTAGATATAAGAAACAGGTTAATATTGTATTACTTGTACTAGGGCCCTAATGCCCAAATGTCTAAATCTTTTAAAACTGAATTGGATCACAGAGTTCAGGATCAAGGCCTTAGCAGGGAGTTATCATAAACAAAAACCATCAGCAACCTGCTCTCAGAGCCCTATGAGACAAGATGGGTACAGTGAAGAACAGAAAATGAGAAGAGAGCTGAGGAAAATGACCTGAGACGGAAAGCAGAAAATAGAAAAGAAGGCACCACATGCATACATATAATCTTCTGGTAAAACCTCAATCACTAGAAATGTGTATCCATGTGCCAGCACCTGCCCAGTGAGAGTGTGAACCCCTCCTTTATCTTTCTGAATGATTTGAAATAAGGAATTAAGCATAATCACCATAATAATGAGAACTCCATCTCCTTCCAGGGCTTTGAGTCCACTCCCTGGATAGCTGTCTATGGAATGAGGTCTCAGGAGTCTTCAAAGCTGAGTAACTGCCTGAATCTCTGAACAATGCATGTTCCTATATTTCCCATAGTTAGACTGCCTGCCTTCCAGTTACTACATATTGGAGCTTTATATTACCCTTTGTGGCCACAAAAAACCACAAAAACATCTTACGAATTGCAAGTTTTTAAAACATTTCCTTTAACTGTAGGTAGATTTTACCACCAAAAAAGAAAAATTTGCATATGTTTTAAAAAAACAACCAGTAAAAATGAGCTTACACTAAAATGTAACTTTTCTTCAGATAATATCCCAAATTCTCCTGCCCCTTCCAGAAAAACTATTATCATTCCAAAAACATTCTGTGCAAACACAAGTATAGATAAATAATAATAAATCCCTTCTTTTTACACAAAGTAAAGCATCTTCTATACATCTTCTATACACCTAAATTTTTAGTTAACAACTACTCTTGTATATTGTTTCATGCAATACATAGTATCTACACACATGCACACACATATATACAAATGTGAATAAAATGGATATTATGAAATTGAAAAACACATTAACTGAAATGGCAAATTCACCAGAGGGGATAAAGAGCAAATCTGAGATAGCAGCAGAAAGATCCAGTGAATTTAAACATATAGAATGTAGGCCATTTGAAGAACATAAAGAAAAAACTACCAGTGGAACAACATCAGTCTTTCTGTTCTTCAAATTGGATAAAACTAAACAAACCCAAATAGCATCAACATAAAAGGAATTAACATCTAAACAATTTATAGTCAAATTACTGAAAGACAAAAATCTTGAAAGCAGCAAGAAAAAAAAATTATGTTCAGCCAACAACAATATGAATAATGGATAACTTATTGTCTGAAATAATGGAGGCCAGAAGGCAGTAGAATTACATGTTCAAAGAATGGAAAGAAAAGAATGCACAACCAAGAATTTTATATTCAGCAAAACTATTATTCAAAAGTCAAAACTATAAAGCTCTTTGAAAAACCATAGGTGTCTTTCTGACCTTGGATTAGGCAATAGTTTCTTAGATATGAGAGTAAACACACAAACAACAGAAAAAAATGAAACTAAAATTAAAAGTTTTGTACATCAAAGAATATTATCAATAAAGTAAAAAGACAATCCAGAGGATGGGAAAAATATTTGGAAATTATATAAGCTGATAAGGGACTTCTATCCAAAATATATACCTAACTTTGCAACTCAACAATAAAAAGAAAAATAACCCAATTTAAAAATAGGCAAAGGATCTGAAAAGACATTTTTAAAAATTAGATATACAAATGGTCAATAAGTCCTAGAAAAGATGCTCCACATCATTATCCATGATGTAAATATAAATGAAAACTACAATACACCACTTTACACCTAATAGGATGGCTGTAGTCACAAAATGGAAAATAACAAGTACTGGCGAGAATGTTTAGAAACTGGAATCCTCATACACTGCTGGTGGGATAGCAAAATGGTGGAGTCACTATGCAAAACAGTGTGACAGTTCTCTGAAAGATTAAACACAGAATTACTATATGACTCAATAATTCTACTCCTAAGTATATACCCTAGAGAAATGAAAACACATATTCCTACAAAAACTTGTACATAAATGTTCATGGCAGCATTATTCATAATAGCTAAAAAGTAGAAATAACCTAAATGTTCATCAACTGATGAATCAGTAAACAAGATGTGGTATATCTGTACAATGGATTATTCAGCCATAAAAAGAAAGAAATACTGTGGTTACATGCTACAACATGGATGAGCATTGGAAACATTAAGCTAAGTAAAAGAAGCTAGTCACAAAAGGCTATGATTCCATTTATATGAAATACCTAGAATAGGAAAATCCATAGAGAAAGAAAGTGGGCTGGTAGCTTCCAGAGGCTAACGGGAGGGAAGAATGAGGAATAACTACTAATGGCTACAGGGTTTCTTTTGTGAGATGGTGGAAATGTTCTAAAACTAGATGGGGGTGATGGCTGCAGAACTATGTGAGTAAACTCAAAAAAGACTGAATTGTAAATTTTTCAAGGGAGAGTGTTATATTATGTGATTATATTTTATTTTTTAAAATTCTATCCTGCAAAAGTAAAGATGAAGTGTATAAATTCATAGATGAACAAAGACTAAGCAAATTCCTTGCTAGAGGCTTACTTTACATAAATACTAAAGGGAGTCCTTCAGATTGAAAGGAAGTGACACCAGACAGTAGCTTGAATGTACATAAATGAAAAGCACTAATCATGATAAATTTGTGGAAAAATACAAAAGCTCCTTAAATATATTTTTCTTTTAACTTTTTAAAAAGACATGACTCCTTAATAATTATACTGTTGTTGGATTTATGACATATAGAGTTGTCATACACATGACAAGGATAGCACAAAGGAAGAGGGAGGAAAAGCACACAGCTTTTTTAATTATCAGGACTCAGTATCATTCTGAAACATATTATGATAAATTAAGATGCACATGGTAATATGTACAGAAATCACCAAGAAAATTAACTTTGAAATTATAATTTTTTAAAATCAGCAAAGGAATTAAAATGTTACACCAAAAAACATTTATACAACCTGTAAAAGTTAGTGAAGGGAGAACAGAGGACACAAAACTACTGTAGTCATAGACTACTGAAGAACAATGAAAAAATTCTTGAAAGGAGCAAGAGAAAAATGAATGCTCAAGTACAAGAGAACAAGAATATGAGTAAGTGGTAAATTATTGCCAAAAATAATGGAGGTCAAAAGATATGAAACAAGAAAAGGCCAAATGCCAGACATAAATCCCATAAATAGATGGGGTGCGGTAGCTAAGGCCTGTAATCCCATCACATTGGGAGTCCAAGCCAGGAGAATCACTTGCACCCAGGAGTTTAAGATCAGGCTAGTTAACCTAGAAAGACCTCATCTCCACTAATAACAAAAAATTAGCCAGGAATGGTGGCTTATGCCTTTGGTCCCAGCTGCTTGGGAGACTGAGGGCCAGAGGATCACTTGAGCCCAGGTGGTCAAAGCTGCAGTGAGCCATGATCCTGCCACTACACTGCAGCCTGAGCGACAAAGTGAGACTCTATCTCAACAACAACAAAAAATCATACATAAATAACTACATTAATTGTGATGAACTAAACACCCACTCAAAAAGCAGAGAGTATCACACTAGATTTTTTAAAAGGAAAACTCGGGCCAGGCACAGTGGCTCAGGCCTGTAACCCCACATTGGGAGGCCGAGATGGGTGGATCACAAGGTCAGGAGTTCGAGACCAGCCTGGCCAACATAGTGAAACCCTGTCTCTACTAAAACTACGAAACTTAGCTGGGTGTGTTGGCACATGCCTGTAATCCTAGCTACTCAGGACGCTAAGACAGGAGAATTGCTTGAATCCAGGAAGCGGAGATTGCAGTGTGCCAAGAGTGTGCCACTGCGCTCGAGCCTGGGCAACAGAACCAGACTCCATCTCAAAAAAAAAAAAAAAAAAAAGACTCTATTTGGAATGAAAGTGACACATCTTTCATTCAAAAAAGTAAATAGGTTAAAAGTGAAATAATGCAAAATGATATATCATGCAAAGAGTAACCAAAAGAGAGCTAGAGTTGCTAAATTAGTATAAGACAATACAGACTTTAAAATGAGAACAATTATTAGAGACAAACAAGGCCATTTCATAATGAAACCAGGGTGAATATGACTAGGAAGATGTAGCAATTATAAATATATACACAACTAGCAACAAAGGTCCAAAATATGTTAACTAAAAAACATGAGCAGAACTGAAAAGAGAAATCGACAAAAATAATATTCCACTCTCAAAAATGGAAAGAACGGCTAGACAGAAAATTAACATGGACATAAAAGACTTGCACAACATCATTAATCAAATTGACCTAACTAACATTTATAGAATATTCCATCCTGTGACTGCAGAAGGCAAATTTTTTCCAAGCACACATAGACAGTTTTCCAGGACAAACCATATGCTAGGCCACAAAACAAACCTCAATACATTTACAAATATTGAAATCACAAAACATATGCTCACAAATCTTGATAAAATTAAATTAGATTCACAATAGAATATTTGAAAAATAAATAATAAACCTCTACAGATCAAAGAATAAATCACAAGAAAAAAATTTTAAAAAATACATTGAACTTAATGAAAACAATTTTTTTCAAAACTTATGGGTTGCATAAAGCTTAGTATAATGGTATAACTAGTCATTGCAACTATTAGAGAGAAGTTACTGTTTTAAGCACCTATATCAGAAAGAAAGATCTCAAATCAATGAGCTTAGTTTCAACCTGAAAATATAAAATAAAGAGCACACTAAACCCAAAACAAGTGGAAGTAAAGGATAAATAATAGAATAAAAATAAATAAAGTAGAAAATCAAAACACAATTTTAAAACAAAATCAAAAGTTGTTTTTATGATTAATAACATTGACAAACCCTGAGGCAGACTGACCAAGATAAGAGGAAGGATCAAATTACCAAAATCAGGAATGAAAGAGAAGAAAGCACTAGTAATCTTAGAAAGAGGAAAAAATAAATAAATAAAAAGGAATATTATGACAATTGTATGCTAACAAATTAGACAAATAAAAGAAACAAATTCCTAGAAAGACACAAATTACTGAAACTGATTCAAAAAGCAATAGAAATCCTGAATAATTCTCTAACAACTAAGTAAATTGAATTCATAATTTTGAAATGTTCCCACAAAGTAAATCCCAGGCTCAGATTGTTTCACTGATGAATTCCATAATTTACTTAAAAAAGAAAAAACGATATCAATCCTTTAAAAGTTAATGCAGAATATAAAGGAGGAATCATTCCCCAACTCATTCTATAAGTATTATCTGATGCTAAGGCCAGATAAAGATATCACAAGAACAGAAAACCACAGACCAACACAGCTCATAAACAATTCAGCAGCAAACCAAATTCAGTAACATATTAAAAGAATTAAACACCAGGACCATGTAGGATTTATCCTAGGAATACAAGGTTGGTTTAATGACCAAAAATCTATTAATATATCATATTAATAGAATAAAGGAAGAAAAATCAGATTATCACAAATTCTGCAAAAAAGCATTTGACAAAATTCTTTAGCCATTCATCTTTAAAAAATGTTCATGAAAAGATGAATAGAAACTTCTTCAACTTGATGAAGTGCATCACAAAGAAAGAAAACTCACATCATATATTATGTTGACAGGCTAAATTCCTTACCCCTGAAATCAGGAATATGTCAGGAATATCGGCTCTTGCCACCCTTTTTTTTCTATTTTTTAATATTCATGGGTACATAGCACGTGTATTTATTTATGGGATACATGAGATTTTTTTAATACAGGCATGCAATGCATAAGATGGAGTATTATAAATCCCCTCAAGAATTTTTTTCTTTGTGTTACAAACAATGCAATTATACTCTTGATTATCTTTTAAGTGTATAATTAAATTATTATTATTGACTACAGTAACCCTGTTGAAATATCAAATAATAGGACTTATTCATTTATTCATTTTTTTTAACCCACTAACCATCCCCACCTCCCATCCAACCCCCTAATACCTTTCACAGGCTCTAATAATCAGGCTTCTACTCTCTATCTCCTTGGGTTCAATTGTTTTGATTTTTAGATACTACAAATAATAAGTGGGAACATTAGATGTTTGTCTTTTGGTGATTGGCTTATCTGCTTAACATAATGATTTCCAGTTTTATTCATGTTGTTGCAAAGATCAAATCTCATTATTTTTTATGGTTTAATAATATAAGGACCACACTCTCTTTATCCAGTCGTCTGTTGATGGACATTAGCAAATCTTTGCTATTGTGAATAGTGCTACAACAAATATGGGAGTGCAAACATAGCTTCGCTATATTGATTTCCTTTCCTTGGGGTATATCCTCAGCCGTGGGATTGCTGAATTTTATGCCAGCTCTACTTTTAGTTTTTTGAGGAATCTCCAAACTGTTCTCCATAGTGGCTGTACTAATTTACATTCAGATCAACAGTGTATGAGTGTTCCCTTTTCTCCACATCCTGGCCAGGATTTTTTATTGCCTGTTTTTTGGATATAAGCCATTTTAATTTGGGTGAGATCGCATCTCATTGTAGATTTTATTTTCGATTCTCTGATGTTTAATGATGTTGAGCACCTTTTCATATGTCTGTTTGCTGCGTGTCTGTATTCTTTTGAGAAAGGTGCATTCAGATCTTTTACCCATTTTTAAATTGGATTATTAGATTTTTTTCCCCACCAATAGTGTTGTTTGAGCTTCTGACATGTTCTGGTCTGTATTCCCTTGTCATATGGGTAGTTTGCCAATATTGTCTCTCATTCTGTGGGTTATCTCTTCAATTTGTTTATCATTTCCTTTGCTGTGCAGAAGCTTTTTAACTTGCTATGATTCCATGTGTTCATTTTTGCTTTTGTTGCCTTTGCTTGTTTGACTCAAGAAATGTTTCCCTAGACTGAAGTCCTGGAAAGTCTCCCCAATGTTTTCTTGTACTGGTTTCACAGTTTGTTGTCTTAGACTTAAGTCTAATCCATTTTGATTTGGTTTTTGTATATGCCAAGATATAGGGGTCTTGTTTTATTCTTCTATACATGGATATCCAGTTTTCCCAGCACCATTTATTGAAGAGACTATCTTTTCCCCAGTATGTGTTCTTGGCACCTTTGTTGAAAAGGAGTTAACTGTAGGTGTATTGTTTTGTTTCTCGGTTCTCTATTCTGTTCCATTGGTCTATGTATCTGTTTTTATGCCAGTACCATGCTGTTTTGGTTACTATACCTCTGTAGTATAATTTCAAGTCAAGTACTGGGATTCCTCCAATTTTTTCCTTTTTGCTTAGGACAGCTTTGGCGATTCTGGCTCTTTTGTGGTTCCATATAAATTTGGGATTGGTTTTTCTATTTCTGTGAGGAGTGTTATTGGTATTTTTATAGGTATTGCATTGTATCTGCAGATTGCTTTGAATAGTATGGACATTTTAACAATAGTGATTGTTCCAATCCATGAACCATGGAATATCTTTCCATTTTTTGGTGTCCTCTTCAATTATTTTCTTCAGTGTTTCAGTTTTCATTACAGAGATTTTTCATGTATTTGGTTAAGTTGATTCCTGGGTATTTAATTTTACTTGTGGCTATTGTAAATGGAACTGCTTTTTAAATTTTAATTTTAAATTTGTTCAGTTGGCATATAGGCATGCCACTGACCTTTGTATGTTGATTTTATATCCTGCAACTTTATTAAATTTGTTTATCAATTCTAGTCATTTTGTGGTGGAGTCTTTTGGTTGTTCCAAATATAAGATAACATCATCTGCAAACAAGGATAATTTGATGTTTTCCTTTCTAATTTGGAGGCCCTTTTATATCTTTCTCTTATCTGATCACTCTAGCTAGGACTTCCAGTATTATATTGAATAACAGTGATGGAAGTAGGCATCCTTGTCATGTTCTAGATCTTAGAGAAAAGGCTTTCAGTTCATCCCCATTCCATATGATACTAGCTGTTGATCTGTCATATATAGCTTTTATTATGATGAGGTATGTTCCTTCTATACCCAGTTTTTTGAGGGATTTTATCATGAAGGGATGTTGAATTTTATCAAACGTCTTTTTATCAAGTGAAATGAACATATGGTTTTTGTCCTTCATTCTGTTGATATCATGTATCACATAAATTGATTTGCATACATTGAACCATCCTTGCATTGCTGGGATAAGTCCTACTTGGTCATGATAAATGATCTTTTGTATGGCTGAATTTGTTTTCCTAATATTTTGTTGAGGATGTTTGCATCAATATTTATCGGGTATATTGATCTGTAGTTTTTTTGTTTGTTTATTGTTGTTGTTGTTGTCGTTTGCTGCGTCTTTTTCTTGTTTCGGTATCAGAATAATACTGGTCTTATAAAATAAGTTTGAAGTATTCCTCCTGCATCCTCTGTTTTTTGGAATAGTTTGAGTATGATTGGTACTACTTCTTTAAATGTTGGTAGAATTCAGCAGTGAAGCCATTAGGCCAGGCTTTTCTTTATTGAAAGACTTTTTATCATGGCTTAAATCTCATTGCTTGTTATTGGTCTGTTCAGGTTTTGGATTTCTTCATGGTTCAATCTTGGTAAGTTGTATGTGCCCAGGAATTTGTCCATTTTTTTCTAAATTTTCCAATTTATTGGCATATAGTTGCTCATAGAAGCCACTAATGATCCTTTTAATTTCTGAAATGTCATTTTTAATGTCTTTTTCATCTCTGATTTTAATTGTTTGGACCTTCTCTCTTGTTTGTTAGTGTGGCTAAAGGTCTGTCAATTTTGTTTAAGTTTTCAAAAATATCTTTTTGTTTCACTGATCTTTTGTATTTTCTTCATTTCTATTTCACTTATTTCTGCTCTGATCCTTATTATTTCTTTTATTCTATTAATTTTGGGTTTCATTTTCTAGTTCTGTAAGATGTATCATCAGGCTGTTTATTTGAAGTTTTTCTTTTTTGATGTAGGCACTTATTGCTATAAACTTCTCTTATAGTTCTGTTTTTGCTATATTCCATAGGTTTTTGTAAGTTGTGCTTCTGTTAACATTTGTTTCAAAAATTCAGTTTTCTTCTTAATATTTTTATTTACCCACTGGTCATTCAGGAGACTATTTAATTTCCATGTATTTGAATAGTTTCCAAAATTCCTCTTGTTATTGATTTCTAGTTTTATTGTGGTCAGAGGGGATGCTTGATATTATTTCAATTTTTATGAGTGTTTTGAGACTTGATTTATGACCTAACATATGGTCGCTCTTTGAGAATGATCCATGTGCTTAGGAAAAGAATCTGTATTCTGAAGTTCTTGGATGAAGTGTTCTGTAAACATCTATGAGATCCATTTGTTCTAGAGGACAAATTAAGTCTAATGTTTCTTTGCTGATTATCTCTCTGGAAGATCTGTCCAATGCTGAAAGTGGGGTGTGGAAGTCTCCAGCTATTATTGTATTGCAGTCTGTCTCCTTCTTTAGCTCTGATAATATTTGCTTTATATATCTGAATGCTCCAGTGTTGAGTGCATATATATTTAAAATTGTTTAACATTCTGGCTGAATTAACCCCTTTATCATTCTATAGTAACCTTGTCTCTTTTATAGTTTGTGTCTTGAAATATATTTTGTATAAGTATAACAACTCCTACATTTTTTGGCTTCCATTGGCATGAAATATTTTCCATCCCTTTATTTTCAATCAATGTGCGTCTTTATAGGTGAAGTGTGCTTCTTGTAGTAAAGAATTATTCCTCTCATTTTGTTATTTATTTTTTGGTTGCTTTGTGGCCTTCTCTTCTTCGTTCTTTTTTTTTTTTTTTTTAATATATATTTTATTGCACTTTAGGTTCTGGAGTACATGTGCAGATCATGCAGGATTGTTGCATAGGTACATACATGGCAATGTGGTTTGCTGCCTCCATAATCCCATCACCTATATCTATCATTTCTCCCTATGTTATCCCTCCCCAACCTCCCTACTCCTCACTGTGCCTCCCCTATTTCCCGCAACAGACCCCAGTGTGTGATGCTCCCCTCCCTGTGTCTATGAGTTCTCATTATTCAACACCTGCCTATGAGTGAGAACATGCAGTGTTTGATTTTCTGTTCTTGTGTCTGTTTGCTGAGAATGATGGTTTCCAGATTCATCCATGTCCCTACAAAGGACACTAACTCATCATTTTTTATGGCTGCATAGTATTCCATGATGTCTATGTGCCACATTTTCCTTGTCCAGTCTATCATCAATGGGCATTTGGGTTGGTTCTAGGTCTTTGCTATTATAAACACTGCCACAATGAACATATATGTGCATGTATCTTTATAACAGCATGATTTATAATCCTTTGGATATATACCCAGTAATGGGATTGCTGGGTCAAATGGAATTTCTATATCTAGGTCCTTGAGGAATTGCCACACTATCTTCCACAATGATTGAACTAATTTACACTCCCACCAACAGTGTAAAAGTGTTCCTGTTTCCCCACATCCTCTCTAGCATCTGTTGTCTTCAGATTTTTTAATGATTACCATTCTAACTGGCGTGAGATGGTATCTCATTGTGGTTCTGATTTGCATTTCTCTAATGACCAGTGATGACAAGCATTTTTTCACGTTTGTTGGCCTCATATATGTCTTCTTTTGAAAAGTGTCTGTTCATATCATTCACCCACTTTTGAATGGGTTTGTTTGCTATTTTCCTGTAAATCTGTTTTAGTTTTTTGTAGATTCTGGATATTAGCCCTTTGTCAGATGGGTAGATTACAAAAATTTTTTCCCATTCTGTTGGTTGCCTGTTCAATCTAATGATTGTTTCTTTTGCTGTACAGAAGCTCTGGAGTTTAATTAGATCCCATTTGTCTATTTTGGCTTTTGTTGCCAATACCTTTGGTGTCTTAGTCATGAAGTCCTTGCCTATGCCAATGTCCTGAATGGTTTTGCCTAAGTTTTCTTCTTGGGTTTTTATGGTGTTAGGTCTTAGGTTTAAGGCTTTAATCCATCTGGAGTTAATTTTAGTGTAAGGTGTCAGGAAGGGGTCCGGTTTCTGCTTTCTGAACATGGCTAGCCAGTTTTCCCAACACCATTTATTAAACAGGGAATCCTTTCCCTATTGCTTGTTTTTGTCAGGTTTGTCAAAGATCAGATGGTTGTAGATGTGTTGTGTTGCCTCTGAGACCTCCGTTCTGTTCCATTGGTCTATATCTCTGTTTTGGTACCAGTACCATGCTGTGTTGATTACTGTAGCCTTATAGTATAGTTTGAAGTCAGGTAGCATGATGCCTCCAGCTTTGTTCTTTTTGCTTAGGCTTGTCTTTATAAGTTCCTGATGTGTTGCTGCCTTTTTTCAGAGATGCCCTGCCCAGCAAGGAGGTAGCCTAGTCACGGTCTGCCAGCAGAAGCATTTCTGAGCTGCCATGGGCTCTGCCCAGCTGCTGTATGAACTTCCTTGCAGTTTTGTTTACAGAGGTATAGTTAGAACTGCCTCAGTAATGGCAGTCTACTTCAGTAATGGCGGACTGCCTCTGTAATGGTGGACTGCCTCCGTAATGGTGTACTGCCTTGGTAGCAGTGGACAGCCTCAGTAATGGTGGATACACTTCCCCCCACAGAGCTAGGCTGTCCCGGGTCCAGCTACACTTGCTGCAGAACTCTCAATCCAGAGTGGTTCAGATTTCTGGTCTTTGTCGGGGTGGGACTGCCAAGCCAGATCACCTGGCTCCCTGTTTCAGCCCCCTTTTTTTCAGTTGAATGGGTGGCTCCGTCTTGCAGGCATTCCAGGTTCCAGTGAAATGGCTACCCAGATTTGTGTGAGTTTTTGTGCAGAGACCCGCTGTACAGGCTGAAACAGCCATGTTGGAAACTTGTGGTGTTTTTCAGCCTGGGAATCTCCTGGTCTGCGGGCAGTAATGATTCGTTTGGAAATGTGATTACTCACCCTCTGCGTTGTTCTCGCTAGGAACTGCACTCCAGAGCTGTTACTATTCAGCCTTCTTATATCCTCTTCTCTTCCTTCTTTCTTTGCTTCCTTCCTATATTGTTTTTAGTGTAGGTGGTTTTCTATAGTGATATAATTTAATTTCTTGCTTTTTATTTTTTGGGTACCCATTGCATGTTTTTTGGTTTTAGGTTGCCATGGGGCTTGCAAATACTATCTGAGACCCCATTATTTTGAGTTGATAACAACTCAACACTGTTTGCACAAACAAGCAAAAAGAAAACTAACAAAGACTCTACCCCATAACTTCATCCCTTCCACGTTTTAACTTTTCGTTGTTACTATTTATACCTTATTGTACTGTGTATGTCTTCACAAGTTGTTATTATTTTTTATTGGTTCATCATTTTGTCTTTCTATTTAAGAGTAGTTTTCACACCACAGCTACAGTGTTATAACATTTTCTGTTTTTCTGTGTACTTTCTATTACCAGTGAGTTTTGTAGCTTCAGATGACTTCTTATTGCTGATTAACATCTTTTTTTTTCTGATTGAAGTACTGTCTTTAGCATTCTTGTAAGACAGGTCTGTTGTTGATGAAATCCTTCATCTTTTGTTCTTCTGGGAACGTCTTTATTTCTCCATTTTTGAAGGGTAATTTCACCAGATATACTATTATAGGGTAAAAGTTCTTTTCTTTGAGTATTTTAAATATGTCTTGCCACTTTCTCTTAGCCTGTAAGGTTTCCGCAAAATACTCTGCTGACAGACATATTGCAACTTCATTGTTACATTGTTATTTGTTTCATTTCTTTTATTGTTTTTAGAATCCTTTACCCTTGACCTTTGGGAGTTTTATTAGTAAATGGCTTGAGATGGTCTTCTTTGGGATAAATCTGCTTTCAGTTCTGTTGCCTTCCTGTACTTGGTTATTGACATCTTTCTCTGGGTTTGAGAAGTTCTGTTATTATCCCTTTGGAATAAACTTTCTACTCCTGTCTCTTTCCCTACCTCCTCTTGAAGGCCAATAACTCTTCAGTTTGCCCTTTTGAAGCTATTATCTAGATCTTGTAGATATGCTTCATTGGTTTTTATTCTTTTTTTCTTTCATTTCCTCTGACTCTGTATTTTCAAATAGCCTGTCTTCAACAAGTTCACTATTTCTTTCTTCTGCTTGATTAATTCTGCTATTAAAAGACTCTGATGCATTCTTCAGTATGCCAATTGCATTTTTCAGTTCCAGAATTTCTGTTTGATTCCTTTTAATCATTTCAGTTTCTTTGTTAAGTGTATCTGATAGAATTCTGAATCCTTTCTCTATGTTATCTTGAATTTCTTTGAGTTTCCTCAAAACAGGTATTTTGAATTATGTGTCTGAAAGATGACATATCTTTGTTTCTCCAGGATGGATCCCTGGTGCCTTATTTAGTTCATCTAATGAGGCCATGTTTTCCTGAATCATCTTGATACTTTGTAGACTTCCAACTGTGTTTGGAGATTGAACTGTTAGTTATTTATTGTAGGCTTTACAGTCTAGGTTTGTTTGTGCCCATCCTTCTTGGGAAGGCTTTCTAGATATTTGAAAGGACTTGGGAATTGTGATGTAAGCTGTATCTGATTTAGGGAGGACCCCAAGCCCAGTAGTGCTGTGGTTCTTGCAGACTTGTAGAGGTACTGCCTTGATGATCTTAGACAAGATCTGGAAGAATTCTCTGGATTACCAGGCAGAGACTCTTGTTTTCTTCTCACTTTCTCCCAAACAAATGGAATCTCCTTTTCTGCTCTAAGCCACCTGGAGCTGAGGGTGGAGTGACACAAGCATCTCTGTAGCCACCACCCCAGGAATGTACTAGATCAGACCTGTAGCCAGCATAGCACTGGGTCTTCCCCAAGCCTGCTGTAATCACTCCCTGGCTACCACTTAAGTATGCTGAAAGCACTGGGGCTCTATAATCAGGAGGTGGCAAAGCCAGCCAGGCCTATCTCTTTCCATTCATGGTGTCAAGATCCTCTAGACCTTGGGTGGGTCCAGAGGTGCCATCTGGAGCCAGGGACTAAAGTCAAAACCTTAGAAGTCCACCTGGTATTCTATTATTCTGCCTCTGAGATGGCAGTCGAACCATAAGACACAGTTTTTCCCACTCTCCTCTCCACTTTCCAAAGGCAAAGAAGTCTTACCTCCAGGCCACTGCTACCTCAGGCCCACGGTTAATATTGCCAGACAACTCCAATGTTCTTAAGGGCCAAGGTTTTTTCAATTAGCTTGTCATGAATGCTGCCTTGCTTGGGACTCACCCTTCAGGGGAGTGGGCCCCCCTCTGGCCCAGGGCAAGTCCAAAAATGCCATGCAAGAGCCAATTCCTGGAATCCAGAACTCTTACAGCTACTTGGTGCTCTATCACCCTGTGGCTGAGCTGGTACCTAAGGTGCAAGATAAAGTTTTATTTACTTTCCCCTCCACTTTTCTCAAGCATAAGAAGTCTCAGCCCATAACCACCACAACTGGGAATGTGCTGAGTCTCACCTGAACCCAGCAAGTCTCAGTGTCTTACCAAAGGCCCTCAACATAGTATTTGAGTATCACTGCTGATTAGCCAGATGCCAAGAGCTCTTCAGTTAGCAGGTAATTAATCCTGCCAGGACTGGGTTCTTGCGTTGAAGACAGCAGGTTCTCTTCTGGCCTAGGGTGTGTCTAGAAATGTCTAGGACCTAGGGCCTAGAAAGGGGGTCTCATGACTGTGACTGATGTTTATCCTGCTGTGGCTGAGCTGGTATCCAAGATGTAAGATAAAGTTCTCCCTACTCTTCCATCTCCTCTCCTGAAACAGAAGGAAGGGGTCTCTTTTTGAGCCATGAGCTGAGCAACCTAGGGTTAGGGGACAGATGATATTAGTACTCTTTTAGCCACCCCAGCTGGTGTCTCAGTAGGTTAAATGCTCCCTCAGTGCATTGTCTCTGGGCTCAGTTCAGTCCTGGGACTGCTTACAAGTTGCAGACCTTGTGGCCTAGACTGTGTTTTAAGTTTATTTGATAACTCAGAGCACTTTAGTCCATGGTGTCAAGGCTTGTGGGAACTTAAGTTCTGACTGCTGGGATGGGAAGTTCCTCTCCAGCTAGGGCTGGCCTAAATGCACCCTCTCTGTGTGGGCATCAGCTGAGTTTGGTCTGGTTTTGCTTCCTGATATAACAAGGGCAGCACTGAGTTTAATGTCTCACAGTTGCTGGCTCTCACACTTCCCAAAGCACAGAAACACTTACCATGCTACCACTGCCAGGGAATAAGAAATTGGTAGTGTCCCTGATTCCAGATATTTTTTAAACCTCCTCAGTGTCTCTTTCAGTAGTATGAAGTAAAAGCCACGTATTATGAGTCCTTACCTGATTTTTGGTTCTTACAAGGTGATTTGTTTTGTGTGTAGATAGTTGTTTCATTGGTATCCTTTTGAGGGTGCAGGTGGGGAGGGAATAGGTGGAGCCTTCTATTTTACCATCTTGCTCCATTCCTCTTTTTTTTTTTAACATTTATTTTAGGTTCAGGGGTTCATGTGCACATTTGTTGCACAGGTAAACTACAAGTCTTGGGGGTTTGACGTACAGATTATTTTGTCCCCGAAGTAATATGGATAGTGCTCAATAGGTAGTTTTTTAAAATCTTCTCTCTTCCCTCATCACCAACCCTTAAGTAATCCCCAGTGTCTATTGTTCCCCAATTTGTGTCTATGTGTTCTTATTGTTAGGTCCTACTTATAAGTAAGAATATTCAGTATTTGTTTTTCTGTTCCTGTGTTATTTTGCTTAGAAAAATGGACTCTAGTTCCATCCATGTTGCTGCAAAGGATATGATCTAATTCTTATATATGGCTGCGTAGTATTCCATGGTTTATATGCACCACATTTTCTTTATCCAGTCTACCATTGATGGGCATCTAGGTTGTTTTCATGTCTTTGCTATTATGACTAGTGCTGCACTGTGTACTGAATTACACAGATCAATGACACTATGAAGCAACTATAATAACAAGTCTGCAAAATAACCAGCTAGCGTTATGATGACAGGATAAAATTTAGACATAAAAATGTTAACCTTCAATGTAAGTGGGCTAAATGTCCCAATTAAAAGACACAGAATGGCAAGCTGGATAAAAAGTCAAGACCCATCAGTGTGCTGTATTCAAGAGCCCCATCTTATGTGCAAAGACACCCATAGGCTTAAAACAAAGAGATGGAGGGAAATTTACCAAGCAAATAGAAAGCAGAAAAAAGCAGGGATCACAATCTTAGTTTCTGACAAAACAAGCTTTAAACCAATAGAGATCAAAGAAGACAAAGGAGGGCATTACATAATGGTAAAGGGTTCAATTCAACAAGAAGAGCTGACTATCCTAACTATACATACACCAACACAGGAGCACTCAGATTCATAAAATAAGTTCTTAGAGGCCTACAATGAGACTCAGACTCACACACACAGTAATAAGGGGAGACTTTAACACCCCACTGTCAATATTAGGCAGATCATTGAGACAAAAAAATAACAAAGATATTCAGGACTTGAACTCAGGTCTGGATCAAGTGGACCTGATAGATACCTGCAGAACTTTCCACCGAAAAATGATAGTATATGCATTCTTCTCAGCACCACATGGCACCTACTCTAAAATTGATCACATAATTGGAAGTAAAACACTCCTCAGCAAATGCAAAAGAACTAAAATTATTGCAAACAGTCTCTCAGACCACAGCACATTAAAATTAAAACTCAAGATTAAGAAACTCACTTAAAACCACACAACTATATGGAAATTGAACAATCTGTTCCTGAATGACTCCTGGGTAAATAATGAAATTAAGGCAGAAATCAAAACATTTTTTGAAACTAATGAGAACAAAGAGACAATGTATCAGATTCTGTGGGACATAGCTAAAGCAGTGTTAATATGGAAATTTATAGCACCAAATGCCCACATCAAAAAGCCAGAAGATCTCAAATTGACATGCTAATGTCACAACTAAAACAACTAGAGAATTGAGAGCAAACAGACTCCAAAGCTAGAGGAAGACAAGAAATAACCAAACTCAGAGAAGAACAGAAGGAGATAGACACACACACACACACACACACACACACACACACACACACACAGACACACACACACCCTTCAAAAAAAACCAACAAATCCAGGAGGTTGCTTTTTGATAAAATTAATAAAATAGATAGACTTCTAGCTAGACTAATAAAAAAGAAAAGAGAGAAGAATCAAATAAGTACAATAACATATGATAGAAAGGATATAACCACTGGCCCCACAGAAATACAAACAACCATCAAAGAATACTATAAATACCTCTATGCACATAAACTAGAAAATCTAGAAGAAATGGATAAATTCGTGGACACAAACACTCTCCCAAGACTGAACCAGAAAGAAGTTGAATCCCTGAATAGAACATGAGTTCTGAAATTGAGGCAGTAATAAACAGCCTACCAACCGGGAAAAGCCCAGGACCAGAAGGATTTACAGATGAATTCTACCAGAGGAACAAAGAGGAGCTGGTACATTTCTTCTGAAACAATTCCAAACAATTGAAAAGGAGATACTCCTCCCTAACTCATTTTAGGAGGCCAGCATTATCCTGATACCAAAACCTGGCAGAGGTACAATGAAAAAGGAATATTTCAGCCAATATCCCTGATGAAAGTTGGTGCAAAAATCCTCAATAAAATACTGGTAAACCAAATCTACCAGCACATAAGAAAAGCTTGCCATGATCAAGTTGGCTTCGTCCCTGGAATGCAAGGCTGATTCAACATATGCAAATCAATAAATGTAATTTATCACATAAATATAACTAAAGACAAAAACCACATGATTATCTCAATAGATGCAAAAAGGTCCTTTGATGAAATTCAACATCCCTTCATGTTAAAAACTCTCAATATATTAAGTATTGAAGGCACATACCTCAGAATAATAAGAGCTATTTTTGACAAAACCACAGCCAATATCATACGGAATGAGCAAACGCTGGAAGCATTCTCCTTAAAAAACAGCGTTAAGACAAAAATGTTCTGTCTTACCACTCCGATTCAACATAGTATCAGAAGTTTTGGCCAGGGCAGCCAGGCAAAAGAAAGAAAGAAACGTATTCAAATAGGAAGAGAGAAACACAAAGAGTCTCTGTTTGCAGATGACATGATCCTATATCTAGAAAACCCCATTATCTCAGCCCAAAAGCTTCCTAAGCTGATAAACAAAGTCTCACAATATAAAATCAATATGCAAAAATCACAAGCATTCCTATACACCAACAACAGATAAGCAGAGGGTCAAATCATTAAAGAATTTTTATTCACAATTGCTATAAAGACAATAAAATACCTCCAGGAATACATCTAACAAGGGATGTGAAGGACCTCTTCAAGGAGAACTACAACCACTGCTCAAGGAAATCAGAGACAACACAAACAAATGAAAAAACTTTTCATGCTCATGGATAGGAAGAATAATTACCATGAAAATGACCATACTGTCCAAAGTAATTTACAGATTCAATGCTATTCCCAATAAACTACTACTAATATTTTTCACAGAATTAGAAAAAAGTTTTAAAATTCATGTGGAACCAAAAAAGAGCTCATATAGCCAAAACAGTCCTAAGCAAAAAGAACAAAGCTGGAGACATCATTTTACCTCACTTTACTGTATTACCAGGGTACACTAACCAAAACAGCATTGTACCGGTACAAAAACAGACACATAGACCAATGGAACAGAATAGAAAACTCAGAAATAAGACCACACATCTACAATAATCTGATCTTTGACAAACCTGACAGAAACAAGCAATGGGAAAATGACTTCCTATTAATAAATGGTACTTGGAGAACTGGCTAGCCATATGCAGAAAACTGAAACTGAACCCCTTTCTTATACCTTATACAAAAATTAACTCAAGAAGAATTAAAGACTTAAATGTGAAACCCAAAACTATAAAAACCCTGGAAGAAAATCTAGGCAATACCATTCACAAAATTGGCATGGACAAAGATTTCATGACAAAAATGTGAAAAGCAATTACAATGAAAGAAAAAATGGACAAATGGGATCTAATTAAACTAAAGAGCTTTTGTACAGCATAAGAAACTATCATCAGAGTGAACCTACAGAATGGGAGACCACCTACAAAATAGGAGATAATTTTTTTAATCTAACTAGCTGGCAAAGGTCTAATATCCACAATCTACAAGGAACTTAAACAAATTTACAAGAAAAAAACACAACTGTTAAAAAGTGGGCAAAGGATATGAATCAACACTTTCAAAAGAATACATTTATGTGACCAACAAACATGAAAAAAAGCTCAATGTCATTGATCATTAGAGAAATGCAAATCAAAACCACAATGAGATACCGTCTCATGCCAGCCAGAAAGGCAATTATTAAAAAGTCAAGAAACAATAGGTGCTGGTGAGGCTACAGAGAAATGGGAACACTTTTATACCCTTGGTGGAAATGTCAAGTAGTTCAACCACTGTGGAAGACAATGTGGCAATTCCTCAAAGATTTAGAACAAGAAATACTATTTGACCCAGCAATCCCATTACTTGGCATATACCCAAAGGAATATAAATCATTCTATTTTAAATCCGTATGTATGTTTATTGTAACACTATTCACAATAGCAAAGACATGGAATCAACCCAAAAACCAATCAATAATTAACTAGGTTTTTTAAAAAATGTGGTACATATACACCAAGGAATACTATGCAGCCATTAAAAGAAGTGAGGTCATGTCCTTCGCAGAGACATGGATGGAGCTGGAAGCCATTATCCTCAGCAAACTAATGGAACAGAAAACTAGACCCCACATATTCACACTGATAAGTGGCAGCTGAACAATGAGAACACATGGACACAGGGAGGGGAGCAACACACACTGGGCCTGTCAGCGGTGGGGATGAGAGAGCATCAGGACAAACAGCTAATGCATGCTGGGCTTAATACCTAGGTGGTGGGTTGATAGGTGCAGCAAATCACCATGGCACACATTTACCAATGTAATAAACCTGCACATCCTGTACATGTACCTTGGAACTTCAAATTTAAAATATATATATGCCCACATGAGTACTTGTACATGAATGTTCATAATAGCCAAAAACTGGAAACAATATAAATATCCATCAACTGATGACTGGATAAACATAATATGGCAGGTACTCATAATGGAAAACTATTCAGCAATAATAAATGAAATATTGACACATGCTATATTTTTAATAGATAAATATACTAAATGGAAGAAGCAAGATTCAAAACACTACATATTGTGGGAATGATTCAATTTATATGAAATATCCAGATCATGCAAATTTATTAAAACAAAAAGCAGATCCTTAGTTGCCTATGGCTGGAATGGATGGGAAGATTAAAAATTGCTCAAGAGAATTTGGGGGGGAGATAATGGATATGTTCTAATACTGGATTTTGGTGATGACTGTACAACTTTATGAATAGCTAAGAATCATTGAATTGTATACTTCAAAAGGGTAGATTTCATTTGTAAATTATATCTCAATAAAGCTGCTAATAAAAGGTATGCATATTTATGAGGGGATATCATTGCTCATATATATATGCTTTTCACATTTAAAAAGTTTGTTATCTACATGGTGACTACACAATTCAAATGCTCTACTTCCTGAACCTTTCCTTGGATTGGAAAATGTTCAAAATACAAATTAGAAAAGTTCTTTGAACTTCGTATTTATTGTAGTATAACCTAGAAATTATAAAAATGAGAGCACTGAATAATATTGTACGTTACTTTATCATATTTAATTTAAAACTATTAACTATTCTGATGACTGCTTAATTTATTTTTAATTATTTCAAAGTTTTTATAACTGTATAGGCATTTATATAATTTCAGGAGAACATTCTTATAAAGAACTGAGCATCAGGCTTTTACTCAGAAACAGAGCTCTATATAACATTCATCCTACAAAAAAAGCAGCTTTTATTCTTATAATTTAGAGTTCTGGCCCTTTTTGTGGAAAATAGCCTGCTGGGAATGTGCTAACTGCCTTTCAAATGTTATTCACATATATTAGCTCCTTTTTCTTTTTATTTCACAACGACCATTAAATGACCTTCTATATCTAAATTCATTATGGAGACATTCACTTTAAATATCCCTGATTGTTGATAAAATATCATCTCAGTGTTTTGATCTCTGTAGTCTAGGTTGGTGCCAGCTATACTTATGTCTTCTCAGAGTCATAACATTACAGACTTAGAAGGACAGAGACATTTACTTGGATACTTGACAGAAAGTCTATAGCATAAAAAATAGATACATTTCTAGGCTATAGCCTACACATTGGTGAGTAAATTTTATTTTCACTCACATTCATAACTATTTTACAATAATGCATTTCATTTTTAAAAATGTCTTTTCTTTCCTCAGTGTGCTTTATTTCTTCATGGAAACATTCACAAACTAGAGTCATTAATGTAATAGTAGTACAATGTCTTTCATTAGCCAATATTGTTAAAACATAGGCCTTATCTTCTATTTTCAGGAGAAGCTCATCATTTACAGTTTTAAATTACCTGAATTGAAGAATATTGTCTCAGAGAAATAATTTTAAAGATTAAAATATTGTAAAATATTACTGATATGCTTTACATTATCAGAGACATGTCACATGTATACAAATGTATATCTTTATAGGGTTTATTTTATGTATTCTTAGTGAGCAATTAAGAGATTTTCAAGAGTAATTTTGCCATATAAGTCCTTGTTTCTTTTTTTCTTGCCTCATTTCCTGACTTTAATCCCAAACACAGAGCAGAGGGAAGGTTAAGGTGCAGTGCATACTATCGGGAACACCTCCTCCGACAGCCACGCTTCCCCAGGGTCCACTCAGTGCCCCCAGCCCTCTGCACATTTCTTATATGTGCCACATCCCTGGGGAAGCAGTTGTGTTTTTACATGTCTGCCTCCCCCTCTAAGGTGTACTTCCCTTGAATGTAGAATCCATATTTTATTTATATTTGTATCCCCAGTGCCTGGGGCATCCTTGGCACTCAATAAACATAGCCTTTGAATAGCAGCTGGTCAGAATTCAGATTATTTCAGGTCAACATTTACTGAACGTCTTCTATTTAACAAATGCGCAGGTCAAGTAGGACACACAAAAATGAGTGGATATAATTCCACTGACCACAAGGAAGTATGAAACCAATTAAATAATGAAGAATAATATTTGTGGTTAGAAGGTTTTTACATATTTTTATCTTACCTTCTACCCATTTTGTGAAATTTAACTTATATTTAGGAAGTATATTTTTAAATTATCCATTTGTAATGCTTATTATATATAATTACATTTCTATAATTCAAAAATAGTAATAGCTATATCTTGGCTATGACCATAAGTGCTTTACATACAATACCATATATCATTTACACACAATACTTTACATACACTATATACATCATTTATATACAATATGTTACCTACACTGCTATATATTTCATTTATTCTCCACACCAATAATAAATTGTTGCTTATTTTATAAATGAAGAAACAGAAACGAGGAAGTTAAATAATTTGTACAAGTAATAACACAGCTAGAAGATAAGATGATAGAGCCAAAATTTGACCCCACTTATTTTCTCCCCTAAGGGTTAGCATAATATTTTCAGCAAATCCACAATTTAAACCTCTTCCTCTATCAGTGCTTCCTCTTGATTGGTAAAAATTAAAAATCAAAAAAGAAATCAGTGCTTATGTTTGGTTGGTAACAAAATAAATAAACCTCCTCTTCTGTACAAGTTTAGTGTTGTCTAGTTAACATGTTTAAATTCAGAAAAATCCATCTGTTCTGAATAGTTTAAATAATAAGGCAAGGGAGTGTAACACAGTCTGATCTCATACAAGAATTGTGGTCAAAAGGTAGTTGCTCATGGTTGTCAAATTTGAACTGCAACTTCCTATTGAAAAAGAAAAGTCCCTTGACAATAAGATTCAAAGCTGGGATGAACCTCTGCAGCCATCCGAGGCCGAGAGCTTTGTTTATCCAAACATAAAATGACCCAACAATGACTGTGGGTCCCATGAACTCACCATTTGTTTCTTCTGAGCAAATTAGGCCAATGTTTGCTGGTCTGAATAAAAAATGAAAATGTCAAAATCGCAAGGATTAGGATGGTATGCAAGTGCTGACATGGATGTAGCAAAGTATATATTATGCTTGCCTTCTGGGTGAGCTCCCAGTCTTCTCTCCAGTGTGGATAGTTCTACTTATTGGTGATACCTTTATTATTTTTATTTTTCCTACTTTTCATAAGTAATTGAGACAAATTACCTTAAAAACACACATGTGTAAGCACAATTCTTTAAAATTTAAAAGAGAATAAGAACCCAGGAGAGGGGGAGAGATTTATATCAGCAACCAACGAGAAGATAGGTTAATGCAATTGAGAGTTTTGTTTAGTATTGAACTTCTTGGCAGTCAAAGCTAAAAGAGAAACATTATATATAGTTTGCATTATCTGATAAATAATGCAATTTAGTCTTTGGAACACATAATTTTTTTCCCAATATAAAATTTTAAGAGAAACTTCTCTCAGAGCTACTTAAGTAATGGGCAATATTAACAAATAAAAGTTTTATTAAAAGATGCAGAGATTTATACTCTTTGTTACCTTCTGAATGATTCTCTTTTTGTGCTACCTATTTACTTGCATTTATACAGCATTAGACCCTTTGCTATAAATAGTCCAGTATAATAACCACATAATGTCAAATAATTAGAGAAGCTGTTTTTACCTTAAAATTATATGAGCAGAACTTAAGACAGATTTGCATTTTGTTTAAGAGACTGGATCTTACTCTGTCACCCAGCCTGGAGAGCAGCCTCAACATTCCAGGTTCAAGTGATCCTCCCAACTCAGCCTCCTGAGTAGCTGGGACCACAGGCATGCACCACCATGCCTAATTTTTTTATTTTTGCAGAGACGGGGGTCTCACTACATTTCTCATATGGTTATGAACTACCAGGCTCAAGCAGTCCTCCTGCCTCAGCCTCCCAAATTGCTGGCATTACTAGCATGAGCTGCTGTTCCCAGCCCCTGATACGCATTTCTGTTCCAACACCTAATATAAATAAAAATTACTGAACAAGGAGAGTTTAGAATGCTTTCAAGTCCTCAAAAATAAGGACTAAGTCATTAGTGAAGTTCCCAATGAATAA
Source organism: Sapajus apella (assembly GCF_009761245.1). Classification (NCBI taxonomy): domain Eukaryota; kingdom Metazoa; phylum Chordata; class Mammalia; order Primates; family Cebidae; genus Sapajus; species Sapajus apella. The sequence continues at coordinate 13,943,786 of NW_022436982.1, forward strand.
ACATATATTAAACCACAATTCTCTGAAAGGCATTGCGGCAATTCCTAGGTGCAGTATTTTGTAGACCTTGAGGTTTTATGGGGGAATGTAATCCTTTGCATTTGAGGAAATAGATATAGAGCCTCTTATTTTTCAACTTCATCAAATAAAGACTTCAAAAAATCCTGCCAATATTACTATAATTTCAGAAATGAAGGAACATATTGGTACAATGAGTATGAAGGATTTTGTTTTTCTTTCTGTTTCTTTTCTTTTTTTTTTTTCCCAAGATGGCAGATTAGAGGCTTTTAGCATGCCTCCGCCACTTGGAAACACAAGATAGTGCATAAAGATCAATTCTGTGAGCTTTAATTCAAGAAGGAAAATGGGAATCTACCAGGATCATCATGAACACCCTATGTCCTGAGGAGGAGAATGAAAGCAAGCAGCACCCACAGTGGTATCCAGTTGAGTGAAGCCCCAGTAAGTGAGAGAGGTAGAGAGTCTCCTTCTAAGACTCACCTTTCCACTGGGGATCTGAGCAACCTATGCAAAGGAGGAGCCCTCTGTGTCTCCCAAGCCCCGCAGCTAACTTGGGGAGAGGCTTGGAGATGCTGAGAGGGAAAGACATCAGGAAAAGCTGCATGCGTGTTCCCAGACATGGGTCCAAAAACAGGACAGCATCTTTAATCTGGGTACATACAAAGTTAGTCATTCTTTGGTGACTCAGCAGCATGGTCATACAGGCATTTTAGTCTCAGGCCAGAGATTGCAGCACTTACTCTGGAGTTGGGTAGGGGTCTCCACAGCCAGAATTGTGGAAAGCACCTCAAAAGTAGGCACTAGAATTGTGTTCTCCCCTGTTGCAGGCCTGGGGCAGAAGGAGAGCTGCTACAGCTGTGGTTCTTTCTGCGAGACTTACAGCCAGGGCCAGCTTGGCTACCCAGAATCAGTCTGTGTGTGCCATTTCTGGGTACCCCAGCCTGCTCCCCTGAGATTGTGTGCAATGGGGACCTTTCAGCTCCACACCCAGGTAGATCTCTAGGCATTCAGAGAACCCACTTACCTAGATCATCAGCTTGAGCCAGACACCTTCCTGTGCAGAGACCATGGTGCAAGTGGGCCCTCTCAGCTCCACAATCAGGCCAAGCATTCAAAGAACCTGCTCACCCAGATTGACATCCTGAGCTACCCACCCTCCAGCACAGAGATTGTGGTGCAGTGAGGCCCTGTCTGCTCCATGCTCAGGAAGATCTTCAGACATTCAGAGCACCAAATCACTTGGAACAGCAGCCTTAGTCACACCACCCTTCCTATGCAGAGATTGTAGTGCAGAAGGGCCTTCTATGCTCCACACCCAGGAAGATCCCAGGCATTCAGAGCATCTGCTCACCCAGATCAGCAGCCTGAGCAGCCCCACCCTTCCTGGTCAGAGATTAAAGTGGGGCTCTCTCTGCTCTACACCCACACAGATCTGCAGGCTGTCAGAGCACACTCCCCTGAATCAGCAAGCTGAGCCACCCCACCCTCCCTGTGCAGGAGTTGTTGTATAGTGGGGCCCTCTACACCTCACACCCAAGTAGATCCACAGGTATCTGGAGCACCTACTTTCCTAGATTAGGAGTTTAGGTTGTACCCCACCCTTATGCGGAGAACTGGGGCTGAGGAAGTTTTCCAACTCCTTGCCTAGGCAAACTTCTGGGCAATTGATGGATGCCCACTGGATTCTACCTCAGTGCTGATGGTTCTGCCTGCCAGTGGGGAACCTGTAGGTTGGCCTGCCTGGTCCAGCCCCACACAGCTTGTCCCCTGCCTCACTGGGGCCGAGCAAGGAGCTCAGACCACTGTGCATTCCATAAAGAAGCCCATTGCTTTAGGTAGCACAGAGCTTCTTTCAGTAAGAAAAAAATAAAACGGACTACATCTATATCCATTTGCACTGGCTGCAGTGGACTCTTACTCATAGGCACAATCTATTGTCTTGTAGGTTGAACCACACAACCTAATATAAAACCTGCTAACAGAAGTGCATAGGGTTATAGAAGCAAAGGCCAAATCCCTGATCCATGATTCTCTACAGTCATACCCCTAGGGATGGGGGAAAAGGGAAAGGGAAAGAACAAAAGCAGTAATATTATAGGGAAAGAAAGAAAACATCCTACCTGCACAGAAACAACTACAAAAATTGAAGTGTCCATGTCTCTAGATGAGAAGGAATGAGCACAAGTATTCTGGCACCATGAAAAGTCTGAATGTAGTAACACCACCAAAGGATCACGCTAGCTCTCCAGAAAAGGTTCCTAACCAAAATGGAAACTCAGAAATGAGAGATAAAGAATTCAAAATATAACTGCAAGGAAGCTCAGTGAGATCCAAGACATGGTTGAAAATCAACACAAAGAAACTTCTCAAGGACTCCAGGAAAAGAAGGAAGAGATAAGCATCTTTTAAAAAATCAGTCCATGTGTCACGTGGACTCAGGGAGAAGAGCATCACACACTGGGGGAAGTTGTTGAGGGGACTAGGGGAGGAACAATGGGGGTGAGCACTTTAAAAAAATTCCATCTCCTTTTCCTTCTTTTTCTTGTCTGACTGGGTTAGTTAGAAAGACCAGCCTTCAGGCTCTGAAATTCTTTCTTCTGCTTGGTTCAGTATATTGGTAAAGTTTTAATTGTATTTTAAAATTTCTTAAGTGTGCTTTTCAATTCCAGAAGCTTTGACTGATTTAAAAAGAAATTTTTTTTATTTTACTTTAGGTTCTGGGGTACATGTGTAGGTCATGCAGGGTTGTTGCATAGGTGCATACTATATCCGACATTTCTCCCCATGTTATCCCTCCCCCACTTCTCACAACAAAATCTTGGAAAAATATGGAATTATGTAAAGTGACAAAACCTATGAATTATTGGCATTCCTGAGAGAAGAGAAAAAGTAACCTAAAAAACATAGTTGAGGAAATAATACAATAAAATTTTGCCACTCTTAAATGCAAATTAAAACCACAATGAGGCTCTATTTTACCCTAGCTGCAATAGCCATTTCTAAAAGGTCAGAAAACATGGGTTGACAGGTACAGCAAACCACCATGGCACATTTTTACCTGTGTAACAAACCTGCATATTCAGCACTGTATCTCAGAACTTAAAAAAAAAAAATCAGAAACAATAGATGTTAGTGTGGATGTGGCGAAAATGGAACACTTATATACTGCTGGTGGGAATGTAAATTAGTACAAGTTCTACAGAAAACAGTATGCAGATTCCTCAAAGAACTAAAACTAAATCTAACATTCAATCCAGCAATCTCACTACTGGGTATCTATCCAAAGGAAAAATGCAAATATTTATGGCAGCATAATTCACAATTGTAAAGACATGGAACCAACCTAAGTGCTCATCAACCAATAGGAGGATAAGGCAAGTCTGGCATATATATGTCATGCAATGCTACTCAGTCGCACTAAAATCTCAGACTTCACTACTATACAATTCATTCATGTAAATAAAAGCCATTTGTAAACAAAAGCCATTTGTAAACCTAAAGCTATTGAAATTATAGATATATAATTTTTAAAAAAGAAAAGATTTCTCTAATCTTGCTGGAGAGGTAGACATCCAAATACAATAAATCCAGAGAATACCTACAAGATGCTATACAAAATAAACAGCATCAAGGCATATAGTCACCAGACTGTCCAAGATCGATGCAAAAAAAAAAAAAAAAAAAAATAAAAACCTCAAAGATGATGAAAGAAAAACCTCAGATAATGTACAAAAGGAACCCCTTCAGGCTAACAGCCGACTTTTCAGCAGAAACTTTACAACCTAGGAGAAATTGGGGGTCTATTTTCAGCATTCTTAAAGAAAACATATTCTAACCAAGAATTTCATATCCCATCAAACCAAACTTCATAAGTGAAAGAGAAGTAAAATATTTTCTAGGCAAGCAAGTGATAAAAGAATCACTAGATGAGCCTTACAAGAGAGCCTTAAGGAAGATCTAATTATGGAAATAAAAGAATAATACCTGCTAAACAAAAATACACATACACACTTGAATACATAGCCCATAGGCCCTGCAAAGCAACCATACAACAGAAACCACAAACAACTAGCTAACAACTTTGTGATAGGGTCAAAATCTCACACATCAATATTAACTTTGAATGTAAATGGTCTAAATACCCCACTTTAAAAGCACAGAGTGGTAAGCTAGATTTTAAAAAATAAGTCCCATTCATCTGCTGTCTTCAAGAGACTCATCTCACATGTAATTACACCCATAGGATCAGGGTAAAGAGGTGGAGGAAAATCTATCATGCAAATGGAAAACAAAAAGAACAAGTGTCCTTATTATATCAGTTAAAACAGACTTTAAACCAACAATATTAAAAAAGGATAAAGAAAGGCATTATATAATGATAAAGGATTCAATTCAACAAGAAGACTTAACTATCATATATATAGGCACCTAATATTGGCACACTCATGTTCATAAAACAAGTACTTCTAGACCTACAAAAAGATTTTGACAGACACACAATAATAGGGGTGACTTCAACACCCCGCTAAGAATGTTAGAAAGATTATCAAGGCAGAAAACTAACAAAGAAATTCTGAAATTTAATTTGACACTTAACCAATTGGACCTAATAGACATCTACAGAATATTCCACCTATCAAACACAAAGTATACATTCTTCTCATCTGTACCCAGCATATATTCCAAGATCAACCACATGCTCAGCCATAAAGCAAGTCTCAGTAAACTTAAAAAAAAAAAATCATAGCAAACAAACTCTTAGGCCACAGTGCAATAAAAATAGAAATGAACACCAAGGAGATCTCTTAAAAACACACAGTTACATGAAAATTAAACAATTGCTCCTGAATGACTTCTGGATAAACAGCAAATTAAGGCAGAAATTAAAAATTCTATGAAATAAATGAAACTAGAGACAAAGCATACCAAAATCTCTGGAATGCAACAAAAGCAGTCTTAAGAGGAAAGCTTATATCACTAAATGTCTACTTCAAAAAGTTAGATAGATGACAAAATAATGTTGTAACATCACACCTAAAGGAACTAGAAAAACAAGAACAAATTAACCCCAACCTAGCAGAAGAAAAGAAATAAACAAAATCAGAGCAGAACTGAATAAAATTGAGCCTCCCAAATCCATAGAGTCAAAAAAACAAATGTTGGCTCTTTGAAAGCATAAATAAAATCAATAGACTGCAAAAAGGGATACAGGTAGGAAAAGAAGAAATCAAACTATCTCTACATGATTCTATAACTAGAAAACCCTAAAGACTCTGCCAAAAGCCTCCTGGAACTTATAAACAACTTTAGTAAAGTTTCAAAAATTAATGTGAAAAAATCAGTAGCATTTTTTCGATACAAAATTAATGTGCAAAAATCAGTAGTATTTTTTAGATACAAAATTAATGTGCAAAAATCAGTAGCATTTCTACACACCAATAACTTTTAAGCTAACAGCCAAGTCAGGAATGCAATCCCATGTATAATAGCCACAAAAATAAACAAAATGCCTAAGAACACACCTAACCAAGGAGGTAAAAGATCTCTACAAGGAGAATTTTAAAACACTGCTGAAAGAAATCATAGATAACAAAAACAAATTGAAAATATGTTCCATGCACATGGATTAGAAGAATCAATATTGTTAAAATGGTCATACTGCCCAAAGCAATCTGCAGATTCAGTGTTATTTCTGTCAAACTACCAATGTCATTTTTCACAGAATTAAAAAAAAAAGAAACTATTCTAAATTTATATGGAATGAAAAAAGAGCCTGAATAGCCAAGGCAATCCTTAGGCGGGGAGAAAAAGCCAGAGGCATTGCATTACCTAACTTCAAAACTGTACAACAAAGCTACAGTAACCAAAATAGCACGGCACTGATTGCATTACCCAATTTCAAAACTATACCACAAGGCTACAGTAACAAAAATAGCTTGGTACAAAAACAAACATATAGACCAATGGAACAGAAGAGAGAACCGAGAAATAAAGATGTGCACATACAGACATCTGATCTTCAACAAGTCAACAAAAATAAGCAATAGGTAAAGGACTCTGTTTAATAAAAAGTGCTGGAATAGCTGGCTAGCCTTATGCAGAAGAATGAAACTGGACCCCTGCCTTTCACCGTGTAACAAAACTAAGAGAGATTAAATATTTAAATGTAAGAGCTCAAAGTATAAGAATCCCAGAAGAAAACCTAAGAAACACCATTTGAGACATTGGCCTTGGGAAAGAATTTATGACTGTCCCCAAAAGCAATTGCAACAAAAACAGCAATTGACAAATGGAACCCAATTAAACTAAATAACTTCTGCACAGCAAAAGAAACTATCAACTTAGTAAACAGACAGCCTACGGAATGAGAAAATATCTGCAAACTATGCATCTGACAAAGGTTTAATACCCCAAATCTATAAGGAACTTAATTCAATAAGCAAAAAACAACCCCATTAAAAAGCAGGCAAAAGATATAAATAGACACTGCTCAAAAGAAGACATCCAAGCAGTCAACAAACATGAAAAAATATTAAACATCATTGATCACTATAGAAAGGCAAATCAAATGAGATACTTTCTCACTCCAGTCAGAATGGTTGTCATTAAAAAGTCACAAAACAACAGATGCTGGCAAGACTAGGGAGAAAAGGGAACATTTATAAACTGTTGGTGGAAATGTAAATTAATTCAGCCCCTGTGGAAAGCAGTTTGGAGATTTCCAAAGAACTAAAAACAGAACTACCATTTGACCCACCAATCCCATTACTGGGTGTATATTCAAAGGAAAATAAATTGTTATACCAAAAAGACACATGTACTCATGTTCATTGCAGCACTGGTCACAATAGCAAAGACATAGATTCAACCTAGATGCCCAAAAACAGTGGATGGGATAAAGAAAATGTCATACATGTGCACCATGGAATTCTATGCAGCTATAAAAAAGAATGAAATCATGCTCTTTGCAGCAACATGAAGGCAGCTGGAGGCATTATCCTAAGCAAATTAATGCAGGAACAGAATGCCAAATATTACATGCCCTCACTTATAAGTGGGAGCTAAACACTGACTCATGGTCATAAAGATGGCAACAATAAACACTGGAGACTAATAGAATAGGGAGGGAGGGATGGCAGCAAGGGTTGAAAAAGTAAATACTGGGCACTGTGCTTACTACCTGGGTGATGGAATCGATCATACACCAAACCTCAGCATCATACAACATACTTATATACCAAATATGCACATATACCCCCCAAATCTAAAATAAAAGTTGAAATTATTATTATTTTTTACATGGAGTTTTGCTCTCGTTGACCAGGCTGGAGTGCAATGATGTGATCTCAGCTCACTACAACCTCTGCCTCCCAGGTTCAAGCAATTTTCCTGTCTCCACCTCCTGAGAAGCTAGGATTACAGGTGCCCGCCACCACACCCAGCTACTTTTTTTTTGTAGTATGAAGGCCACAATTTCAAAATAAAGGACACTCTTGTAACTTGAATATATTCACTTTTTTAAAAAACTCTGGCTACATAATCTTTATTTCTTTCACTTTGTCCTGACAGATGACAGCATTATTCATGAACTGGCACCAGCACTTGAGAAATGCTACCATGGGATATAGACACCATTCTTGCTTCAAATGACCCTACAATCAGCTGGGGGAAATAAAATCTAAACACTGAAAACACGTTATAAGTGATAATCCAACATTAGGAAAGGTATTATAAAGTATAAAATCATTTATTCTAGAAGGAAGAGAGCCCCAGGAGCCAGGGAGCTTAGTGGAAGCTTAGTGATCTGAGCTGTGTTTTGAAGAATCAAGAGAGACCAAAAATTTTAGATGGGTACTGTCAGATACGATTGTGTAGAATAGATAAAACCACAAATACAATACAGCTATTGGTTAAGTAGCATAAAGAACCCAAAATTTCTAAGTTGTAGTTTCATATTTCAGTTTAATGGAACCACTGTGTTCATTGGTGGGAACATACCTCACTTGGAGACTAAGGTCTCTAAACCAGTATAGCTCAAAGTTGCCAGGATAAGAAGCAGAATTTCTGTGAGTGAGTTATTACTTGGAATTGTGAGAGTAGCCATTCCTACTTTCATCCCTTGATTCCTGGACCCATGTATTCTGGCCATGGGGACAGCAGCACATAATAAACCCTGATTCAAAGGATAAATTGTTTTCTGTATAATAGAAACCATTCTTTAAAAGTGTTGTCTCCTAACCACATCATAACTGAGTCTTCGGTAAGCCGTTCTACCTTTCAATTAGGCTAGCTGCTTTTGGCTCATGGAGTATGTAGAAAGACCAGTTCATTCAATAGTTAGAATCCTAGTGCTGCACTTCTTTTGCAGCCAATGAATTTCTTGATCAGACTCAATACTGTAGAGAAATCCATGATGATGGATAAGGCATTCTGAGGGTCCTTGGATATGGTGCTGGCAGAAGCATTATAAGCAGGAAAGGCAAATTCTTATTCAGAATATATATGATTCCTAAGAAGATGAATCTCTGCCACTTCCATAATAGAAGATGTCTAATGTAATCAACCTGTCACCAGGTGACTAGTCAGTTCCCAGAGGGAATGGTGGCATATGCAGGATTCCATCTTGGATTCCATCTGCTGTTGGCAGATTGGATACTCAACAGTAACATTAGACAAATAATTCTTCATAGGGAGAAGTTCATGCTGTTAATCCTATGCTTAGCCTCCATCCCTGCCACCATAGACACTTTATTCATGGGCCCAATAAGCACTAGGGTGGCTGGTGTTACTGATATCCACAGAATGAATAATTATGTCCCCTGATTATTAAGAGTTTCCTCTGCCATGGATCTCTGTAGATAAGCATTGATATTGGATACAAATATCTATGCAGTCCGTGTCTATTGAGAGAGATCCAGCCATATACCTCTTCCCCAGACTTCCTTGTTACAAATATTCCAGTTCTATTCAGTGTTCTCAAATGGCAAAGCTTCAGTGTGACCTGGCAAGGAAAAAATATTTAAAGGGCACTGATCCAATTTCACAGAACAGGCAAAAGGGGTGAGTTAAGAGCTAAGCGGTAATAAATTGATAATCGGCATGTCATCCTACCTAATACATTATGCCCTCCCCCTAACCCATCATCCTACCAATCTCTTTGAGGGGCAATTCACCAATGCACATTGAACACACCAGGTATGTGTCTGCCTGAAGGGTTTTACCCTGTTCTTCTTTTACCTAGAATGCTTCTTTCCCAGATATCCAGATGACTTTCTTCTCATCTCCTTAAGGTCTTTGCCCAAATACCATCCCCTCAGTAATGGCATTGCTGGCCACTTCACACCCCCATTCCTCTTCTCTGCCTTATTTTATTCCGTAACATTTATTGACATATAACGTGTTATATCTTTCTTACTTATTTTATTTTTAGTCTCTTCTCCAGAAAACAATCTCCACAAAAGCAGAGATGCTATTTTGTTCATTTTTGCATCCTCAGCATTTAAAATAATGCCTGGCTCAGAGTAAGCACTTAGTTAATATGTGTTTAATGAGTGGTTTTAGAAAACTTAAATGTTCTTTGTGTTCATTTAAGCCAATGGTGGTTGAAAAGCCTATGGTTCAAAGAAACTTTAAAACATCCATGGAAAGACTTACATAAGAATGTTTATTGCTTTATTCACAATAGCCAAAAACTGTATACCATTCAGCTGTTCATCAATAGGAAACTGATGCATACTGCCTTGTATACAGTAGAATATTACTTATCAATAAAAAGGAATTAACTACTAATACACACAGCAATTTGGATAATTCTAAAAAAAAATTGTTGAGCAAAAGAAGCCAGTTACAAAGGTACATGCTGTATGATTCCATTTATATGAAGTTCTATAACTGCTAAAACTAATCAAAGATGATAAAAATCAGAGAAAGGGGAAGGGAGCTCAAGGATACTTTCTGGGGTGATAGAAATGTAATTTTTGATTGGGATGGAGTCATACAGAAATATGCACTTATCAAAAACTCATTGAATGACACACTTAAATACATTTCACCCTATGTAAATTTTAACTAAATGAAAAACTTTATGACAATTGAAATGCAAAATAAATGTAAAGTTACAAAACAATCTGTAATCCCAATTTGATGAATATCTGTTCACTAAACTAGGACAAAAACTCAAGGTCATTCCCCAGAAATAAAGCCACAAAAGAGATTAGCTAAGGGCCCAGGGAAAGCTCCTGTATAGCTGAACAGGGGCATGGGATGCATTAAGTCCCTCCTCAAACATTTGAAATTAAGAGGTCTCTTTCCATTTTTAGTGTGGGTCTTTTAATCCTGTTATTTCTCATTATGACTACTGCTTTTCAGGGCTGAGTACTGGTTTAATTCTAGAAATAGCTGCAGTTATAAGGACTGTAAATTGTTGAAAGAGGCTACCTAGCGAAATGACAGTGTTTACCTCCATTACTTTTAAAGAAGGGCTATATACAGAAATATTTTTAAAAATGAGTTTTGAATGACTACAATTAACCTGTCTATGCAGGGTCTTGGAATCACAAATTCAGTTCTCCCTTAAGTTCCCATGATTTTGCTATGTTTTGAATTCTGTTTTGCCATTCTGAAAATGTCACATAATCATGTATCTCTTGATGATGGGTATATGTTCTTAGAGATACATCTTTAGGTGATTTTATCAGTGTTCAAACAACACAGAGTGTACTCACATAAACCTGGATGACATAGCTTACCACACACCTAAGGTATACGGAATAGCTTATTACTTCTGTGTTACAAACCTGTAGAGTATGTTACTGTAATGAATACTGTAGGCAATTAATACAATGGCTATAACATCACTAGGTGAATTTTTCAGCTCCATTATAATCTTATGGGACTACTCTTGTTTGTGTGGTCTGTCTTTGACCTAAATGTAATTATGCTTCTCATTACTGCTATAATTTCTTGAAATTATTGCTAGAGTTCAGCTGTGTTTTGGAGCCTGAAGAGAACACGTTCACAAACTGTAAAAAGTCCCTAAATTTCATGATCTTCCTCCATCAGTTTCAACCAATCCAGACTTTGACCCTTCAAACTATTGTAATTATTATTCCTCTCTTTAAAAATATATTTGCTACTTGAATTATATTATCAATCCACTACACAACAGAATGTGTCAGGTGATTCTATAAAGAAATACAGAAACAATGAGAAATATGCAATCCAGGCTGCACTACCTGATAGCATTCCCTGGGTACAGCAAGAATGGAAGAAGCAATTTGCCATGACACCTAATAGAAATCATCCCTATTTCTGAGCATGTTGCTGAAACAGAAATAGCAACAAGAATGTGGAAATGAAAATGGCCCTCAGGTAATTGATGATAGAATGAACAGATCAGGCTCTTTGTAGCTGGCAAGAAATCTGTACTTACTTGTCCCAACTTTTTGGCGTAAGCCATAGTGGCTTCCAAATATAGGCTCTCATAAACCTTTCTTTACAAACACAAAGAAAAGATTAATTAGAACAGGCTTGGTTGTCACCAAGTCTGTATCTGCACCAGTTCTACACTAAATGTCCTGTTTACTTTCATTTGACACTGTATTTCCAAGCTTACTGGGCCATTGATTTTTTTTTTCAGTGTCATCATTTAGTATCCTAATGAATAATTAGCGTTGCCCCGACCTCACTTTTGATATTCCTAGTCTACACAGCATGACTTGGTTGATCATTTTTACAGAATCCATTACTAATCACTTGTTTGAATTACTCATATCTGGCTTATAACAAGGTGAAATAGGTTTGTGTGAACTATAACATTCTCTTATACAACTTGGAGTAGTCATTTAAAATCAGCCAAATAAGGTTGAAGGCATATTTTGTGGGCTCCCTGTTTAACTTCTAAATGGTACATGTGTTTTGGGTTACAGTTGGAATACTCTGCCCATCAGACCAAAATCTGGGACTTCCTCTCTTTCTGGGGCAATTAGATTCTGCCTATTCTGAAAGCAGGCTCCCTGGCCATGCCTTGGCATTTAATGGTTGTGGAAATGCCTGGGTGAGAAAGTACAGACAGGCAAAGATGTTATCTAAATCTATCCCACTATTACAAAGTTCATCACAAACAACAAAATAAACAGACAAAAAATAAACGTCCAGCTAACGCTGGATCAGCAATGCTATCTTTTTCATTATGCTAGAATATTTTTAATTTGATATGTATCATGAGAAAAATGTTTACTTCTAGAGTCACTAACATTTTTGTTGTATACATTCTTCTATGCTAAGTTTAGCAAGGAAATGCAATTATAATTTGAATGGCATATCTCGGCTCTAAATATTTTCTTTATTTGGAAAGCAATAACATTGTTTCAGAAGAAAAATAAATATTTGGCATGAAGGCTTAAGTTTTTTTCTCACTACCAGAAGTCTTTGTCCTTTTCTCTTCTTTGTCTCTCAATCACTGAATAATTTTTAAGACAATGTTGTCTTCCTAATTAGAAATCATTTCAAAAATTCAATTGGGGAAATAAAAAAACCTATGAAGCAAATATCAAGAATCTAATGATATTTGTAGCACTACAATTGTTTGAACTGATTTGATTTCATATTTAAGGACATGCTTTAAGAATGCATGCTAATTTTTTTATTTTTTATTTTTTTCAAGTTTCAATATGGCTAATAGTGGCCTAATTTTATGTGGCCTTATTTTATTTCCTAGCAGGAAGAAGCTACTTGATATGGAAAGTTAAAGAGTGAGAGTGTTGGAAGAATTTAAAAGAGGTATACAAAATAGTGGACTCGATTTTTCTTCATCTTTTTTTTTTCTTTTTTTGGCTGAGATTTGTATTTTGTTTGTTATATGACCACTTTTTACTATTGCTTCATGTGCATTCAAGCAGATATATAGTATCTTATTTGGGATGCAGAATGATATATAATTTACTTCTTTTATTATAAAGTTCTGGTGTACATGTGCAGAATGCACATGTTTGTTACATAACTATACAGGTTCCATTGTGGTTAGCTGCATCCATCACCCCATCATCTACATTAGGTATTTCTCCTAATACTATCCCTCCCCTAGTCCCCCACCCCCTGACAGGTCCTGGTGTATGATGTTCTCCTCCCTGTGTCCATGTGTTCTCATTGTTCAATATCTACTTATAAGTGAAAACATGCGGTATTTGGTTTTCTGTTCTTGTGTCAGTTTGCTGAGAATGATGGTTTCTAGCTTCAACTATGTCCCTGCAAAAGACATGAATTCATCCTTTTTTATGGCTGTACAGCATTCTATTATGTATATGTGCCACAATTTTTTTATCCAGTCTATTACTGATCGGCATTTGGGTTGGTTCCAGGTCTTTGTGAACAGTGCCGCAGTAAGCATACGTGTGCATGTGTCTTTATAGTAGAATGATTTATAATCCTTTGGGTATATATTCAGTAATGGGATTGCTGGTTCAAATGGTATTTTTATCTCTAGATCCTTGAGGAGTTACTACACCGTTTTACACAATGGTTTAACTACAGGGTTTAACTCCCCTCTGCTAATCACACACAACTTGAGCAAAGCAACTGATGCCGAATGACCTGCCAACATCTCCCCTCCGCATACCCACCCCCTCAGGCAATGTGTTATTTTGTGACACCTGTTCACTTTTTACAATTCCTTGCAGCTGTCCAATCTGTGCACTGCCACCAGATTTTATCCAGTTTTAAATCTTGGGGTCGTGGGGTTGTGGGAGAGTAATGGCAGGAACAGGATATGATTTGCCTAGTCCCAATGTGAATCTAGGTATAAGCCCCTCTCATTCATGAATTTACTCACAGAGTGCTGAGAACAGAAACTCATTTCCTATTTTTAAAAATATCTCATTCATATTCAGGTTTTTTTGGTTTGTTCATTCTTAATTTTTTATTTTGAATTATTATGGATAAATAATAGTTGTATATATTTATGGGGCACATAATGTGTAACCATCAAATCAGAATAATTGGGATTTCCATCACCTTAAGCATGCATCATTTCTTTGTGTTAGGAACATTTCAATTCCATTCTTTTAGTTACCTTAAAATATACAATAAATTGTTGCTAACTATAGTCACTCTGGTGTGCTATTGAATACTAGATTTTATTCATTCTATCAAACTGTATTTTTGTACCCATATTCAGTTTTGTTCAGGATAAGTAGAGCAATCTACCAAAGTGACTGCACGTCTACTTGTAATTTAATCATCATAGGACCATTTGTACATTAAAAAATAATAATGTTGACCATCATAAAAATCAGGCTGGGTTGTTAAAAATTAATCCCTTGCTGCTTTCTGTCATGCAGTCTCTGAGGAGGACAGTTGGTTGGCAGAGGACATGCACATGTGGGAATTACTCAGATGAGTCTCAATTTGCAGGAGAAGAAAGGGCATCAGCTGATGGAAATAGTCTAGACATGTCTTATACATGGGAGATTCCAGAGTTGGTAGCATCCTCCTGGGAAAGATGCTTAACCCTCAACAGGACATTTTAAATAGATGATTTCTTCTCACCCAGCTGATAAGCAAAAACAGTATCTCTGGGGGACAGGAGTGAGGAACTAGAAAATACCATCTTATTCCCTTGATCGTAAGACAGCAATTTAATGAGAGCTTCGACTTGTTTGATTTAAAGGATGAGGGAGGGAGGTAGAGGGGATGGAAAACACAGAGATGCCACATTAACATGCTTTGGTGCACCTATCAATCCATCATCTAGGTTTTAAGCCTCACATGTATTAGGTATTTATCCTAATTCTCTCCCTCCCCTCGTCCCCAATTCCTGACAGCCCCCAGTGTGTTATATTCCCCTCCCTGTGTCCATGTGTTCTCATTGGTCAGCTCCCACTTACGAGTGAGTACATGCAGTGTTTGGTTTTCTGTTCCTGTGTTAGTTTGCTGAGAATGATGGCTTCCAGATTCATCCATGTCCCTGCAAAGGACATGAACTCATTCTTTTTTATGGCTACATAGTATTCCATGGTGTATGTGTGCCACATTTTCTTTATCCAGTCTATCGTTGATGGGCATTTGGGTTGGTTCCAAGTCTTTGCTATTGTGAATAGTGCTGCAATAAGCATACATGTGCATGTGTCTTTATAGTAGAATGATTTATAATCCTTTGGGTATATACCCAGTAATGGGATTGCTGGGTCAAATGATACTTTTGGTTCTAAATCCTTGAGGAATCACCACACTGTCTTCCATAATGGTTGAACTAATTTACACTCCCACCAACAGTATAAAAGCATTTCTATTTCTTCACAACTTCAGCAGCATCTGTTGTTTCCTGACTTTTTAATGATCACCATTCTAACTGGCCTGAGATGGTATCTCATTGTGGTTTTGATTTTCATTTCTCTAATGACCAGTGATGATGAGATTTTTTTCATATGTTTGTTGGCTACATAAATGTCTTTTTAAGAAGTGTCTGTTCATATCTTTTGCCCACTTTTTGATGGGGTTGTTTGGTTTTTTCTTGTAAATTTGTTTAAGCTCCTTGTAGATTCTGGATATTAGACCTTTGTCAGATATTAGACCTTTGTCAGATTGCAAAAATTTTCTCCCATTCCGTAGGTTTCCTGTTCACTCTATAGTTACTTTTGCTGTGCAGAATCTCTTTAGTTTAATCAGATCCCCATTTGTCAATTTTGGCTTTTTTTCCTTTGCTTTTGGTGTTTTATTCATGAAGTCTTTGCCCATGCCTATGTCCTGAATGGTATTGCCTAGGTTTTCTTTTGGGGTTTTTATGGTTTTAGGTTTTACACTTAAGTCTTTAATCCATCTTGAGTTAATTTTTGTGTAAGGTGTAAGGTAGGGGTCCAGTTGCTGTTTTCTGCATATGGCTAGCCAGTTTTCCCAGTACCATTTATTAAATAGGAAATCCTTTCCCTATTGCTTGTTTTTGTCACATTTATCAAAGACCAGATGATTGCAGATGTGTGGTGTTATTTCTGAGGTCTCTGTTCTGTTCCATTGATCTATATCTCTGTTTTGGACCAGTACCATGCTGTTTTGGTTACTGTATCCTTGTAGTGTAGTTTGAAGTCAGATAGCATGATGCCTCCAGCCTTGTTCTTTTTGCTTAAGAGTCTTGGTTATATGAGCTCACCATACCACCCTGAAGGCATATGATCTCATCTAATGTTAATTTTTGATTAAGCATTGTACTGGGATTATGTACAAAAATTATTTACCTTCAGAAAACACACATTGAAATATTTAGAAGTAAAAGAAGAACATCATACATATAATGTTTTCTTAAATGGTTCAAAATTATGTGTTTGTGAATACACACATACACACAATGTTAATACAGGGAATCTGGATGAGGATATTCATAAATTCTTTGCACTATTCTTGCAACTTTTCTGTAAATCTGAAATTATGCAAAAATAAAAAAGGTATAGAGGGATCTAAATACTATATCTTACCTGTGTTCTGCTAAGATAGCCCATACTTTATAAGGATTAAGTAGCTCAACCAAGCTAATAAGTGATATGGTAGATCTGATCTTTGGAGAAGCAGATGCCTAGAAGGGACTACAATTGGAAAAGATTTTACTGGGGAAATCCCTGTTTTTTTTTCCCATTTATTTATTTTATTGCATTTTAGGTTTTGGGGTACATGTGAAGAACATGCAAAATTGTTGCATAGGAACACACGTGGCAGTGTGATTTGCTGCCTTCCTCCCCATCACCTACATCTGGCATTTCTCCCCTTGCTATCTCTCCCCAGCTTCCCAACTCCCACCGTCCCTCCCCTATTTCCCCCCAACTGACCCCAGTGTGTAGTGCTCCCCTCCCTGTGTCCATGTGTTCTCATTGTTCAACACCCGCCTATGAGTGAGAACATGCGGTGTTTGATCTTCTGCTCTTCTGTCAGTTTGCTGAGAATGATGGTTTCCAGGTTCATCCATGTCCCTACAAAGGACCCAAACTCATCATTTTTGATGGCTGCATAATATTCCATGAGGGGAAGATGCAGGAGTGGCCAGGGTGAGTTTTAGACAGCCATATAGCTCTGACTCCTGAGAAGAAGAGGAAGGAAGGAGGCTGCTTCCATCCAAGTCTCTGGAGGCCTCTGTTCTCCTCCAGCTTCTTGGAGAAGGGGCCTGTGGTTTTGCATGAATGGAAATAAGTTTATCATATTAATGTGTTAAGTAACTAGGATATGATGGTACCTTTCCTCTGACTGATGAGCACTCCCTTACATTCTGTGATGAAGTCCTTGTAAATAATAGTCTTATTTTAAAATTCTGAGCCCATCAACTTATTTTCCATTAGCCTATGCAATCACATTGTCTCAGAGATATTGCAAAGTGGGCTGTAGTTCAGCACATACCTAGTTAATTAATCAGGGCTGATATTTTCCCTAGCCAGTTTTTTGGTGCAATAGAACATCAATCTAATTCTAACTTCATGGTGAAGTGTATCATTCCAGTGATGATAAACCTTTAGATTCACATGGGATTACCAGAGGTCACATTTTGCATCAAGAAAAGGTGAGATATCAGTAGGAAGAATAATACCAGCATCAGTCACAGGCCCTGAAAGAAATGTTTTACTTAAAGCTCTCAGGAGTTTGTCAAGAAAGAATTTTCATAATAACTCAAAAGATTCCTGTCATCAATCATATATTTTTAGTCTAAGCCAACACTGCCTGGTCTGTAGGTGACAAGCCCTTAAAGAGTCTACAAGTTTAAAATGCAGGCCAAACATGATTGGCATGGATAACATTCCCCTCATACATAGGTCTTACACTTTTACAAAAACATGTTGATTCTATCATGATTAATAATATGTAAATACAGCTTAAAACATTGCTAAGAATAGGCATTATCACTAGGTTATTCTTCAATCAATAGATACAAAAAGTACAACTTCTGACACACTATAGCTGGTGATGCTTTTCTTAGTTTCAAAATGGGCCTTGTATTTTAAAAAGTTGGGAACCATTGCTATAGATGATGCCTCGAACCATTAAATATCTTGCACACCATATCAAGTATCCAACATCCTTGGGTGAGGGCCTTCATAAAATTGATATCACATTCTTATTTTTTTAAACAGTACTGTATATTTTTAAAACTTTCAAATAAACACAAAGAATATGTAGGTATACATGTTATAGTTTCAAAGTCAACACTAGTGCGTAAGTTTTTCTTATCTAAATACATACTAGGATACCTCCTATTTCAACACATACACCTACAAACACGTGGCCATGCACATAACCTTGCTTCCTGCCACTTGCAAGAAAGTTAGGATATACAATATTGTACACTGTTTCAACTTAAATCTTGTTAGAAAATTAATGAGGATGGCATTTAAAAATTCTGATCTAAGAAATAGAAATGCAGGAGGATAATTCTTCCTTAGGTTAAAAACACTGAAGGCTGATGAAAAGATTTAAATTTGGCCTGGATTATTAGGTTTCAGAAGTTCTTCTCGAAATTTTCAACTGGAGCATTCTGAGTGTTTTTCAGCCCATCCTGTTCTCTTCTGTATCTTTCAAGATCACTGGGCTATCACATTCTTAATAGATTCTTTTGAGTGCTTCCAAATCCATCTGGAAAGGCAAAAAATAAATCAATTTCCAATCTATAAGATGAATAGAAATAGGGACTATCTTCGCCAATATGTTAATTAATTAAACAAAATGAAGGAACTGTGTGTTTATTTCTATATGCTAGATGCAGAACCTAGATTACAAATTCTATGTGATCAAATTTCATTTTGGGGATCAAATTCAATTTTCACCCCTTAAGACTTAGCACCAACTTCTCTCTGTTTCTGAATCCTTGCAGTGCAGTACAAATTGGCATCACTCTGGGGGATACAGAAGTGTAGGCAGTTAAATTGGCTGTTTTCACACCTATATGTAAAGCTCTCCTACAAAACAATCATTCAGAAACTATCCACTAAAAAAAGTTACCATTTTATTTCAAAAGCAAACCAAAGCCATCCAGAGGTTTTAAAATAAAAGTATTTTTCAAAAATATAACATCTTAGAAAAACATTTGGTTATTCACTAGAGAACTTCTTTATGCAAATATTAGGCTGGGGTCTAAAATGTGTCTTCTTCCTTGATGTTGCAGAAAACATAAATGCTACAACTAAGCTCTTTGATGGGAATATGGTAAGAACATGTAGATTTGCAAGCAAAGGTAATCTAGTCCAGCATTATTTGAAGGATCCAGGTCTTCTTCTGTATCACATAAACCTTACTCAGCAGTGTAATCCCCTATACACACCCATAGAGACAGACATACATACATACAAATACACACACTTGCACACAGAATCCTTAGTTACCTTTATCATTAATCCATTACCTTGTGTCATAGATATCACCCTGGTGAATTTAATTAAAGTTTTTCTATTACAAATCACTTCTGAAGTCCCTAACTCCTTATTTTTATTTATTTATTTATTACTTTTTAAAACTTCCATCCACAATTGCCACAAAGAGAATAAAATACCTAGGAATACAACTAACAAGGAACGTAAAGGACCTCTTCAAGGAGAACAACAAGCCACTGCTCAACGAAATAAGAGAGGACACAAACAGGTGAAGAAACATTCCAAGCTCATGATTAGGAAGAATCAATATCGTGAAAATGGCCATACTGCCCAAAGTAATTTACAGATTCAATGCTATCCCCATCAAGCTACCAATGACCTTCTTCACAGAACTGGAAAAAACCACCTTAAACTTCATATGGAACCAAAAGAGAGCCCGCATAGCCAAGTCAATTCTAAGCAAAAAGAACAAAGCGGAAGGCATCACACTACCGGACTTCAAACAATACTATAAGGCTACAGTAATCAAAAGAGCATGGTACTGGTACCAAAACAGAGATATAGACCAATGGAACAGAACAGAGGTCTCGGAGGCAACACAGCATATCTACAGCCATCTGATCTTTGACAAACCAGACAAAAATAAGCAATGGGGAAAGGATTCCCTGTTTAATAAATGGTGTTGGGAAAACTGGCTAGCCATGTGCAGAAAGCAGAAACTGGACCCCTTCCTGACACCTTACACTAAAATTAACTCCAGATGGATTAAAGACTTAAACATAAGACCTAACACCATAAAAACCCTAGAAGAAAATCTAGGCAAAACCATTCAGGACATAGGCGTAGGCAAGGACTTCATAACCAAAACACCAAAAGCATTGACAACAAAAGCCAAAATAGACGAATGGGACCTAATCAAACTCTACCGCTCCTGCACAGCAAAAGAAACAGTCATTAGAGTGAATTGGCAACCAACAGAATGGGAAAAAAATTTTGCTGTTTACCCATCTGACAAAGGGCTGATAGCCAGAATTTACAAAGAAGTAAAACAGATTTACAAGAAAAAAACTAACAAGCCCATTCAAAAGTGGGCAAAGGATATGAACAGATACTTTACAAAAGAAGACATTCATGAGGCCAACAAACATATGAAAAAATCCTCATCATCACTGGTCATCAGAGAAATGCAAATCAAAATTGCATTGAGATACCATCTCACGCCAGTTAGAATGGCGATCATTAAAAAATCTGGAGACAACAGATGCTGGAGAGGATGTGGAGAAATAGGAACACTTTTACACTGTTGGTGGGAGTGTAAATTAGTTCAACCATTGTGGAAGACAGTGTGGCGATTCCTCAAGGACATAGAAATAGAAATTCCATTTGACCCAGCAATCCCATTACTGGGTATATATCTAAAGGATTATAAATCATTCTACTATAAGGACATGTGCACACGAATGTTCATTGCAGCACTGTTTACAATAGCAAAGACCTGGAACCAGCCCAAATGCCCATCGATGATAGACTGGACAGGGAAAATGTGGCACATATACACCATGGAATATTATGCAGCTATCAAAAACGATGAGTTTGGGTCCTTTGTAGGGACATGGATGAACATGGAAACCATCATTCTCAGCAAACTGACAGAAGAGCAAAAGATCAAACACAGCATGTTCTCACTCATAGGTGGGTGTTGAATAATGAGAACACATGGACACAGGGAGGGGAGCACTACACACTGGGGTCAGTTGGGGGGAAATAGGGGAGGGACGGTGGGGGGTGGGGAGCTGGGGAGAGATAGCAAGGGGAGAGATGCCAGAGGTAGGTGATGGGGAAGAAGGCAGCAAATCACACTGCCACGTGTGTACCTATGCAACAATCTTGCATGTTGTTCACATGTAGCCCCAAACCTAAAATGCAATAAAATAAATAAATGGGGAAAAAAAATTTTTATTTCCATAGGTTTTAGGGAAAAAGTGGTATTTGCTTACATGAGTAAGTTCTTTTTTGATTATTGTATTTTTCCATAAGTTATTGGGGTACAGGTGGTATTTGGTTGCATGAATAAGTTCTTTAGTGGTAATTTGTGAGATTTTGATGCATCCATTACCCAAGCAGTATACACTGCACCATATTTGTACTCTCTTATCCCTTGCCCTCCCTGGTCTTCTGCCCATATCCCCAAAGTCCATTGTCTCATTCTTATGCCTTTGTGTCCTCCTAGCTTAGTTCCCACATATCAGTGAGAACAACCAACATTTGGTTTTCCATTCCTGAGTTACTTCACTTAGAATAATAGCCTCCAATCTCATCCAGCTCACTGCTAATGCTGTTAATTAATTCCTTTTTATGGCTGTGTAGTATTCCATCATTCATATACATATATATACACACACATAAATATATGTATATATATACACACACACACACACACATATATACATCTATATGTATATAGATATAGATATATATATATCTCATACTTTCTTTATCCATTCATTCATTGATGGGCATTTGGGTTGGTTTCACAATTTTACAATTGTGAATTGTGTTGCCTTATGTTTATACATGTGTGTGCAAGCATCTTTTTCAAATAATGACTTATTTTCCTCTGGGTGGGATTGCTGGATCAAATGGTAGTTCTACTTTTAGTTCTTTAAGAAATCTCTACACTGCTTTCCATAGTGGCTGCACTATCTTACATTTCCACCAGCAGTGTAGAAGTCTTCCCTATTCATCACATCCACATCAACATCTACTCTCTTTTGATTTTTTGATTATAGCCATTCTTGCAGGAGTAAGGTGGTATCACATTGTGGTTTTAATTTGCATTTTCTTGATTATTAATGATCTCAAGCACTTTTCATATGTTTATTTGCCATTTGTGTATCTTATTTTGAGAACTGTCTATTCAGGTCCTTAGCCTATTTTTTGATGGGATTGTTATTTTCTTACTGATTTGTTTGAGTTCATTGTAAATTCTGGATATTAGCCCTTTGTCAGATGAATAGATTGTGAAGATTTTCTCCCACTCTGTGGGTTGTCTGTTTACTCTGCTGACTGGTCCTTTTGCCGTGCAAAAGCTCTTTAGTTTAATTAGGTCCCAGCTATTTATCTTTGTTTTTATTGCATTTGCTTTTGGGTTCTTGGTCATGAAATCCTTGCCTAAGCCAATGTCTAGAAGGGTTTTTCCAATGTTATCTTCTAGAATTTTTATAGTTTCAGGTCTTAGATTTAAGTCTTTAATCCATCTTGATTTTTGTTTAAGGTGAGAGATGAAGATCCAGTTTCATTCTCCTACTTGTGGCTAGCCAATTATCCCAGCACCATTTCTTGAAAAGGGTGTCCTTTCCCCACTTCATATTTTTGTTTGCTTTGTCAAAGATCAGGTGGCTGTAAGTATTTGAGTTTATTTCTGAGTTCTCTATTCTGTTCCATTGGTCTATGTGCCTATTTTTATACCAGTACCACACTGTTTTGGTGACTATGGCCTTATAGTATAGTTTGAAATCAGGTAATGTGATGCCTCCAGATTTGTTCTTTTTGCTTAGTCTTGCTTTGGCTATGCTGGCTCTTTTTTATTTCCATATGAATTTCAGAATTTTTTTTTTCTAATTCTGTGAAGGATGATGGTGGTATTTTAAAGGGGCTGTGTTGGACTTGTAGATTGCTTTTGGCATTATGGTCCTTTGCATCAAGAAAAGGTGAGATATCAGTAGGATATCTCTCCATCCATGAGGATGGGATGTGTTTCCATTTGTTTGTGTCATCTATGATTTCTTTCGGTAGTGTTTTGTAGTTTTTCTTGTAGAGGTCTTTTGACTCCTTGATTAGGTATATTCCTAAGTATTTTTTTTTTGCAGCTATTATAAAATGGGTTGTGTTCTTGATTTGATTCTCTGTTTGGTAGCTGTTGGTATATAGAAGAGCTACTGATTTCTGTATGTTAATCTTGTATCCAGAAATGTTGGTAAATTATTTTATCAGTTCTAGGAGCTTTCTGGAGGAGTCCTTAGGGTTTTTAAAGTAAACGATCATATCTTCAGCAAACAGTGACAGTTTGTAAAGTTCCTAACGCTTTATTTTGAATTCATTCATCAGATCACAGAGCAGATTTATCTCATTGAAGTTGAAGTCCTTTCCAGCTTACAGATTCTCTGCTTCTCTGGCTCTCCTAGCTAGCCAAACAAATTAAGACTGGCGAGAACATGAAGCATCTTGTAGGGGGTAGGATTTAGAGACTTTGTGAAAAACAGCACTGGATGAGCCAAAGGAATGTTACAAGAATGAGGAAAACAAGGCCAGAAACTCTAAAATGTGCCAGGTGTTGCACCAAAGATTAAAGATAAATAAATCTTGTAGTCCTTGTTAATCTGATAAACTCCTCAGTAAAGGTACATATTTAAAAATACATTACAGGCCAGTGTGGTAGCTCATGCCTATAAAGCCAGTACTTTGGGAGGCTAAGGTGGGAGGATTGCTTTAGGTGGGAGGATATCTTGAGGCCAAGAGTTCAAGACCAGCCTGGTCAACATAGACTCCATCCCTACAAAAGATTTAAAAATTAGCTGGATGTACTAGGGTGTACCTGTAGTCCTAGCTACTCACTCAGTAGGCTGAGGCAAAAGAATCCATTGAACCCAGGAGTAGGAGGCTGCAGTGAGCCGTGACTGTACCACTGCACTCCAGCCTGAGTGACAGAGCAAGAATTTGTCTCTTAAAATAAAAAGATATATTATAAGGCTAACATTTAGGGATTTGGTGCAAGCAGAATTTCACTTGTCACATAATCAAACTCCGTATTTTATAATCAAATCTTAGCTATAATGTGGAATAGGCAAAAAGTTTCCTGATGTGTTCTATGTATACCTAATTCCATATCTCAAATACTTCATATGGCCATTGTAAAATTAATATACAAAAAATGAATATACATATGTTAAGCGAATATATATAAAATTTAATATATAATTTATGTATTACATACTGATATATAAAGTCATCCAATGGGAATAGGTTGGTTTGCTCAAAGATCTTTACTCAATGATCAGTTAACCCAAATTCAACCCACTTTTGATTGGTTATTTATCTGTTCTGATGTTATACCATCTTTTGCCTCTTTCGGGCAATTAACTCATGATACAGTTTGAAATGGGTAGGATAGTATTCAAGCAAGAGTCTCAGGCATAATTCCCTTATAGTTGCTTCTATTTCTTTTGATACATATGAGGAATGATCCAAACTGGCAGACTGAAGCAGAGATTTAAGAGTGATGCTGCCCCTCCTGGTACATTTGACATATGAAACTGGGAACGCACAGTGCCTTCCAGATTATTATTTTGATACTGTGTAAATTGGGCATCTACAACCTAATAAAGCTGCTGCTTCTCTAAATTCTGTACACCACATGTGAAATCATTATAATACTAATCACAAACTACTTCAAACAATTGCATTCATTCCTTTTCATTTATGCATTCTATGAATATTTATTAGTGCTGCTATGCTGGTGATACATCATGGTGTGGCAGAGACAGGTAGTGACATGGTTTGTATATTTGTCCCTACCCAAATTTCATATTGAATTGTAATCCCCAGTATTAAAGGTAGGGCCTTGTAGGAGGTGATTGGATCATGGGGGGAGTTTCTCATGAATGGTTTGTACCATCCTCTTGGTGCTGTGAGGCTAGCAAGTGAGTTCTCATGAGATCTTGTTGTTTAAAATGTGTGATACCTCCCTTGCCCTCTCTTGCTTCTGCTCCTTCCATGTGAGATGCCTGCTCTCTTCTGCCATGATTGTAAGCTTCCTGAGGGGTTACAAGAAGCAGATGCCGATGTTTTGCTTCACGTATAGCCTGCAGAACTATGAGCCAATTAAATCTCTTTTCTTATGAATTACCCAGTCTGGGGTGTTTCTTTATAGCAATGCAAGAATGGCCTAATACAGGTAGCTACCACCAAAAATTAATGTGTCCCCTTCTACAGTGTTGAGATAACCTTAGAAAGTGGCTATTCATTCATTCGGGAGTTCCATTTCTCAAACCCCTGTACACCTTGGGTAGAGCCATGCGAGTAGTTCTTACCATCAGAATGTGTTTGGAAGGTAATGTGTGTCACTTCTGGGTCAAGGAAATCATAAATGAATGCCTTCTCTATCTTTCTTTCCCCTGCTAGAAGTAGAAAACTCTGAGGTCCTAGGGGATAGTAGAGTAACAAAACAGAAAGAGCCTGAGTCCCTGAATAATGATGTGGAAGCCACTTACCAACTAAGTGAGGCTGAGGAGGATTTAACTACGCAAAGAAGGAAAGAAAGACCAAAGGAAAGGCATGCACAGAATATTTCTAGTAAGAAAGCACATTTGTGAAGAACTAAAAGAGATCAGCATAACTGTTGATTTCAGCAGCTGGTTGTCACAAACCAGTTAAGCCTGGGAAGTCATCAAAGCCATCAGGAATTAACACATTCTCATTAAGGTTAAAAAAAATAGAGCAAAAAATAAATAGATAACCACACCTGTCCAAACATGGAAGTTATTGGAATTATTAATACTTATACTCCATTACCCATTACATGGGCTACGATTGTTACACATATTTCTTTGCTTTATAATCCAGTGTGATGTTATGAACTTGAAATGGTGAAAAGTAAAATATTCAAAAGTTGGAATATATCCTTAGGGATACAAAAGAGCCTGTTAACGAAGTGTTCAAAACTCAACAACCATGTATTTGAAAGAATTTAAAATGTGTCATAGCTCCTTTAATTTAGGAGCCTGTCACTCTTATCATGCTGCAGGCAAAAGTTTGTGGTTTTGTGCATAATGCATTTTTCTAGGGATAGGTTCCACGGCATATATTTGAGTCTACAAGATTGAGAACTAAATGGACTTGCATATAAAAATATTTAAAATGGGTTTTTTAAAGGAGAAAAAGGAATATGAGCACTCAAAATGATGTAAAAACAGTAATAAAGTGCTGAATTTTAAATGAGCTGGTAATTAGGAAGGAACAGGTTTTAGGGAAATTGTCCCAGGACCCATCCAATGAACATAGAATCCTTCCAGTTATTATTTCATTAGTACAAGTAATATATCCTCAGAGGGCAGATTGTATCTTCCATAACAGATTGGAAAAGGAAGAAATGAGACTTGAAAAATTAAGTGCCTTGTTCAGAATTTTCAGGAGAATCCCAAACACCTCTTGAATCACTATTTTTTTTTCTCTTAATCATCTGATTATTCCCATAAAATTGAATTGGGTGCCAAGAGAGCTCTTACCCTCAGAAGTTAAATCTCTTCCGTGTCTTAGGGCCCAATATTTGTAGTTATTAACTTAATAGGAAAGTTCTCTTCGATTAGCCAAAATCTGTGATTCTTCTCTATATTTAAAAAGAGCAAACATTTTTCATAAATCTCAAATTGCAGACCAATTGGTCTGAGAGATGGTTTTTTAGAATTCTCTGTAAGTTGTATTTTCACCAAATTTCAAGACCACATTTTCCAAACCTAACATAAAAGGGAAACTGTTTTCAGACATTATCTTTTCAGTGTTCATCACTCTTATAAGATTTTTACCTTTCTGTTAGAAACTGAGACATCATTTGCAAGATTTTTTTCTAAATGGGCTTTTTATTTCATAGACAGGAAACTACTGCTAAATTTAGCAAGAGATTCCCAATGTCTAAATGCTGACAATACTTTTGTAAGAGAACCACAGCAGCAATCAAGTTCTAGTAGGTCAAGAAAGTATATTTTGTCATTTTATCCAGGGCAAAGAGGGCTAAAAAAGACTGGTTCATCATACAGATTATGGCACTGGATACTGGTTTTATTTACCTTGAGAAATATAATTACCAAATAAACCGGTAGATTCATTTCTGAGGATTAGCACGTTCTCTCCAGGTCTCTAAGGAAAGCTCAATTACTACCTCAAGCTTGTTTGGTAAGCATGGATCCAAACATAGAGTTAGATGATTTTGTTAGCAAGTGTTAACCAAGTTATAATTGTTTTATGAGCTCTCCTAAGTCAGAGGTGGATTCTGGCAACTTGTTTCCCCAATACATAAAAAAACCACTCCCTATTCTTCCATGAAACTATAAGTGGCTTCCATCTCTCACTTTGGGACAGAGTGCTAGTTGCTTATCCCAACATTCATTTTCCCCATTCTTTCCTAGAAACAGAATCTTGATTTTTATTTGGGCATATTGTCATTTAAAAAAAAATAGTTATCTTTCTCAGTGTGAGATATGACCATATAGAGAGAGACTTGAGAATGAGATATCGGGGGGTATGATGAAGAACTTACAGCAGACCAATATTCCCAATAAGAATCATTAGAAAAGCTAAATAAAAATGTAAAACAAGCAAACAACAAATATGTTGAAAGCCATTAAAGGGCTACTAAAGCCAGCAGAACTATAGGAACTGTCATAGTTCATTTGGTCCTCTATAGCAAAGTATTATGGCCTTGGGTAGCTTATAAACAATAGAAATTTATTTCTCACTTCTGGAGGTTGGGAAGTCCAAGATCAAGGTACCCAGGATTCACTGTCTGATGAGGGCCCATTTCCTGCTTTATAGAAATGGCGCCTACTTCCTATGTCCTCACATGATAGAAAGGGCTAGCTAGCTCATACTGTCTCTTTATAAGGGCACTAATCTCATTCATGGGGTCTGCACCCTCATGACCTAATCATGTCCCAAAGTCCCCCATCTCCAGATACTATCACTTTGATGATTCAGTTTCAACATATGAATTTTGAGGAAATGCAAACATCCAGATCACAGCAGGGATTAAATTTTGGAAAGAGGAAGATGGAATGGATGTGATGGTTCACGTCTGTAATCCCAGTACTTTGGGAGTCTGAGGCAGGTGGATCATTTGAGATCAGGAGTTTGAGACCAGCCTGGCTAACATGGCAAAACCCCTTCTTTAGCAAAACATACAAAAATTAGCCAGGCATTGTGGTATGCGCCTGTAGTCCCAGCTACTCAGGGAGGCACAAGAATCACTTGGAGTTGGGAGGTGGAGGTTGCAGTGAGCCAAGATCATGCCACTGCACTCCAGCCTGGGTGACAGAGTGAGAATCCATCTCAAAAAAAAAAAAAAAAAAAATGGAAAGAGGTTGATGGAGAAGTAAGTTGAGTTGATCATTTGCAACTATTTCTCTCTGAGGGTACTTGCCCATTCTGAGCCAGGGCAAGAGGTGGTTGAGATTCCAGGCTTTGCACACACAGAGGGCTGCTCACAGGGAAACCAGTAGAGATTTTGATTGTGTCATGAGGCTAGATAATTAAAATTAGAAATATCCTGGGCCAAAAACTTTGAGGAAAGCAGGGGCAGAAAACGAAGCCTGACATGGGACTGGCTCTTCCCTTAACCATTTACCAAATTCTGAAACTAAACTGAGCAGGAGACTAAGGAGCTAAACAGAAAGCCTCTGGAAAACAGAACAGTTTTCAGCTAAGAGGCAAGGATTAGAATTCAGGATCTTTCTGGTGCCCAGAAAATATATCAGGCTCTTTGCTGAAAGCCCTGGAGGGCTATACCTTAGGAACAAAGAAGACTAGAAGTAGGCAGACACTTACTGAAACTACAGTGCTAAACAGAGTAAGATTATCAGACCCAATTTTTTTCTGCCTAAAAAAAAAGGTGAATACTTTCTGGAAGGAGAAAAAAATTATCTGGAGGCTATCCAGTAATAAACAATATTTGGCATTCAATTAAATTTATTATATACTCCAAAAGACAATGCCATATGACATAAAATGAAAAGAAAAAGTACACAACAGATACTGAACTTCAGGTGGTTCTTTTACTGGAGTTATCAAAGATTTTAAAATAGCATGATTAATATATTAGAGAAAATAGATGAAAAAATTAAGAATTTTATTATATAATTAGAATTCATAAAATGAATCAAATGAAAGTTCTAGGACTAAAAAACAAAATATCTAAAAGTAAGAATTCAAATCATAATTTTAACAAGAGATTAGAGATAGCAATAGCGAGCATTAGTGAAGTAGACGATAGATTGCTAGAAATACCTAGAGTGAAGCACTGAGAGAAAAAAGGATAGAACATTTAGAAAAATGTATGGTACACATAACAAAAAGTTTCACGTACATTTAACTGGATTCCCAAAAGAAGAGAAAAAAGAATATGGGGGGAAAATTGAAGAACTTTTGAAGGACTGAAGAATTTCCAAAAGTGATTTTTAAAAATAGAAATCAAGCCGGGCGCGGTGGCTCAAGCCTGTAATCCCAGCACTTTGGGAGGCCGAGGCGGGTGGATCACCAGGTCAAGAGATCGAGACCATCCTGGTCAACATGGTGAAACCCCGTCTCTACTAAAAATACAAAAAATTAGCTGGGCATGGTGGTGCGTGCCTGTAATCCCAGCTACTCAGGAGGCTGAGGCAGGAGAATTGCCTGAACCCAGGAGGCGGAGGTTGCGGTGAGCTGAGATCGCGCCATTGCACTCCAGCCTGGGTAACAAGAGCGAAACTCCGTCTCAAAAAAAAAAAAAAAAAAAAAAAGAAATCATTCCACAGAGCAGCTGAGAAAAAAAAGTATGTTATCTTCAAATACAACAACAATAACAACAATACAATGGAAAGTAATTCTCAACAGAACTCCTGAAAGCCAGCAGATAATGAGATTGTGTGTTGAAAGAAATGAAAGAAAATTACTTTTAGTCTAAAACTGTATATCCAATGAAATTATTCTTCAAAACTGAAGGCAAAATAAAGATGTTTTCAAACAAACAAGACAGAATTTTTATCAGCAAATCACTAAGAGAAATGCAGGCAGTAAAGACAGGCAATGAGAAAGATTTTTAAAATGAAATATTAAGTATACAAAGCAATGATAACAATAATGTCTTACAAGGTTTAAAATACGTATAGAAATAAAATATAAAAGTTAGAAGAAGGATAATTGTTAGAAGTATCTAAAGTTTTAATATTATCAGAAAAGTGGTAAAAGATAATCCATATTTGACTAAAATTAACTGAAGCTGCATACTGAACTCTTCATCATAACCTCTGAAAAAATGGTAAAAATAAATGTAAAAATAAAAGTTAATACAGGCTAGGTACGGTGACTAATGCCTGTAATCCCAACACTTTGGAAGGCTGAGGTAAATGGAGTAATAAAAATAATTTGATTAATTCAAAAGAAAGCAGGAAAAGGAAGATAGAAAAATAGGTAAGTCAAATAGCAAATTGATATGTCAAACCAAATATAATTGTAATTACAGTATATATAAACAAATCCATTGCAAACTTATGTTCAATAATGTAACTGAACTAAATACTCCAAATATTTTGTTTTAGTTTGGTGTGCTCTAACAAAGTACCATAGACTGGGTAGCTTCTAAACAACAGAATTTATTTCTCACAATCTAGGGGCTGGAAATCTGATATCAGGGTGCCAGTATGCTTGGGCTCTGGTGAGGGTCCCCTTCTGGGTTGCAGACTGTCAATTTCTCATTGTATGGCAGAAAGAGAGGGAGCTAGCTCTTCAGCCTCTTCTTATAAAGGCACTAATCTCATTCCTGAGGGTTTCCTCTCATATCCTAATTACCTCCCAAGTCTCCACCTCCAATAACATCAATTTCAACATATAAATTTTATGGGGCATACAAGCATTCAGTCCATAACTTACTTGAATGATACACAGCAAACTGCTCACTGTGGTACCCCTGGGGAGTAAAAGGGATTGAGGAGAGAATAAGAAGAATTTTGTTTTCAAAAATTTCAGTTGTTAGAAACATTCCCAGTAAGTGTGTTTTATTTTTTAATTTAAAATAATAAAAATATGATAAATATTTTATATACCTATTTATCTAGTCAACTATTCTACAAATTTTGTACATTTTTTTCTATGGTCCTCACATATTTTTTAAGGTTGTTTAAGGTTTATTGGTTATTATATAGTTTTTAAAATTATTATTATGATAAACTATCATTGTCCATTTTGTTTTCTTACAAGTTAATGGTTATGTACAAAAGAGCTATGGATTTTATCGTGGTTTCTCTTATAACTGGCTACCTTAGTGGACACATTAACTGAATCAGCTCTCCTCTTTCAGACGTTAAAGTAAGTTAGCATCATGGAACATACAGGTGTACCCTCTTTTTACATAGTTATGGAAGTGTGTAACACTGATGGACTGTGGGAACCCATTTCCGCCAGTGACCATTAGAGCCGATCAGTTCTTCATATTCTTGATACAGTTCCTGTTTTGTCTCCAACTGTTTGGCTTAATCACAGATCCTTGTGTTATTTCCTATTTACACAGGTTTTTCTTTTAAAGAGACTAGTCTTTAAAAGCAGACACTTTATTAACAAATAAAATAAAATACCTGCAAATATGAACCTTACCTGTTCCACCAGGCAGCTCACTTTCATGCACTCGAGGACCCTCTGCTCTGGATGTCCAAACTTCTAGTGGCTGGGGTATCTGTTCTCCTGAGACTGTGCCTTGCATAAGCACAGGTGCTCATGGAGGATCTGGGGGTGTCACATCTAACCTCACTAGTCCTGGCAACCACCTCTCCCCACTTTCAGACTTCATTAGAGCACTTACTCTCTCTGAGTTAAATTTCTTCTTGCTGCTTACTATGGTTCCAGCCAGCAGTGTGGTGTTTATGCCCCAAGGGCTAGATCAAACTGAAATATTCTGGAGACTGTTCATTGAGAAGTAGATAAGTTGTCTGGGGTATCTACCCAGGGTTTGTTGTCTCGCGCCAGGAAAATTTAGGACACGGACACACACGAGGAGCTTAGGAGTGGAGGTTTAATAGGCAGAAGAAAAGAGAAAGTAAAACAGCTCTCTCTTCAGAGAGAGGAAACTTGGGGGAGGAAAGACCAGCAGTTGGTGGATGCGAGGGAAGTTATAGTCAGGTTTGAGGAGGTGCTGTCTGATTGTGTGACATAGGGCTCACAGATTGGTTCGATCAGGTATGACATTTACATAGTGCAGGGGAAAGCTGGCTGCCCCACCCTAATCTTATTATGAAAATAAACTTTCCCCTTGGCTGGCACCATCTCGTCTGCTCCTTTTTATACAAGTGGCTGACAAACAGAAGGGAAGATAGAGCTGCCATCTTGAATATCATTGGCACAACTGCCAGCATCTATGTATGCAGCTTGATTTTACAGGCTGCTGTTGTTAGAAAAGAAAATGATCTGGGGCTGCTTTTAATTAAAAGGAAACCTTACAGAGGGCTTCCATACCCTCACTATCTGCCTGCATAATTTCTTCTTAACTCCTGTGTCAATTGGTATACTGAGAAAATACTCTTTCACCAGGTACATTAGTTTTGTAAATCCTTAACATTTTACAGTTTTTATTTATTTTTACTCCTTTGCATTTCAGAGCATTTAATCTGTATCTGTGTGATTTCTTTAAAAATCCAATTGATTTTGATGTTTTGTTTTGTTTTTTCTAAGTCCATTGTTAATAGATTTTTTAAAAATAGATATATAGACATTAAAAATAAAACTAAAACTATCCTATCATTCCATTACCCACATGACTCCTATGGACATATAAAAAAATTAAAGTTATACATGTACATAATTAAAAAGTTAACAATAGAAAAACAAAGCAAAGCCAAAAGGTCTATTCATTAACTCATTCATTTGCAAATCTGTAAGCAGAGGTTATGACTGGACCAATCTTTGGAGATTGGGGCCTATTTTCCATAAGTCTTTATTGTGATCTAGACAGAAAAGCTTTCTTAAATAATCTTGAAATGTTCATTTCTGTAAGAAAACATTTTAAATGGTCCATTTTTAAGGCATGGTAAATCTAAGCGCAGGCAGCCAGCCTGCGGATGTAACAAACCACATGGCTTATGCTCCTAGAAAGTCGTAATAAGTGAACAGAATGTAGAGGAGGGGTCAGCTCATAAAAAGGAAGAAAGTTTCATTATTGAGAAATCGAAACTTAAGCAGGGAAGGGGACGGGTTATAACCTTATAAAGGGGATAATGAAACTTAGGCAATGTGACCCCATAGTGCTCAACCAGTGAGGAACCTGGGGAGGGACTTGCATGCAAGGAGATAAATTACCTGCAGTAGCTACCCCGGATATGCCTGACATCCGATCTTGCAAAACCGCTGTTAAAAGTCTCACTTTCGCTGTACTTTGTGCCTGAGTCCATTCTCTGGGTTTGGACAGGTGAGCATTTTTCCCACAATTTCCCACACTGAATCAGAAAACTCATGTTCTTAAACTTGTAAACTGTTGTTCTCAGGACAAAAAGTTCTATAGTCAAATACTCACATTGTAAATGTCAACCATTTCTTTCATGGGACATAAAGCAAGTTCCAATTCATTACTCACATGCCTTTTAAAAGCAGAATCCATGTATGTTCTTTAAATTTATCAGAGATGAGACAGAATACTGCAGTAAATTCAAATACACCTGTGTCATCTGGTAATGCTGACAATACCATAGTGGTTTTATTTCAGGCACCTTCCAGCACAATCTATATTTAACTACAAGGAACAATGGCTATTTCTTAGGAGTCTGAAGCAAGATCCAGAAAGAATCCATAAAGATTACTCAGTAACTCTCTATCTGTAGGGAGTCCTTGGGGAGCAGAACCCAAATTATCTATCTTTCCCCACAATTGTCTTTCCCCACTGTGCTTTGCGTTTGGAATTTGCTCTATAATTCTTCTCTAAATTTATTGAAAGGAATAGCCATTTAGAAGGGATGACTTATACCTTAAAGATGTTTCAGGTGAATCATTGTGCTTTTTCTTCATCAGAAAAAGAAAAAAAAAAAAAAAAAACAAGGTTGTGGTGGGGGCATTCCTGAGGCTCTGACTCTGAACAAATGAAGAATCAGAGTCACAATGCTGGAACTGGTGTAAACTAGCCCTTACACAGGAAAAGTGAAAGTGCTTTTCAGTTTCACAGGGCAATAGTTTTGTTTAAAGCAGACTCAATCTAAAAGCCATAACTTAGAGGAGGAGGTAGAGAGAGAGAGAGAGACTATCTGCAGTTTGAAAAGGCAAACTTCCTACAATTTCAATTAGCATGTGAAAGAGACTTTCATATCCATTTTTATTCAAATATACCGCCTTTGTAGTCATAGTAACCCTTTTATATTTAGATTTGGTTGCAGCTACAAGTCTACTTGAGCCATTCATTTTATCCTTCTTCCTAAATATAATTTCTTTCTCATTTTTTCTTTCTAATAGAATCCACTGTTGTACTTCTTCTTCTAACATATCAGTTCTTCCTAAAGGATGTGAGAAAAGCAAAATAAAATATCATATTGAATAACCAAATTAGGAAACAACTTCCTGTACTAGCAGAAAAGGCTAGAAGACGTTGCTGTGTTCAGATAAATGGCAAAAGCCAAGTTCTTACATAAATTTCAAATCTATTGCCTTTTTTTTGTTCCTTGTTACCATAAAGATACACCACTTTACTAACTAAGTCCTGGTATTATAAATAGTTCCACTTGGATTATGAAGTTCAAGAGTCAGATCAGCAAGATTGTTTCCAAAAAAGGACAGAATTCAAATGCTACAGAGACTTGAAGTCCATTTTTTATTTCTTTTTTATCATAAAAGAAAATCTCAAATGAGATATAAGATGTAGTATAAAATTAGCATTTCTCCCTATGTTTTCTCTTTCAGTGTCTGTTTTGACATGTGATTTTGTGATTACAGAAATGAGTTTTCAAATCTATCTCTTTAGAAACAGGCATCAAAATTCAAAGCAGATGGAATCTCAGAGTTTGTCTAGCCCAGAGTCTTTATTTTACAGATAAGAAAACTGAGGCTGCAAAAAAAGGAGGGACCTACTTGTGAAGTTGTTAGAACCCCCATGTGAGAGATGGGAAACTTCTTCAAAGTCTATATCTTAGACTGCATTATAAGGAGTTACAATCTCTTATTCTATGGCCATTATCCACTATTAGCATAAACATATACCCATGTATATATATTCCTTAAACCACCTACATCTTAAATCAGCTACCTTGACTCACTCCAGCATGTCTGAACAGAACTGGGCAAGCTCCAAACCCTGGTGCATGCCATTCCTTATTTGGAAACCCTCCTGACCGTCTCCTGACTAGCTGCTTCTTCTTCCTTGTCTTCTTTCCCACTTATCTATTCAAAAAATTTTCTAGTTTTTAGCCAATCAAGTCAAGCATAGAATGTGAGGTCCCATTCTGGCCAATGGAAACTGGACACAGCAGTAGGGCGATTGCGTCAGATTATGAAAGTTATAAATGTCCCTGTCTCCTTTGTTCAGGTGTGCTCTCATGGCAAGACTGTCAGTGAGTTGTACCCTTCCTGCAGAAAGTAAACTAGCCTTGCTGAGTGATCCATTATCTTGGTGTGGATTCTTTCCAATGTTATAAACCCATTTCCAACACCCCAAAACACTTTATGTTATAAGAGAGATGTGACTGTGATGTGAGTCGTAGTACATAGTTGCAACTTCTGCTTCTTAGATTATGGATTAACACCTTCTCATTATTCTTAAATGACTAGAAGAAACCAGAGACCAAACCTTCATGCCTTCTAATCACTGACTTTGTTATATTAATAGATTAGCTATCTCCTGTATTGTCCTGTCTAACTTCGATCAGATAGCACAGAAGATTTCATGACTGCCATATCTTTGGTGTAGAATGTTAAATATACCTGCCCTGAAAGAAAAATAAGATCTCAACCAATTCTATCTCAAACACATTCTAACTACACAGTAAATCTTATATAGAAAGATGCTGACATTTTCTCAAGCTTTCCTAAACCTTGTCTATATAAATGATCCCAAATCTTTATATTTCAAAACATTGATTTCCATTCTTTGAAATCTGTGCTTCCCAAGTGCATGTCCTCAAACTTTGTACTCAAATACACTCTATATCTAATCATATTTTCTGAATCTCTCTATATAAGGTGGATATACCCAAAGTCACACATCTAGTTAATGGCTAGAAGCTAAGCCCCCGATGCCTGATCTATGTGTGCACTCCACTGTTTACCCAGTCTTCACACCAAGTTGATTCCACTCTATCCCTTATAGCTTTAAATTTCAGGATTTCACTTGTTGCTGAAGTTTTTCTAGATAATTATATTTTTTAAATAAAATTAACCCTTTTTAGTCTGAGTTATCCTAATACTTGATTAACACTATGCCTATTCTAGTTTTATCTAGTTTAAGAGACAAAGTCAAAGTAAAATGAGGCACTACAAAAGTTTTGCTTTAATTTTTAGGAGGGAAAAATACTTTCATTTATTAATTTATTCAACAAGCTTGAATCTATAGTGACATTTCACTGTGAAGATAATAAAGCTTAACCCTCAGGGACCCACATTTGCCCAACCCTATAAATGCCCTATAAATAAGTTTGCATTTTTTAAAAATTCAGACTCATAAAAGCATTTGAACTTCAGGCCACACAAAACTGGAATCTAACAGTGAAAAAAAAGTATCTAGCTCATAGCCTGAATGCCTGAATGCCTTTGAAGGCATAGGTTCAAAAAGAACTAATCAGGGTAACCTAATTTTTGTTTCTTATCTTGATCTCTCACTAGGTTTGGTTGCTCACAGCAAGGGATTAAATTCATTCACTCAGGCAACAAATGTTTATTAAGAGCCTTCTGTGTGTCAGGCACTATTCAAAAATTTGGGGATATCACATTGACAAAGTACTTGCCCTCAAAGAGCACAGTCCAATGGAACCAACCATATGTATGTTCATTTTGAGTTAATCTCCTAAAATGTATTTTTTAATAAGGTGAGGTAATACTGCTCTGTATAATAGCATTGTTGGGCAGATTTATTGTTAGATGAACCACCAAACATTAGGGTATTTATTAATGGATTTATGTTGCCTTGGATAGTAGTCTCTAGAAAAATGGCACAGGAAATGTCTGTTTATGGCATTGTCATGTTCAATTATACTAACTACCTCAATGTGAAACATAAGCATCCTTACAAAATATAAAGCTAAAGAGGGTAAGTCAATATGATGAATGGCAAAGTCAAAATTTGTCAGTATTTTCCATAAAATATAGGTGGGTACTTATGTAAAATTATTCCATTATTGACACCATTATACCACATATTATATTGTGTTGACCAGTGTCAAGAATAATATATCAGTATTCTGTGTTCAATCACAGTGATGGTTTGTCAAATTATGTCAGCTTTGATAATTAAAACATTTCTTTCTTGTAAAGTTAAAGAAAGTGCTAACGTCTCTGTTAGAATATCATTTATTAAAATCAAATCTCCAAACATCTGAAAGTCAATTAATATAATATGCCACATTAGTAGAATAAAGGAGAAAAGCTACATTATCATTTTGAGACAGAAGAAGCGTTTGATAAAATCTAACATGATTTTATGATTAAAAAATAAAACACTCAACAAACTAAGAATAGAAAGGAGCTTCCTCAGCCTGATGAAACCATCTATGAAAAATGCACAGCCAACATTGTACTTAATGGTAGAAGATTGAATGCCTTCCCCCTGAGATCAGGAATAAAACAGCTCTCACCACTTTCATTCAACATTGTACTGGAGGTTCTAACCAGTGCAATTAGAAAATGAAAAAAAAAAAAAAGCATCTTGATTAGAAAGCAAGAATTAAACTCTTTATTTGCAATTGACAGGAAATCCTAAGGACTCCCCTAAAAGCTATTAGAATGAATAAACACGTTCAGCAAGGTTGTAGGATATAAGATAATATATAAACATCAATTTTATTTCTATATACTAGCAATAGAAAATTGAAAATGAAATTAGGAAAACAATTCCATTTATGATAACTTTGAAAATAATAACAGTTAAGATTAAATTTAACAAGAGTACCTCCATAAATATGTATAAATGGCCTATATTCATTTAAAATTTTTTTCAAAAGGTATAAAACATATAGCCTGAAAAGTTATAAAACATTTTTGAAAGAAATTAAAGAGGACCTAAATAAATATAAATAATTTCCATGTTTGTGGATTGAAAAGCTTAATATTAAGATGGCATTCTTTCCAAATTGGTCTACCAGTTCAACACAATTTTTATAAAAATCCCAGCTGGCTCCCTTGCAGGCTGCCCTCTTTAACGAGCTGGCTCTATAATTAATGTGTAAATTCATGACACCCAGAATAGCCAAAACAATATTGAAAAAGAACAATGTTAGAGGACTCACACATCACTATTTTTCCACACCATCAGAAGATGTACCAGGTCAGTTTATTGTCAATATCATTTCTTCTTCACTAAATAACATTTCTTCTTCACTAAATGTAATTTTTCATCACTAAAAACAAGAGAAATTTATATTTTTAAAAGATGAATTTAATGGGATATGAATTATATCTCAATAAACTTATTTTATTAATAGAAACCCCAATGCTCCAAACTCTGTTTAGTTTCTCAAATATTAAACTATACCCTTTCACAATTTCTAATAATGCCATAATTTCCAAACTGCTTTTTCAGCTCTAGCATCATAAGCTGACAATTGAAGTGCAAATATTTCTCTAATTTTTATGATTTCATTTATCATCTCTTCTGAATTATTGGATAATTCTTTCTGATGTTTATTTGATGAAAAGTAGTAAACATAAAGTTATTGAGAAAACATTTATTTTATATTTTATGGCATTAATCATAAGCGATTGAATATGGTTACTTAAATAGTGCCAAATTAAAATATCCAGATTTTTTAAAAATTATAGTTAAAACTTCAGACTTTCTCCTTAACATTACACTGGCACAACTACATAAAGTCCAGTAAGGTTTTTATGTCAATATATTTCATTGAAATCATTTTTTCTCAAGCATCACCAACAAAAAACTTGTATTGATCTTATGTATGTCAGCTTCCCAAGACTAAAAAGCAAAATAGCAATTTTCAACTCTCTTCAAAGTATTGAATTTTTCATTTAAAGAAAATGATTCTACGATGTTTATATAGAGCAGATGAAGGTTCGTCAATAATAATTGAAATTTTACTGTCTCAATTTATGTTTTCCAAAAGAAGCATTCTCATTTCACTACGTATCTTCTTAACAAGCCAGAACTGCATATATAGATTACAATTATGTGTCCTGTCTTAGTCCATTCCTGCTATAACAAAAATACCATAAATGAGTGGCTTATAAACAATAGAAATTTTTTTCATACAGTTCTAGAAGTTGAGAGTCCCAGATCAAGATGTCAACAGATTCAGTGTCTGGTGAGGGCTCACTGTCTGCTTCATGTGGCAACTTCTTTCTGCATCCTCACATGGCAGAAGAGGCAAATAAGCTCTCTAGGATTTATTTTATAAAAGCACTAATCCCATTCGTGTGGGCTCCATCCTCATGACCTGATCACCCCTTAAGGGCCCAACCTTTTAATACTATTGCATTGGGAATTACCTTTTAATACGTATGTTTTGAGGGACACAAACATTCAGAACATAGCACGTCCATATTAAGATTATTCTTTTTCTGATATTTTATTAAATATTCATGCCTAAAACTGTCCATTATTTTTCTGCACTTTCACATAATTTCATTTACTTTTTCAAGAATTTGATTTTTAAAACTTTTAAACATTTTTATTATTTTACCCATTCTTGATTTTAAAAAAAATGATTGTATCTCCTTTGTTTAAACCAAGAGATTTAATTGATCATTATTTCTAATCAAATAAAATGTTTAAGCATTTAACATTTCTATCTTTTAATAATATAATTTTGATATCATTTCGTCTCTATGTTACCACAGATCCAAACAATTCCTATTCATTGTATTTAACAGAAATGATGAGAAACATATCTAGAATTTGTTGTTCCTTCATCCTGGGTATTTGTATTCAGTATCTTATTATAAGTCCTTGTTTTTGAAACAATATAATATACACTTACAGAAGATTTACAACACATTAGCTATGAAAGACAAAAACCAAACTATTCAGTTACAATAGGAACTTTAATTCCATGATGAAGATAAACTGGTGATTCTCCAAAAACACTGAGTTTTATAAAGAATACACAATGTATCTGCATTGCTTACTAGACATTGGCCAACCAGTCATAGAGCTACAAATATTTCTTAGATGCTGTGACAGCTGGCCCATGTATCAGGGGTTGTTGAGATATCCTACAATATTTCACTTCAACTAATAAATTTACTCTAAAGCTTATAATATAAATCAACTTAGCTGTTTATCATGTTACTGTGATATAATGTTTCAAGTGGTATAGAAGTATTTCAGTATTTTAGCAAAAAACCTGTCCACTAAATATCAGCTCTATATCTACGGGGTCTCTCTTTGTAGGGGCAAGAGAATTATCTTTAATAAAGGACAACCTCCATTGCAGTCTGATATGTTCTTGGTTTATAGAAAACTAACAATACATGAAGTATTTGGGGAAAAGACAGTAATTACTTCCCAATACTTTTGCTATGGACTTTAGCCAAGACAAGGCTGGAGGCCCATTGGCCCTCCCTGTGAATTACATATAAGGTAGACTCACCACTGATTATTGAGAGAAGTAGCATGATCTATGGGAGAACATCAGCAGAGAAGACTCTTCCTCTCCATCCCACTCATTAAAGATAGATACACATGAATTTCCAGATGGTTCCCCTTAGCAAGAAACATACTCCAAAGGAAATAAGAGAATCTTTCCATGCTGAGATACATGTATAATTATATCCATTACATCATTATTTATAACTGGAAAACAATAGGGTAATAGGGGAATTGCTAAATAAATTATGATTCATATGTGAGATAAAATATTAGGCAGCCTT
This sequence comes from Sapajus apella, assembly GCF_009761245.1. Lineage (NCBI taxonomy): Eukaryota > Metazoa > Chordata > Mammalia > Primates > Cebidae > Sapajus > Sapajus apella. The sequence continues at coordinate 13,984,945 of NW_022436982.1, forward strand.
TTGAAATGTACTGTATAATACATGTTTTTCCCCACTTGCCTCATTAAAGTGCCTCCAAATCAACAACAAGACAAAATTATACAGTGAAGGAAATTCCATCCATAATTAACCCAAGAAATGGCTATATTCATAACTAACAGTGAGAAAGAATTTTTGCAAAGTACAATGATATTTGGACAAATTGAGAGAATTTTTTATAAAGTAATAAAGTTCCAGAGCTCAATAATATTCCCTCACAATAAGTGATAAGTCAAGAGAAATCTAAGTTCTTGCTTGCAACAACAAAAAGTGAAGATAGAGACTAATAGAGGAGGAGAGGCTATACCTTGCGGCCTCACTTTCTCATCACGGATTAGCAGGGCTAGAGGGGTCAGAATGTGGAGACAACGTATTATTTTCTCAGACTTGGACTTCTATTCCACAAGTAGTGGGTTGAAAAATGCCTTCCCCACTGATGGCTACCTGAAACCTCAGAACATGATCTATTCCAAATTTAGAAATCATCCTAGATTTAGAACGGGCTCTATATCCAATGACTGGTGTCTTTATAAGAAGAGAAATAGAGGCTAGGTGCAGTGGCTCATGCCTGTAATCCCAGCACTTTGAGAGGCCGAGGCAGGCGAATCGCCTGAGGGCAGGAGTTCGAGTCCAGCCTGGCCACCATGGTGAAACCCCATCTCTACTAAAAATGCAAAAATTAGCTGGGCATGGTAGCAGGTGCCTGTAATCCCAGCTACTTGGGAGGCTGAGGTAGGAGAACCACTTGAACCTGGGAGGCAGAGGTTCCAGTGAGCTGAGATCACGCCACTGCACTCCAGCCTGAGCGACAGAGCAAGACTTCATAGAGAGAGAGACAGAAAGAGCGAGAGAGAGAGAGACAGAGAGAGAGAATAGAGATACAGAGAAAAGAAAACCATATGGAAAAGATGGCAGAGACTGCAGTGATGTAGCCACAAATTCAGGAATGCCAAAAATTGCTGGGAGCCACCAGAAGCTAGAAAGAGTCAATGAAGGATTCTTCTCTGAAGCCTTAACCATGCTAGGAGATGTCAGACTCCTAGCCTCCAGAACTATGAGGGAATAAATTTCTGTTGTTCGATGCCACCAAGTTTGTGGTCATTTGTTGAGGGAGCCCAAGGAAGCTAATGTATCAATTCAAAAACCAGAGTATGATAGAGAGAGGGGAGAGTATTAAGCATATTTATAGTGGTGACCAAAGTGGACTGAATAGAAATAAACACCAAATTATTAAACACAAAATATCTGCGCTCTATTAGCCTTCATTACGACCCACGCTGTGAGCTCGCCTGGATGTGCTTTCTCACTGCAGTTAGGGGAGGCTAAAAGTTAAGGAGAGAACTGGCTCATGCAGAGAATCTATAGATTCTATGCTATCTGTGGTTTTAAGCTGATTTTAAGCTGACGGGTATCTCAGATGACTCCTCCTCATTCCTTACCTCCTATTTGTCTCCAAACTTCATGAGCTAAGTGCAAGCATGTAGAGAACCTACCACAGTCAAGATGAGTGAGTAAAGGACACAACATGGATTCCACCAAATAGATACACATAGAACGTGGCAGAGGGTTGAAGGAAACATCACATGCAGACAGAGGATAAATAATATACAGAAGAAGAATTACTTTAGGAAACAGAAAAAATATATCGGCAAATACTTCAGCAAAGTATTTTCTCTCAAAGAAATAAAAGTGACAAAGACTTTTTCTAAGTAGATAAAAGAAATAAAGCTAAGAGAATGAATGAAATATAAGACTGGAGAAATGAGATAGTAGGGAAAAAAAGCATGAGTTAGAAGAGTTGAAAAAGGAAATTGAATGTAAGAAAACAAATAGAAACAATAGAAGTAAAAGTACCATTAGCAGCAGCAAGAAGCAAAATAAAATCTATTTTTAAAAAGAGTTAGTAGAATAGAGAAGCTTTCTTTGGCAATCCCATGAAATGAAATGAAATACAACAAGAAGATGAAAATGAGAGAGGAGATGATACCGAGGATGAAAAGGTGATATGTGCATAATTGCACATTTCCCAAAGAAGATGATACAACTAGAAACAGAAAAAAAGTCATATTTTTAAACCAGAAATAAAGTAAGATACAGAGAGAAAGGGCATGCCTTATTTGATAAAAAGTAGAAAGGGGTATAAATAGCTATAGATCTTCACTGAGACTTGCCATATGTGTTATAGAACTTCAGCGATAAAGGAAGAATACTCCAGGCATATGAGCAGATAAAGCAAGTGAAAAAATTATGGATACATGTTTCTCTAGATTAGCAAATCAAGTGACAGAGTCAGTGGAACAGTATCTGCAATTTCCAGGGGTGTGTATGCGTGTGTGTGTGTTATAAAAGATTTGATGAAACTTATTGTTAATATATAAAAGCAATGGAAAGATTTATCAGTATTAAATATCTCACTCATAGACCCTCTTTGTAAAAATGACTTGGTAATTAAATCCAGCTAACCAAGACATGCATTAATATAAAAGCTCTCCAAATAAGAAAGTCATGTTTTGGAAGATGTAGATGGAGTATGCAACTTATTCAGTAAAGGACTAAGCCTAACTATGGTGGTAGGAATTATTTTGTTCTATACAGTTGGGAAAGGGATTTTAAGAAAGAATGTTAAGTTCATAAAGGCGTTGTTTTTAGCAGCAAATCGATACTACTATCTAACATTGACAAATCAACAAATACAAGTGCAATCGTATTATAGAAAAGAACAAATGAAAGAATATGATGGAGCATTAAAAACATAAATATGAAATGTGGTGACAAATTTTAGATAAAACATATTTGGATAAAATATATTTCAATCAACTAAAATGAATAAACTAGTTTATTAAGTGAAATTTAATCTCAGAATTGGATTATAAAAACAAGATCCAATTCTACAGATACATGAATGAAAGGTAAGACTGGAGAAATGAGATACTAGGGGAAAAGAAAGCATAAAAGGAAGGAAGAACTAGCCCATACCAAATTTCTGACTGACAGAACTGTAAGATAATAAATGTGTGCTGTTTTAAAACACAAAGGTTGTGGTAACTGGTTACAGCCTGCAATAGAAAACCAATACAGCAGAGGCACAAGATGGGGCTGAAAATAGGAAGCTTGAATGGAAATCTTAAAGGTACAATTGTATCTTCAAACGCCCTTCCCCATCCTTTATGGCCAGGAGACTGCCCCTTCCTGCCCTGGCAAAAAGGGGGAGGTTGACTCTCTGTAGAAGCTAAGCCAGAGTTCTAGGACATCAGGCAAAGCTGAAGATAAGGGTAAGCTACCTTCAAGTCTACAAACTGAATAATGAAAGTCCCCCAGCCTCTTTTCTAGCTTAGCTGTCATACTGCTGGCAGCCAAACACAAATACTTCAGAGAAGAGCTTGGAGAACCCTGCCTAGGGAAATTGATCAGCCTAAGATAAATTATGTACAGATACTGACATGTGTTTCTGGCAATGAAATGGTTGCATCCTCACTTGATTACCCTGCAGTAAAGACCTCGACGTGGCAGGTCATATCCAAGCAAGTTTTCATTAGCATTTTAATGCCTGATTCATAATTATTAACAGACATCAAAGATCACCAAATACTTTAGGAAGGTCTGTGGTATGAAAACCAGGCCAGAACAAATATTATAGTAAAAAGGAACTTGTGGGAAACAGAAACTTCAGGGAGCAGAAGAAAATACACAATAAGCTACAGTAAATATTCTCATTAACTCAAAGGTACTTATTGAACACCTGTTATAGTAGGCGCTCATTGTTCTAGGCATTCAACATAAAGTAATGAACAAACCAAATAAAGTTTATAGCCTCATGAAATTTCCATTATTTCAGAGACATAAGAGAAGCTAATAGACCTATGAAATAAAAATGGGAAACTGTAATCGAAATATGCAAATAACAAGATAGAACTTCTGAAAAGTTAAAAACGTGAGGACCTTTCTTTTTAACAAGAGAAGGGTTAAATGATAAAGTTGATGAATAGAAAATGGAGAAAAAATAAAGTCTTAATTAGAGGACCAGGCAAGGAAGGTCAATATGAAAACAATAGAGACTCCAAAAAGGAAAGATAAATGGAGATAAGAAAAAAATTTAAATATACACAAAACAAATTTCCCAGATATTTGTGAGTTTCTAGACAGAAAATAATGAGAAAAGATCTACTCCAAGTCACGTTTTCTCCAAATCAAGATCTACTCCAAATCAAGCTTTAGAACACTGCAAATAAAAAGACTTAAAAATCTTCTCAAAAGAAAAAATAGGTTCCAACAGAAAGGACCAGGAATTCAAATGACATCAGGCTTCTCTACAGCAACAATGACATGTCAAATACAGTGAAGAAAGGATTACCTTAAAAATATGCAGGGAAGATGATTTCTAACCTAGATATTTACACAAAGCCGTATTTTGAAAATAGAGTGTGGGAGTGGGATCAAGACATGAAAAACACACACGGATTCAAACATTTTCCTCCTGTGCTCCATCCTGCGGAAGATACTGGAGGCTGTGCTCCAAAAACCAAAGGAGTAAACAAGAAAGAGGCTTCAGGACACTGGGTTTTTAACACAACGAAGAGGCACAGAAAATTCCTAGAATGAGTACCATGTGGGAGACATAAAAACAGGGGCATGAGCTCCCAAGGAGGAAACAAGAAACTGGAAGATCTACTGACATGTTTGAAACGACTGAGGGGAAATGTACAGTTCCATCAGAGAGTTTGGGGTGAATTCGTATACTATACAGTTCAACTGATGGTTATAGTTACATAATTAAAGGATGTAAATGGTGACTATGTATTCCAAGTGGTAATATAACTATATGGGAAGAATGGAGGAGGGAGTATGCTGAGATTGAGGCTTCAGGGAGGGAGTGGGGAGAATATTTAAGAAGAAGAAATCCACCTCTTCCCTGATGAGAATTTAGCAGCTAACATCCAAATCAGAAAAATCAAGAGACAACAAAGCGACCCTACTGCTTTGAAAGATGGTCCTAAGTACCAGGAAACAAAAGCTTTAAAAAACAAAACAGCTAAAACGTTTTAATATGGTTCTTTCTAGAGACCAGGAAACAGAAGTTTCAGGGAGAAAGAATTAGTTTTTCAATATAAGCCTTGTGGCAATATTTGGAGTATTTGAGGGGTTCAATATATGTCACCTGTCCTCTAACTTGGCTTCAAACAAATTGAGAGATGAGCAAAAAGAGAAGCAAGTGGAGAGGTACTGTCGCTGTTATTGCTGCTCATCCATGAGATGTTAGCAGCAGTGATGTATCACTTCCAAGCTGAAGCTTTAAAAGCAAGTTCAAGATTTGCTATGCATCTTTTCTCTCTGCAACAGCAAAAATCGCATTCACCATTTGGAAAATGGTGGGCATGAACCCAAAACAGGCTTATTACAAGCATCCTGGTATTGGGCCGGGGGATGGTAGATGGAGAGTGCCTGCTCACACAGTGTCAGGATGCTGAGGAACCCCCACCCCTCGCGAGCACACTACACCCACCACATCTGTACATACTGTATGGATGAGATGGGGGAAGGTTTGCTCCAGTTGAACAACGTGAGGCTCCTCCCCACAACTGAGCTGGGAAAATAATTAGTGACCTTCATTTCAAGTTTACGAATTGAATAAAACAAGTGTTTTGATTCAGCATTCAGAAACCAGACACAGCAGCACCTTCCTTCTGGCTTGTCCTATGTTTGAGGCTCAAGGCATGTGGCTTCTCTTTCCCAGTATTTTAAGCTTTATTTTGAAATTCTGAAACAAAAATAGGTAGAGTGTAGCTTAAGAAAGAAGGCAACAGGCGCACAATTTTTTGAGTTGTAAAAGGCAATGCTCCTTGTTTGCCTTGCGAGTGAGCTGTCCTGCCTCTGTACCCTCTTCTCCAGTGTGCCTCCTTTACCAGTATTATGTATCCTTATTTCCTAGCTGATGTGGCTCTGAGAGACAAGAGAGCACCCTGGGGGACTCTCAGGAAGTCCCTGCTGGAATCAGGAAGACAGCCAAGGGTTTAAACTCCAAGTCTCTTGATGAAATTGATAGACCCCACTTCCAGCCCTCACACTGTGGCCTTTCTTTCTTTTTTTTTTTTTTTTACTTTCCAACTTTCCAACTTTTCTTTTAGATTCCAGAGGTGCAGGTTTGTTACATTGGTAAGTGTATGTCACAGGGGTTTGATGTACAGATAATTTTGTCACCCAGGTAGTCAGCAATCCTCACCCTCTTCCCACACCCTACCACAAGTAGTCCCCATGTTTATTGTTCCCTTCTTTGTTTCCACATGTACCTGATATGTTTAGCTCCCACTTATAAGTGAGAACGTGTGGTATTGGTTTTCTGCTCCTGCATTAATTCACTTAACTCTATAATGACTATAACCTGTCTTGGTGCTCAGGAGCAATGAAGTTGAGCTGGTATTTCAAAGAGAAGCTTAATCTCAGGGCTTCTTGGGCATTTAAGCCCAGAAAAATTCCTGTTCCTAATGTAAAAATAATTGGCATTCATACTTCTCACCTCATAAGTGAATAAGAAAAGAAGAAAGAGCAATCACGTGGGGGTTAGCCTTAAGTGCTGTTGCAGAAACCTCCGTCAAAAGCAAAGAAGCCTGCACTTTCATCCCTCAATCCCACAGAAATTTGTTTCTGCTTTTATAGTTCTCATTGAACCGAAAAGGAAAGCCACCAGACAAAAAATGAGCCAAATGCAAAGGAAAACAAAATCAGTCAGGGTTTAGAGACCGGAGGAGAACATTTCTTAACAGACGTCAGAATATTTTGATATTTATATCTGTGATTTTTTTAAATAAGCAAAGCAGATCCTTTTAGGAAGTAGAGAGCTATCCTCAATTGTTGACCAGCTCTTGGTAGAAGAAATCCATAGGTTCTGTCTAAGTATATAATCTCAACAGGAAAAAAATGCAACTAACTTTTAGGCAGAGACTATGATATACTATGAGGAATAGTAGAACTCGGGCTTTGGAGTCATTATTGGATTCACATGAGAGCTGTTTGGTATTTGGCAAGCTACTTAACCTCATTGAGCCTTAGTTTCTTCATCTGTGAATAATAACAGTGATAAAACTCGTGAGATTGAAAAGAGATTAGCAAACACTCTAGTTCGTGGTAGGTGCATAACATATCAGTTCCCTTTTTCCACCACTGATGCCCATTGTGGTAGTTATTATTGAGGATCACCAAATCTTTCCATTCTTCTCTCAAACACACAGTGCAACTGAACTTTCTTCCTCCCTTGAAAATAGATATGACCATCTGATTTGCTTCAGTCCATGAGATATTAGCAGCAGTGATGTATCACTTCCAAGCTGAAGCTTTAAAAGCAAGTTCAAGGTTTACCATGCATCTTTTCTCTCTGCAACAGCAAAAGGCAGTGTTCCAGATAGTGACCAGCTTGGGGTTAGGAGTGAGAATGACGCAGCAAAATTCACAAAGGACGGGTAGCACAAGTGAGAAACAAAAACCTTCATTGTTTTAAGCCACTGTGATTTTTGAACTTTTTGTTACCATAGCATAACCTACATCCTCCGGATTGACACACCTTCCTTTAAGTAACTGTATTTGCCATCATCTTAATTCATTCCACAGATACATGTTGGCCAAATGCCAAGCACAGAGCTAGATGCTGAGAAATGCATGATTCTGGCTCTTTGCTCTCACGGGGCTCCTAGTAATGGTAGGAGAGTGAGGGTCATTATCAGGAGCCTTTTAAAAATATCCCCAGTTATTTTGTTTAACTAAAGTCAAGGTTTGGAGCTACTGCTTTTGTGCACATTGAATACTTCATATGTGTGCTGGTTGCCTGCCAATTTTAATAACAGAAGCTAGAGATTTTAATAAAAATCAGAAAAAAAAGTGGTATATGTGGAGAGAATGAAGAAAGACATGATTAAACTAACAAAAAAGTATGAGTACTGTACTTCATTGTGTCCCTGGGTTGCCCACAACTTTATGATTCAGCTATCTTTTTTTTTTTTTTTTTTTTTGAGACGGAGTTTAATTCTTGTTTCCCAGGCTGGACTGCAATGGTGCTGTCTCAGCTCGCTGCAACCCTTGCCTCCCGGGTTCAAGTGATTCTCTTCCCTTGGCCTCCCAAGTAGGCAGGATTACAGGTACCCACCATCATACCCAGCTGTTTTTTTTTTTTGTGTGTATTTTTAGTAGAGATGGGGTTTCACCATGTTGGCCAGGTTGGTCTTGAACTCCTGACCTCAGGTGGTCCACCCACATAGGCCTCCCAAAATGCTGAAATTACAGGCGTGAGCCACTGCACCTGGCCCTCAGCTATCTCTTTTACCTTCCCCTCATGGTAGTTTACTAGAATTTTTTTCCCTTGAGACTGAATGTCAAATCAAAAAAACAATAATCATTACAATGACTTCATAGCCACTTACTTATTTAAAAATTCTGGAAGTTATAAATTATAAAGCCAATGCAATGAATTTCTAATGTTGGAATTGTAGACAAAGTGGCCCCCTAAGGATATTATTTCATATGGGGCAAGTGAATATTCCTAGCCCTATTTTAAATCATGCCATCCTAGATAGCTATGTGAAAATGATATGGGTGCTTAGCAAAACTATTATTAACTAGTACCGCTTTGGCAGTTTTATATTAAAAATTCTTTATTAGCTTAGGTGTGACCCGGTGATTTTTAAAATTCATTACTGATTTTTGAAAGCCTCCTCTTCAGAGCAAAAAGAGCCCATTGTTCTTAACTGGTAATACCAATGACTGCTATAAACTACATGTTCAAACAAATCTTACAACTAATAGAAGTGTAAATATAATGCCAACTAATGTTTATGCTTATACATGTATCTACAAATGTAAAGAAAGAGCTCCTTAGTAATTTCTAAAAAAAGACCCATTGATTAATCTACTTGAGTCTCTTAGCAAGCGCTACTGTTTAATACCTCACCATTTGATGGTAGTAAATTTTCTTCTTTATGACTAGACAATAAGGTCTGTGGATCTGGAAGACCTACAGGTGTTACACAATTCCTCTGCTTCCATGTTGTGTGATTTAGACAAATGACAGGCCCTGCTTTTCTCCATTACTAGCAGGATGGCAGTTGTAGCCTTCTCAACTATTGTGGCAGTTAATTGCCAAGTTCATGGTCAACTGCCAAATCTTCAGTCCAATATGGATCTCATTGAAATGCTTTGGAACTGTGTGTCAAATAATTCTAGTCACTCGCACATGTATTTCTCTCTTCTCCATTACTGACAGATCCCTGATTTTCTAAAAGGTGACTGTGTGCCCAGTTAAAATATGGTTTATACTCCCTTACTATGTCTGACCATGTGACCAAGTTGTGATCAGTGAAATAAATGTAAGTGAAGCTTTGACAGTGTCCTTTCCTAAATAAAAAGACAAAAGCCTAGCGAGGAGGCCTTCTACCTTTCACCCTTTACTCTTTCCCTTCTTCCTGCCTGGAACACAGATGTGATGCAAAAGGAAGAAACCATTTTGTAGCCATGAAGATAAAGCCATACAATAAGAAAGACATATCAAAGGATCTGGGTTCCCAGACAGCATCTTGGAGCAATTTTATAAACTCTGGGCAGTCTGCTTTCAGACTTCTTTTTACCATGAGAAAAATAAAATCTCGTTTGGTTTAATCACCAAGAATGAATTTTTATGCAACCAAGTGCAAACCCCAACCAATACAATCTATGGGCTCATCAGGTCTTCATCCGGATTTCATCCCCCTTCTCACCAAATCAAGACTCAGGGTCATCTCTGGGCTGTAGGGGGAGAACCTGAAACCATAAAAATTATAGAAGATAACATAAGAAAAACTTCTAGACATTGGCTTAGGCAAGGAATTCATGACTAAGACCCCAAAAGCAAATCCAATAAAAACAAAAATAAGTAAATGAGACCTAATTAAAAAGCTTCTGCACAGCAAGAGATAATCAGCAGAGTAAACAAACAACCCATAGAGTGGGAGAAAATCTTCACAATCTGTGCATCCGACCAAGGACGAATATTCAGAATCTACACGGAACTCTAACAAATTAGCAAGGAAACAGCAAATAATCCCATCAAAAAGTGAGCAAAGGACATGAATAGACAATTCTCTAAAGAAGATATACAAACAGCCAACAAACATGAAAAATGCTCAAAATCACTATCAGATAAACGCAAATTAAAAACTTGAGATAATCTGTTCATAATCAACAATTCGTTCAGTTGTTTTTTAAAAATTATGAATTTATAGATATGTTAGATGTGTTTTAAACAATTGTGATTATTATTATTGATGCTCAAATTAGCCCATCTATGGTCAGTGAGATCCTATTTGAATTGTTCCCTGAGTCTTCTTGACACAACCCTAGTGGTAGTTGATAGTTTTATTGCTTTCTGAAAATATTTACAGCTAAAATGATATGATCCTCTGGGATTTGCTTCAAAATAATGACACAGGAAGAGGGGGTAGAGAGGAAATATGATTGGCCAAGAGTTCATAATTGTTCAAGTTGGTGATGGCCCCATGGAGATTGATTATACTATTTTCTTACATTTGTGTATGTTTGCAATTTTCTAAATTAAAAGTTAAAGATAAAATTCAATCAGGCACCTGTAGTCTGCAAGCCCTTGGGAGTCTGAGACTGGAGGATTGCTAGAGCCCAGGAATTCAAGACAAGCCTGGGCAACATAGCAAGATCCGGTCTCAAAAAGAGAAAGAAAAAGAAAAAGTCCAGTCTTGAATGCCTGGATTCGAAGGGGGGAAAAAAAGATTTCTAAGTTCCCAAGTCTTCCTTTGACTTATGGATGAGTAGGCACAGAGGTCTCACTACAGAGCTGTACTCTAAATCAGAGGTTATGAGCTCTCAGGATATATACTCATTACCCCCATCATAAGGAGGGCATGAAGAAACCTCTTGGATGGGGGAGAGAACAGAAGGATGGAGGTTAAGGAGAGAGGAAAATGTGCGAAAAGCTTCCAGAGCTTCACGAGGTGGGTACCTCTTGGCAGCTTTGCTGGTGGTTGCAGGGCAGGGTCATAGGGGTTCACTACCAATTTGTCTTACCACCGTCTTCCATTCTTTGGCCCAGCGCCTAGCCTCTAATCCCCAACAAGCCTGATTCTATTTCTTGTGGTCAAGGGGATCTTGCTTTCCAGACAGGACAGGAAGGAGCACTGGGCTGGAAGTCCTGAGGCCAGAAGCCGAAGCCTGTCAGTGATGCAAAATGGCACTGGGTCTTGGTCTCACTTTCATCACCCATGAAATGAAAGGTCAGCTTGCAAGACTAAAGCTCCTGCAGTGTCCCAGGCATCCAAATCCAACACTCAAGAAGCCCTGGACTCCAACAGCCTGTCCTGCAGGCCTCCGTGCCTTTTCACTGAACGTCTTTTTCACCGTTACATATTACATCGCCTCCTACAGAAAAACGCGGCTGTTACCACTTTTTGCAGATAATTAGAGAGGCAGTGCTCAGCTTAAGATGACCCCAAAGTTGACAGCACTTTCAGGCTTGGGGAATTAGGCGCGTCACGGACCTGTACGATTTCTCCTCTCTGCCCTTGCTCGCCTGCAAATCCTGACCCCCGTCCACACTGCGGAGAAATCTCCTAAGAGACGGCTGCCAGCGTTGCCTCTGCGCCCAGGAGGCGTGGAGCAGAGGACTCGGGAGCTGAGCGCGCTGCGGCCCCGCTCCCCGCGCACAGCCCAGAGGGTGGGGCCGGCGGGGGCCGGGCAGCGCCAGACTCGGAGCGCCGGGCTCGCAGCGGCTCAGTCTCCTCCCGAGCCCAGCCCCGGCTGGCGAGAGCGGCGGCCAGCGCAAGCCGGAGCCCGGGCCTCGGAGCGGGGAGGCGGAGGGCCGGAGAGGGCGGCGGACTGCAGCGGCGGGCCGCGCTCGGGGTCCCGCCGTGTGCGGGTCCTCCCAGCTTATCCTGGTAAGTGCCGGCGGCTGCGCCCAGCCCGCCGCGGTAGTCGCGGTGGTCGTCTTCCCCGGATCCGGGTTGCGCGCATCCAGTTGCTGCGCCGCCGGCTCACAGGTGGCTCTGCCGGGGATGTGGGCGCCCCAGGCCCCGCTAGGAGTTAGCCAACTCTGTCTGCTCTGGGACGCCGATTTGGACCCCCCGCCACTGCTACCCTTGCTTCTGGCTTGGGATGGGGGGCGCGGGGTAGGGCCTGCCGTCGGGGGAGACGCGCAGAGGGACGCTTCTCTTCCCCAACCACCTACAAACTACCCAGGGGGAAGCGGGCCAAGCGCCTCACCGAATGCAACCCAGCTCTAACCTCACAGGTGGGGCGTCTATTCGTTAGGTTTATTTTCCTATCAATCCACCAGGGAAAGTTTGGGACCACGCAAGGCAAAGTTGGGGCGCGGCTGGGGGCGAACTTCTCCTACGGAGGCAGCTCTTGAGGAGACTAGAGGTGGGTTTGCAGGGGGAGCGAGGACCGGGGTGGAGGTGACTTTGTGCCCCGGGAGTTGAGTCTGTCCCTGCCGGTCGCCCGGGCCGAGCATTTTGACGGTCCCCAGAGTGCTGTGAATCGCTTAATCGTCCCTGCTAAGCGTTGACGTTCGCAGCCAGCCGCGAATCTCCGTGATGGGTTCGGGTTATCTTAAGAGTAGCAGCAACTCAGCTTGGGTTAATTTGTGCTCTTGCTTTGCTCAGAAAACCTGAGCTCCAGCTAATCTCAGTGTTTAAGTGGCGTGTGTTTAATTAGCTTATTTTACACCTGAGATTATCTCAGCGCCTGCCTCCAAAATGAAATCGTTGATATGGAAAAGAATAATCTTTTTAAAGAAAAACTAAAAAGAAGACTTCAGAATATCAGCTGTTGTGTCTGGCTATTTTACCTATCTCCTCCATGGGATAGAGAATGAAAACTCTGCTTTGGATATATAACCTATTAAAGTCAGTGTTAGGGCTATTCTGGGCAGATTTTGGGGACAGAGGTATTGCTACAACTTGCGTATTTATGAGATACACATGTGGTCTCTCGAAATAGCCTGCTTGTTATTTCACTGCATTGGGAGTTGTTTGACTTACTAAGCTGCCTATTTTAAATATGACTAAAGGTTGTTTTTTTAAAAGAAGCTTTAGTTAAAAACAATGTCTAGATGTTTATGGAAGACAGCTTGTGCATGCATGTCACCAGAATATTTTTTTGTAAACTTAAATTTGTAAAGGACTACTTGCCCCCCATCTGATAAAGGAGGGGTTTTTTATGAAAAATAAGATAATATCACTGTGTGTGCAGAAAAAGATCACTAAATTAAAGAAACACTCACTTTCCAAATGACAGATTAAATCAGAAGAATGTGCCTACAACTGAGAATTACATAATCGGACTAAAAGAAAACATAATGAATAATGGTTAGTTGTCAAGTACCTAGACAGTTCTGAAAGAAGCAGGACCTTCATAGCACTGGAAGGTTGTTACGTGATTTAAGGTGAGATAATCTGATAGATTTTCACCTATAAAATTTTTATTCTTACACACATCTACATTTTCTACATCTAACGTTGAATTTACCAAAATATTTATTTGGGTTTATACATACATCTTCATGAGTGCCACATCCTATTCTAAATGCTACATATGCTTTTGCTCATCTTAAAAACAATCCTGGGTGGTAGGTACTATCATTGTCCCCATCTTAAATGAGAAAACTGAGGCACAGAGAAGTAACCCAAGATCACACAGCTGCAGGACAGGACTTTATCATATCTGCAAAGATCTGATAAAATAAATTATCAGATCTTTTTTATTTAAATAAAAACATTTATTTAAAAAGACATGATTTTAAAATTTACTTATTCTCAATTTTATTTTTTATTTAAGCATAAATGATGAAAGTTTCCCGTGAAGCATAAGAATCCCTGATTGTGGACGTGCCCCACAAGCATCGTTAACTACAAAGTAAGGAAAAGTATGAAAGAACCAACTGATTGAGCCTAAAATTGGAAGATCACCACATCCACCAGAAGACCCAGGATGGATCTGCACCAAAGCACCACCATCACGTTCCTGGAGAAATGGTGTTTGGATGAGTCACTGTCTGGCTGCAGGAGACATTATAATGTCAAGAAAAAACTGAAGTTAATTCGAATCTTAGGCCTTTTCATGGGTCTGGTAGCCATTAGCACTGTCTCATTTTCAATCAGTGCCTTTTCTGAGACAGATACACAGAGCACAGGAGAGGCCAGTGTTGTCAGTGGCCCTAGGGCAGCACAGGGTTACCATCAGAGAACTCTCTTAGATTTAAATGACAAGATTCGGGATTATACTGCACAGCCACCTCTTTCAAAGGAAGACAAGTCGGAGAATAGTACAGATCATGCCCAAGGAGACTACCCGAGAGACATCTTTTCCCTTGAGGAGAGAAGAAGAGGTGCGATCATTCTCCATGTCATTGGAATGATCTACATGTTCATAGCCTTAGCCATTGTCTGTGATGAGTTCTTTGTTCCTTCATTGACTGTCATCACTGAAAAACTGGGCATCTCTGATGATGTGGCTGGAGCCACCTTTATGGCTGCAGGGGGGTCAGCCCCAGAACTTTTCACATCTCTCATAGGGGTATTCATCGCTCACAGCAACGTTGGCATAGGCACCATTGTAGGTTCCGCAGTATTCAACATCCTCTTTGTTATTGGCATGTGTGCTCTGTTTTCTAGAGAAATCTTAAACCTGACATGGTGGCCACTCTTTCGAGATGTGTCCTTCTACATTGTTGACTTGATCATGCTGATCATATTTTTCCTGGATAACGTTATCATGTGGTGGGAAAGCTTGCTTCTCTTAACAGCTTATTTTTTCTATGTGGTTTTCATGAAATTCAACGTCCAAGTCGAAAAATGGGTGAAGCAAATGATAAACCGCAATAAGGTCGTCAAGGTGACAGCACCAGAAGCCCAAGCAAAGGTTGGTGATGGTGTTTTTTTTATTTAATGCTTTTCTTGACCACAGTCCTGAATATTATGTTTTCGAGATCTGCAACTTTTTTGGTGTGATGATGTTTGGGGCTCTTGTGGATAGCAGATTGATTCTGAAGTTCTGTGATAGCCAGACTAACATAGCAATGGAAAAAATAATTTTAGGGTATTCTTGCAGATGTTTACTAAGTTCCCCAGCTACTTGCTTCAGAGTAAAACACTTGTAAATAGAGGTTACCTAAGCCTCCCAGAGCCGATTCAGCAGTTACTGGTTTCTTATTTTCTGAAAGTAGGCATAATGATTTTGTGAGCAATTTAATTTTCATAGGAAAGTGTGCATGTGCCTAAAAAGTTGCAAGGCCTTTTCTTTTTAAATGAACACATGACAATTACCAAGAAAGAACCATCTCTTTAGATATGTCTGAGGAAGAAAGTTTGCATCACCATAGCTGTACCTTCCAGTCAGCAGCCCAACCTAGCAGGTCTGGTCATTATTGTTATCAGGGCTGTTTTCGTGATTGACACAATCATGTCTTAGATCACTTGACCAGGAACTGATCAGCATCCATTGTAAAGAGAGTCATTGGCCAGCCCTGCCATCTGCCTCTGCATCATTATGACCCATTTTATACACCATAATAAACATGACTTCAAATATTTTTAGAGTAGAATTTGAGAGAGTTTTAATAACAATAGTGGCCATCCTGCCACTTAGATGGGTGGAAAGCATATTGGTAAAGAGCTTAGAAGTAATTCCTGCAAACATGTAAATTATGTTTTTAAATAGCAATAGCAGACAAGTGGCATCAATAAAATTGTATGTGGTATTGTAATGCAGTTCTGATTTATATGCTAGCAGTGGAATGTCATCTCTGAGTGTGTTTTTAAACAGAAAGCCAAAATACATACATAGACTTTTCATGCCAGCATCTGGGAAAATTCTCATATATGCAAAAAAAAAGCACGCACACACACACACACACACACACACACACACACACACACACAAAACAGATGTTTGAGCAGGGGGTGAGAGATTTTGTCCAAAAAGAAAAGAAAAATGATATTAATTTAGTTAAATTTACATAATTCTTTTATAGTCAAGTTTGATGACCGTCATTTTCATTGCAGCCACAAAATGGAAGCAAAGTGCAGGAAAAAAAAACTAGTAATATTTCTACTTATTACATGCAAAAGAGAAATGGTTTGTACTACGTTTCTAACATTTCTCTTGGTGTATGCTCACTTGTTAGAAACTATAGTAAAACCAAAAAATCACTTAGCAAAATATATGGCAAACAAGCATTCAGATATGACAGTACATCTTCAGGGCATAAGACAGGACCATCATTGGAAGTTCTCCCCTAACTTGGCAGCCAAAAAAATTCTTGAAGCGCTCTCTTCGAGTCTGTTCGGGTGGTTTACATTGATAGTCTTGTGTTTATTGGAGTTAAAAGTACTGAACAATTGTCAAGGAAATGCATATTTTTTAGAGGCAAGGAAATGATTTGATGTCTTATAAATTTCTTGGGCATATCCATGGTGAAAAGTCTTTTTGAGAACTCAGTACTTTCTTGTTTTCTTACACCCTAGTGGAACTTCATTAACTTAGAGACTTGGCTGAATATTATATTGGCAACATTTATGAAAAATGAATCTGCAGAGCAATCCAATGGTGTATATACGATTGTGGGAGGATTTTGTATTCTGATTTTAGTGGGGTGGAAGATCCTTTAGTGGAGTGGAAGATGGTTTCATGCATTTTAGAGATAGTTTTCCAAATACAGGTTTTAGACTGTATTTAATCAATTATAAACCATTTATTAAAATACCCCTGGAAGGATCTTTACCTACTCAACTAGCTGATGGTTGTATTCTTTTTATGATTATTTTTAAGTCAAAAATTCAGGCTGTCATCCCTTATCACTTGTTATTTATAACCATAATTTTGTGCTTTACTTAATATTGTGTGAATCCTAAAATTTGGAAATTCTAGATTTACTTAATTAAAAAAGAAAGCAGGTTATATTCCTAATGATTTCTGTTTCTGGTTTGCCCCCAAAAATGTTCATTGTATTATTTTCCCTTTAGCACCAAATAGTTTTAATTTATTCCATTTAGTCATTAATGTTTCTTTTGACATTCAATAATGAAAGTAGAGATTTTTTTCTAAACAAAGCTGTGACTTATTTGGTACTTCTCAAAAAATGCTAGGCACAGTCATACGTTTTTAAGTGGAATGTGCATAAGGATGTGTAATTTTTTTAGGAAGTTTCACCTTGCCAATTTTATTTTTGAATTATTGCTGGAATTTTTTTCAGCCATTGCAGCCTTTACCAAATGCCTGATTTCAGAAATTTATGGAGGTTTGCTCCCCAAGTACTGAACATAAGGTGTTCAAAAGAGGGATGAATTCTTGAATGTGGTCATCTAGTCCCCTGGGCTGCAGAGGTGAATTCTGACTGTGTAGCTTGCCTTTCTTATAGAAATGCTTCTGGCATCACCAAGACATTTAGGAAAAAAAGACTTGAAGCCAAATGTGGCCTTCAATGGAGTCTTCATAGAGAGAACTGTGCTGTACAAGAATTTAGGAAGCAAAATACTAAGCATGTTTTCATGCAAAGCCATTTCATTGTCCTGTTTTGCAAAATTATGGGACATGGGAGTTTGGGAAGGTAGAGGAAACACATTTTAGATATTCTTATGCAAATCGTCAAATGGTTCTTGCTAAAAAGTCAACTCTGCTGGGCTCTAGGCAGTGAATATCTTTGAAACTGCTTGCTTCATAGACAGATAGAAAATCTTAATTTGGTTCCATTATTGATGATGTACCACATAGGGTAACTGTGAAGCATGGAAAAATGTAAACTGGCATTTTATTTTCATAGTTAAAGCAACAGTTTCTCATCTCATTTAATTGCTCTACCTCGTGTGTGGTTCTTGTTTTTATTGTTGTTATTTCTTTTAGTGATGCTGTTACCCTTTTTAAAAAGTTGTATACTGTCATGACATACTGAAGAAACCCTGGGGCTTTAACTCAAAAAGGAAAGAGTTTTTAGCCTGGTTGTGTAATAAACCCAGTGATTTCAGAGAAGTCATTTTAACTCTCTGAGCCTCGGTTTACTAACTGGAAAATGAGAATAATGATTCCTACTTCATAAGATTAGTAAAATTATTAAGTGAAGAAATGAATGTTAAGCATCTAGCAGGATCGTTGGAAAATGTGGGTTTTTTCCAATAAGTGTTAATTGCCTTTTATGTTTCATTCTTAAATGAAAACTGAATTGGAATAAATTATTATAGATTCAAGAATTATAAAACATTCCTTGAAGACTGAATTTGCTGCAGTGAATCCTTGAGTTAAGCAGGCCATTATACCCCTTAGGGTTATATAATATTTGCTGTATTATAATATTCGTAAGCTCTAGTTCACATACAGTGAATATATATGGGCCAAATATTAACTCCAAGGAAACTTCAAAATGTCTTTATTTTGTCCTGAAATTTTATTATTTGGAATTTTACTTAAAGTGGATAGCCCATTGGCTGGGACTTAGCAATATCCATACTAAGCAGAGACTTTTGCTTTGGGGGTATTTTTATTTATAGATGGTTGGAGCTCTCTTCTTAAAACATATCTATAGCTCGTTAGGAATAAGTTTGAATCCTACAGGATGTGAAGCAGTTAAGTTTCAGGTCATTCGGCTCATTTTGCTGTGCTCCTGGCCTGGCTGCTGGGGGCCCTTGATCTGTTATGGTGCTAGGCTGTCATTGGCCTAGAAAGCAGCTGTCCATGGTATTTAACTTCGTCTTAGACTTGGCACTGTAATCTGACAGCAAGTTGGCCTGGTTCTAATGAAGGGCACAATCTAAATAAAGATGCTTAAAGCTGGATAGTTGGAGGACCAGACTACTTAGTAATTTAGGTGCGCTTTGCTTTATTCAGTTTGTATGTTTCCGAAAAGCTGTTAACAGTTTTTGCAATTCACATTGTGATTAATGTTCTTTGGAAAATCAGGATTAAAACAAAATTATTATAAATATTCCTCATAAAGTGAAGTATTTCTTGTGACGTACTAAATCATAAATAATTGTACAAGTGTACATGTGTTGCCCCAACTTTGCTTAAGATGCAGAATTTATTAATTAGTAAAATTAATACATAAACTTCAAAGTAGATAAGATGGTCCTTATATTAAATAAAAAGATGTATTACTTGATAGATTTGGAAACTAATTCTCTGTTTTTCTTAAAAGAAAAAAATGTAGGCATTAAAATTTTTAACTGACTGTGAAAGTAGTGTGTTTATGTGTCTAGGGATACAGCATTGTGATATTTTTCTTGTAACGTTTCCTTCTACTTATCCTAAAAGTAAACCCATCAGTTACTGTTTGTGATTCAGAGAGTGAACAAGGCATTTTGAGAGACTCCAAAGGGCCCAGTGGGTTTTGATACACACAGTTCCAATTGCCCTTGGCCATTCCCATTCCTATTCAGGTTTCGCCTGGCAACAGATGACCTAAACTTTGTGAATCCTAGAGAACTGAAGTCACCGTATCTCTCCCTTCCACCTTCCCCCTCTTCGTCCATTCCTCTCTTTGTCCTTCTTTTCTTCTCCTCTTCCCTCCTTTTCTTTCGTACCCCCCTCCTCTTTTTTGGTAGAACCAGATAATTTGTATCTTAACTTTAGCAAAGAATGGGATTATTTGTTACTGGGGACACAAGTACATCCACAGTGTGGATTTGACAGGTTTAGTTTTTCCATTCTTTTATTTTCAAACTTCTTTTGTTTTAGATAAGTCTCTAGTAACCAGAATGTAGATAAACTTTATTTCATTTAGTTTAACAAGCATAATCTTGTAACTGGGAAGTTGAGTTTGTTTACATTGACTGTGATTACTATAATACTTGGATTCTTTTCCATCATGTTACTGTATACTTTCTATTTCTTCTGGTCTTTCTTTTCACAATTTTTTCTTGCCTTTTTTTGGATTTTTTTCTAAATCTGTTTTTCCCTTTAATAATTTGGAATGTATAAACTCTATTTGTATTATCTTGATGCTTTCCTTAGAAATTTTAACTTGTGTATTTACCTTAACATAGTATAAAATTAATGAAGATGTTTACACTTCAGCGAAAGTACTGAAGTACCTTAGAAAATTACTCAGTCACCTCTTCACCCATTGTATATAATTTAAAGTACAGAATTTAAGTTTTACCTCAGAGTTTTGTAACAGCTTTATTGAGGCATAACTTTCATTTTTTAAACCTCATAAATTAGACATTGTCATTTTACCATCAATGTTTTTAGATTTATCCACATATGTACTGGTTTTTCCCCTCCTCATTCCTTCTTGTATATCAAACCATTTATCTAGTTTTTTTCCCTCTACCCCTGATGTACGTTCATGATAAGTTTTTTAATCTGTTAATAGTAAATGCACCTGATTTTTATTTACTTAGAGATGTATTTCATTGTTGTTCTTGAAATATAGGACAAAAGTAGTGAGTAGAAAATTATTTCTTAATCCCACTTTGATAATAATATTCCAGTGTATTTCAATTCCATTTTTGCTGTTGCAAGACTACTATCCATGTAAACATTGCTCCTTTATAAGAAATTTATCTTTTTTGATTGACTACTTTTGAGGTTTTTGAGTATTTGGCATTTTTTTAAAGATAAGTCAGGTGTGATTTTTCATTCAAGTATCCCCTGTTTGTGACTCATTGGGCTTCTTGATTTTGAGGATTAGTGCCTTCCAACAGTTTTGCTTCTATCCCAGTCTTCCTATATCTGCCTTCTAGAATTCCAGTTAGACATATCTTGCATTATCTTATCTTCCATGTCTTTTAATTGTTCGTGTTTTTCTATCTGTGATCCTTATTCTTGTCATTGCTTTATATCTACTTTCTAGCTTCTCATTTTCTCTTTAATTTTGTCTAATCTCTGAAGCTCATCTGTTGAGTTTCTAATTTTAGTTGTATTATTCATTTCTACAAGTCTTACGTGGCTCTTTTTCAAAGCTGTTATGCTGCTTTTCATTGTTTATAATTTCATAATCATACTTTTAATGCCTTTTATTCCTCTAAACATGTTAAGTATATTTTATATTTCATCATTTATAATTTTTGTGGCAATATCCTTGTGAGTCTAGTTTTGTTATTTTATTGATTCTTAACCCTGAAGTTTTTTTTAAACTTTGAGCACATGTTTCTTGGAACTTTACCTGTGGGAACCCAGCGAGGCCTGGGTTTTAAGTGTATTCCTCTAGAGAGGATTGCTCTGCTGTCAAAGGTCTGAAATTACTACCAACTGGGACCATTCTAACCTACATGTTTGACTTTTTTACTACCCAGGTAGTGTGAATTTAGGCTGCAAATCCATGAGTGAGCCTGTGTTTAAAAATTCTTAAGGGGGACTAATCTTTCTTCCCCAACTTTCAGCAACACTAAAAACCAAGACTCAAATAGACACATCCTGCCATCTCCCTTTGCGAGGTAGATTTTTTTTTTTTTGTCTTGCTTGCTTACTCAAGTGTCAACCCTTCAGGATTCTCAGCTCACAGATAGAGAAGGTCTCTTAATTCCCTTCTCCCTATCAGGCCTCGTGTTTGTAGCTTCCAAAAACCTAGTCTTTAGGCCGCTAAGGAATGGCAAATACCTTGAAGGCAAAGCAGTACAGACTTTTCTGGATTTGTATTTAGTCAGTGTTCTGGGTTCTAAGAATCCCTCATTCCTCACCAAATAAAATATTTGGATATTTTAAAATATATTTAAAGTGTAATATTCTAGTATTTTAGGGAGTAATGTATTAAGAAGGGTTTATGTGAGTGCTTATTCTATTGCCAGAAATATATGCTTCAGACTATAGATTTGTCAAAAGATAATGCATATAACAAGTGATATTGTTATGGAATTTTAATGTCATACTCTCTAATATTTAATACAGCCTGATCATCGTTAAATTTTCTCATCAAATAAGAAATCCTAGAAACAACAAAAGTTTTAGTCATTCAAATCTGAGAAGCATTTCTAACATGAAGTTATATGAGGCCACTTTAAATCTTAGGTTTGTCTTTTAAATAATATATTTATCAGATACTTAAATAATGTATTCATTGTACAAGAGTATAAAAACACATCAAAATATAAAAAAAATTTTTAAACAGTTTATAATCTCTCCATTGCATCATCCATAGATGACTATGCACATTTTTGCATATAGCATTCTTCTGAACTTCTCATATACAGATACATATACACATGCATATGTACTTAGGCATATATATGTATATACCTATATATTTAAATAAATTGGAACATACAGGACATGCAAAATTTTAAATTTATAGTATTGAATATATACAATTTTAAGATTTTTTTTTTAATTTGGCCTATTATGAGCCTTTTCTCCTGTCATTAAATGTTTTTCTAAAATACTATTTACTGTTTAGTATTATAATATAGAAAGCCATTTTCCTGTTGTATTTTTACTGTAATATTTCACTACTATAAAAAACACTACAATAAACAGCTTTACATATGAATTTCTGATTTCGTAGAAGTGGAATTTCTGGATCAAGGCTTATTAGTTTTTTTAAGTTTCTGCCACATTGCCACATACTTGGTAGTGTTGAATATTATAATTTTTAATGTTTTCCAATTTCATAGATGAAATACGGCATTTTAATTAATTTTTTAAAATTTGCATTGCTTTATTTGGGAAGCTGAGTTTTGAAACATGTTTATGAAGAATGACATTTTTCGTTTATAGATTGCCAGTTTCCTGTGTCCTTTGTGTCAGTTTTAAAGCTGGCTGTGATGACTCACACAAAGATCTCTTACAAATGTATGCTGAGAATCACTAACTTTAGCTCTCTCTCCCCATTTCCACACCTAAATAAAGCCAGGAAGCTTTTGCAGGTTTTGTTTTCATTTTTGTTTTAATGGGAGAATTATTCTGAAGAGGAGGTCTCATGACCAAGGAGTTGGGAAATGACGTTTTCAGGGACTGAGATGGGCTCCTTGGCCATTTAACATTGGGGGATTCTGTACCTCCAAGGAACCCTATGGCCACATCTGGAATATGGGAGATTCAAACTCAATGACCTAACAGATTTTTAGCTGGTCATTTCTATCCTCAGGAGCTCTAATATTTACAATGTGGAATATTCTAACCAGGCCAAAGCAGCAATCTAATACATTCACACTAAACAAGACCAGAGTCTAACCATGCCCATATCACCCAATTCTTTTTCTTGACTGATTTGCATATAGTAGTTTCTCTCAAATGATTTAATTGACTTGACCAAGCAACAATTTTAGCTTAAGCATGCTGTGGGAGGTAGCTCTTCCAGACAGATGGGAGAACAACGTGCATGAGAGAAAGTCATTTAAAGTTTACTGTAGGACGCTAGACTGCCTCAACATTTGTGGCTTCTGGCAAGGAAAACTATCCTTGGCAGCTGCATGTGTGTCCCTGGACTGCTGGTCTCTGTAGGTAGTCGAGAGAAGAGAGGGATTTGAAAACTAGGCAGTGCCTAATACCAGGTACTTACTACATCAACACTCTAAAATAAATATTATCACCTCCATCTGCAGAACAGGAGTCTGAGGATTGGGAAACATAAATGATTGCCTAAGGTCCAAATTTAGTGATATTTAAACTGCATTTGAACTTCAGTCTGTCTGATTTCAAAGTGCAAGCTGGTTCTCTTGTACCGTACTGCTTCTTACTGGGCAATTAAGAATAGAGATAAAGCAAGCCTCTAAATTAGATTCACTTTTCGCATTGGGAGCTGTCAAATCAGTGATTTTCAAATGTTTCTGACCATGACCCATGTAAATATATTTTGCCTCTCAACCCAATATGTGTGTGCATGTGCATGCCCATAATCATATATGCATATTTACATATCCATATAAAATCTAAGGTAAGGTACTTTTATATTACATTTTTCATTCGATTAAAAATACTAGTTTCAGCTTTCTGAAAAACTTCTTAACATAACTTAGGCCACCAAAGGGCTGTGGCCTAAGTTATGTTAAGTTTTTTTCTCCTTCTTTCTTTCAGCAGGGCTGCCCTGCAAGGCTGTGCTGGCTGTATACTGGCACAAGGGCATCTTTTTGATCAAGGTGAAAATAGGAGCAGGAAGCCAGATGTCACTCCACTGGATGAGCAGAGTGCACTGATGTGGGACTTTGGTTGACTAGACGAAGGGGTGCCTTTTCTTAATTCCATGAAGGTGTCTTTTGGGCTGGTGGTGGCCTTGCTTCTTACCCTCAACTTTTCCTTTTAATAATTTATTCAGCATTTCAGAGCCAGGATCTAAAAGGACCATTAAATCCATGTAAATCCATGCTAATCTTCATGGTTGGGACCCTTTCAGTCATTTAGACCTAGATCCACACATCATCATTGCTTCCTTCCCAAGCACACACACCATCTGTGTCCATTTGTCTAACTCTGACCATTGCAGATTTCTGCAGATTCCTGAGGCCAACACCCACCACACCATGTATTGCTCTCTGGCGCTGACATAAACCAATTGCAGCGTAAGGAAGGTGTAGATCACAGTATAATGTGATCTTGCCGAACCTCCAGTCATTCTTGGATCCCAGTGAGCTTCTTATCAAGTGGAAAAGAAAGGTGGGCAAAGCAGAGAGGTTATGAAATCAGAGAAAAGCAGAACCTAGACATGAAGCTACATTTCAATTTGTTGGGTTTCCTTTTTATGAAACGTTGGATTTGTAAACCAAATGACACAGACATGGCTCTTGTACGAGTGAAAACTGGTGGTTTTGGAAAGGATCTGACACCAGGCCATATTTAATGTCGTGTTCACAGTTTTAAAGGGTGAAGTTCACAATTTTGCATCAGCCAGACTAAGCCTGGAAAGAAGTCCCTTTCATCCCAGACACTGGCTGCGTATCCCTGGGCCAGGCTCTTTGCCCCAAGCATCTTCTCTTCGAAAATGAAAGGGCTAGTTTATCTCCAAGATCCTGCCAGCTCTGATAACTCTGTGCTTCTTTGTTAATGGGAAAGAAACAAGTACACTTGTTTGTAATTATGGGTTGGCCAATAGAAGAGATAGTCAGGTCATGAATCGCTGAACTTACTTCCTTCAGAGTGCTTTTCCAGTTAAGAAACCCAATGAAAGAGGATTGCTTCCTTTGGAGGAGTAATGAGAGCTTCTTTACCCATCTACAGGACCTTCTTAGAAAGGGCCGGATGAGTTTCTGGTTCTCTGTAAGTAGCTTTCTCTTTTACTGCTTGATGGATATTGAGTGAGACAAGCAGGGTGCAGGTAGAAACATAGGTTTCACCTTCAACTGAAACCTGGAGCCCCGTTTTTCCCACTTAGCCTGTCATCTGTTGTTCTAACAACTTACATAGGCTGAGTTGATTTTCTTTTTCCCTACCACCTGATAGCAATCAAGTATATATTGAACCACTTATTTTAGGCCTGTATAGGCATTGAATATTGGTGTATTCCACGAACCTGTTAGTTTTCCGAGATGTGGGATGATGGTTAAAGGCTAACACAAGAAATTATTTATTATTTAGGCCTAGGACAGAGATGATTTTGGATAGACCTTCCTAGCTGTGTGATCTTGGATACATTACTTAACCTCTCTGGGCTTATGTTTACTTAGCCATAAATTTTTAAAGTAATAGGATTTCCCTCATAGGGAGGCTGTGAATTTTTGACAAGATTAAACAGGAAGAGTGTTTAGCTGAGTCCAATTTCTGCACCCCTCCTCCTCAACCCATCAAAGTTAGTCTACTCCTAGTCTCTTTTGCTCAGAGTCCCTTCTCTGTGCTACAAGCCGCCTCTTCTTCAGTCCTGTCTCTCCCTGCAGTTTTCCTCCTGCCATTTCAGGACCTTCCCTACTTCCTAGACTTCATTTCCTAGACCTCCCTCTTGATGTCTCCCTTGCAGCCATATGAATCTGCCGTTCCCCAACTAATCCCTAACTAATAGTCAAATCCTCAGTGTTTGGACTTGACCCTGCTTTCCTCTTATTCCTGCAGAGGATTAAGAGAGAAATAGTTTCCTATCTCTGAAACTAAACCTTGCTCAACCATGAATTTCTCTTGAGTCCTCCTCTTGCCACCCTATAAATATGTTCGCTCTTTTCTTGTGTGCATCATCAGTATTTAATACTAGCTATTCATGCATCCATCGAGTCATAGCTGTGCCTGATGTAGGTTTGCCAGCATCTGTGTTTTCTGTCTTGGATTGAATCACTCCCCTTGACTCAGTAACTAACCAGTCCCATTTGCATTATTTGGTGCCTAGCTTGGTGTCATAGGTGGAAGGGCAAAGGGCACTTAATGCTTCAAAAAGTTGATAATGGTGATGATGCGTGTTCATGATAAAAAGTCTGGGCCTGAATCCATCATAAAATGTAGTGACTTATGTATTAAACTCAAGCAGCAAATGACCATTTCCTACTTAAGAAACAGGAATTCATTAGAAATTCTCCCATCCCCTCAGGTTGCAAGTGTGGGCGTCAGGGTAGGTAAGGAATCTCAATTCTAAAAGCCAGTTTATTCCAGCTGTGACCCAAAATAGTTCTCCTTGCCTTCTAGCATTGTATAATGTTTCTCTATTGACTTTTTAATGACAGCTTTTCTGAGATGTAATTCATTTACCATAGAATTCACCCTAAGTGTATAATTCAGTGTTTTTTAGCATATACATTCAAAGTCACACAACCATCAGCACTACTAATTTTAGAACATTTTAATCACCAAAAAGAAACCCTGTACCCACTGATAGTTTCTCCTGATTCCTCCCTCTGCCCAGCCCGCCATAGCCACTAATCTACGTTGTCAGTATAGATTTGCCTATTCTGGATATTTCACATAAATGAAGTCATATAACATGTGACTTTCTGTGCTGGCTGCTTTCATTTGGCATAATGTTTTTAAGGTTTGTCCATGTTGTAGCCTTTTTATGGCCAAATAGTATTGCACTATGTAGGTATACCACATTTTATTTATTCATTCATCAGTTGGTGAATGCATTTGGATGGTTTTCACATTTTGAGCATTATGGATAATGCTGAAATGAACATTTACTCACAAATGTTCAAGTGAATCTATTGTTTTCAGTTCTCTTTGGCATATACTTATGAGTAGAATTGCTGGGTCATGTTTCTATCTCTGTGTTTAATATTTTGAGGAACTGCCAACTGTTTTCCAAAGATATAGAGCAATCGGAACTCTCATACACATAGAATACACAAAATCATTTTGCATTCCTGTGTGTATGAGCGTTCCGATTTCTCCACATCTTTGCCAACATTTGTGATTATCTGTCTCTTTTTATTATACCCATCTTTGTGATTCCAAAGTGGTATCTCGTGATTTTGTTTTGCATTTCCCTGATAAATGATGATGTTGCACTTACTGGCCATTTGTATAACTACTTTGGAGAAGCATCTACTCAAGTCCTTTGCCCATTTTTGAATTGGGCTATTTGCCTTATTATTGAGTTTCAGAGTTCTTTATATATTCTGGTTACAAACCCCTTACCAGATATAGGATTTGCAAATATTTTCCACCATTCTGTGAGCTTTTAAGAAATGTGCTCCATAGATAAGGTAGCTCCTAGCCTGGGAACCCCTACAAAGCTGTTATATATATTTTTTCTAAGCACACTTTTAACAAGAGTGATTTGAGGCCCTTGGATCAACCCTAAAACTGCTTCTTCCTTTTGAGATGGTCCTCGGAAAAGATTGTTCCCCTGAAGCTAAGGACTGGAGGAGCATTCAGTGGTTGTTTGGGACCCAGGACTTCCTGATTATAGAGAACCTGGGAATGCAAAGCTGTTTGAACTTCGGACCCAGGATGCCTGTCATCTGATTGCTGCATCATCCTTCTTTGCCTACTCCTGATTCTTCTCTGCCTTATCTGAAAGACTTTCTTGTCATAAAAATCTTCCCCACTTCTTGCCCAGAAGCCCTACCAGCAAAGCAGTTAGGCCACAGGCCTTTGCTCCCAATGTGAACTTTGCCTGTTTTGCTGTCTGTACCTGGGCCCTTAGCTTTATACATCTTGGTTATGGACCAAACCTGCCCATCCACTTTTCATCGCCCAATATACATAACTCCTCCCATTCCATCCCCTAGGAACATTTGCATCCATCTTGAATACCACTTTGTAATTGTATGAAGCCCTGTATAGCACAAATAACAATAGCAGTAATGATCTACTCTGTCCTTGTCTAGCATGGACAGTAATTGCACAAACCTGATTAATGTGCACATTCCGAGGGCAAAGAGAACTTAACCACATGATTGTGCTTTATACAAAAATGCACAATTGGTTCAAAGCTCCAGTGGTTTCCTAGGGGCCCAGGAAAAATCCTCGCTCTTGCTTCTAGCTTGTGTCAGCTACATAGTAACTGGTGGCATGGTAGATAGAGTTTTGTGGCCCTGATGTATAAAAAGAGGATGATTTATTTAAATAGCATTCAGATGAGCAGCCAGGCTGCTCTTTTGATGCTTACTATGAAGGGCCATTACAAATCTACTATTTTCTGCTGCCTTTTATTTTAAGTCCAATTAAGTAGATAGCCACAAATAGCTCTGACCTTGAAAGTCTAAGTGAAGGTGAGATGGGAGAACAGGCTTAGGAAACATATGTTTTGGCGTGTTAATGCTCTGCAAGTTGCACACACTTAAGGAAAATAAATAGAACAGGACAAGATAGTGTTGTGGTTTAGGAGGAAGAACTATACACCCTGGGAAATAACACCACATGCTTCACTGGTGCAGAATCATAAACTGGGCTAAAAATTAATCCAACTCTATCTCCACGTCACTGGGAGAAAAGCCCCAAGCAAGTGGTATTGCCAGTTATGCTCAATGCATGATCACCTTGGGTTGGCATCTCTGCCACATGCCACCACTGAGTGATGCGTCCTTCCTCTCAGCAACCCAAATACGTGCTTTTGGTTATTTATTTTTAGTAAAACAGTGCTTAGAATACCGTACCACCATCTCAGTCCAGTTTCTTGCAAATGTGGATCACAGGATGAATATTCTGGAGTTGAATACCTTGTTTAAAAAATATCATCAGCAAGAGGCCTCTTAATGAAATTATTGAAGTCTTAGAGTTGGGTTACGAAAATTTAAAGAGCTGTGTTTTTACCGTCTTAAAAAATATTGCTAAGTACTTGTAACGTGCTAAGAGTTGCTCTTCTCTATCTTTAACCTTGTCAGTCCTGGGAAATAAATACCTTTCTGAGGATCTTACTGACTCACTGAATGATCAGTGTTAAGTTTTAGTTTCTGTAAACCTATCTCAAAATAGGTTTATGTTGCTGCTATCTCACTACATGCTCCAGCATTTTATAAGTTACCTATGTATTTATCTGTTCCCAATTTTCTCCATCAAGAAGTGGGAGCAGATGGCCTTTCTCTTGCCTCGTGGAATAGTATAATAATTAATAAGGTAATAGGAATGGCCCACTATCTGAGCCCGCGCTAAAACAAAACTGCAGACATGAAGAGACAGTGACAAGTAGATTAAAGATTTCAAGCACACTTTTAGTGTAAGTTCAAATCGTCTTTATAGGAAGGATTATTCTCATGCATATCCTGAAAAAAAATGCTTATGTAGTAATCTTGAGAGATTAATAAAGCACTCTCTGGCAAACTATATTTGGGTATGATTTTAATCTCATAAACTTCTGCTAATCCAGAAGTCTCTTACCTAGATGTCCAGAACAGAACCAAGATCCAAAACTGAGAGAACTTTTGAACAGCCAAATAGATGCCAGAAGATCAATGCTCTAAATTCTAGGCACTTAGTCACATAGCAACTTCTTGAGACTCTACATTAAAGTCTGCTTCCTTTGGACATATACAGAAATCAGGTAAGTTAGGTTTCCTGGCTCATAAAAAATTAGAAGCAGCAAATGCAGTCTACATGGAACGATATAGACTCCATTTGCTGCTTCTAATTTCTTTATGAGCCAGGAAACTTGACTTACTTGATTTAGATACGTTACCTAAAGTAACTAAAGTAAGTACACAGTGTGCATAATGCCTGCTACTGACCTATTTAGTGTCTTTAAACAGATTTTAAAAGGCTCCCTGTGCTACACAGACCAAATAGAACAGGCAACCCCCACAGATACAATTGTAGACAGACCTGTAGGTGTGGAACGTGTTGAGCAAAAGGCATTTTGTGCAAAAAGAAAGGTGCCAGTTTTTCTGGGTGGGCAGATGCAGTGGCCACCATTACGCATGGCTTGGAGTGTGGAACCTGGGCTCTGATCCCCACTCAGCCATGCATCCCTGGGCAGTGCACAAGTGCACAGTGTAGGCTGCAGCTCTGCTGATTACATTGGTAACACAGTCAGTTGCAGTAAGCATCAGAAGAACTATAAGAACGTAGAAAAATACATTTGTCTGGGGTCAGTAAGTGTAGAGTCAAAACATAGCACTTTACCCCATGGCATCTGTGGGCATGAGAGTGATACAGTAATTAATGTTGATAATACTGACACTGACAAAAATCTGACTCGTGTTCATTGTGAGTCATATGAGAGGCAGTGGAACTATTGACACAGGCTGTAGGGTCAAGTGTGTGAGCAGAGTGACCCACATGTTCAGGCACTGGTGCCATGAATCAGGTGGGTGACGGTGGTGGCCTGGTCCAGGTGGCGGCAGCAGAGGCAGTAAGAAGTGATCAAGTGCCAGATGTATCTTGAAGGTAGAGCTAACGACATTTGCTGATGGCTTTGATGCAGGTATGATAAAAAGAGAGAAATCAGGGTGACACTGAGACTTTTTGGCCTGTGTAACTGGAAGAATGGAATTGCCCTTAATGGAAAAGGGGAAGACTTCAGGAGGAGTGGGTTTCAAGTGGAAGAGAGAAGTTCAGTTTTGATTAACTTGAACACTGAAATGGGGGTGCTGAGTAGGCAGCTGGGTGGGTATGAGTCTGGAATTCAGACTAGAAATACAAGTTCAGGCATCATGAGAATATAGGCAACATGTAAAGCCATGGATGGAATAAAATCATCCAGAAATGAGTATAGCAGGAAAGCACTCAAAGGCCTAAGTCCTGGGATTCATAGTATTGAAACATGAAGAAAACAGAAAGAAACCAGCAAGGGTGCCCAGGAGGTGGCAGCTACTAAAGGAGGAAGAAGCTTGGACAATGAGGAAGCCAGATGAAGAAAGCACAGTAGTCCCTCCTTATCCACAGTTTCGGCTACCCACAGACAACCACAGTCTGAAAGTGTTAAATGGAAAATTCCTGAAATAAACAATTCATTAGTTTGAGTGCTGCTATTCCATGTGGCATGATGAAATTTTGTGCTGTCCCTCTCTGTCCCACCCAGAACATGAATTGTCCCTTTGTCTCTGTCCCACGCAGAACATGAATCATCCCTTTGTTTAGGGTATCCATGCTATAGATGCTACCCACCCATTGTCACTTAGTAGCCATCAGAGCAGTCTGAAGTCAACCTGGGAGCTCGAGCTTGTTGCGGGGAGAAGTGTCCACCATGAGTGAGGCTTGAGTAGGCTGTTTTTCCCTCACAGTGTAAACAAAGTCTAGGAAGTTCAGACTGTAGCCACTGTAGCCAGACTGCCTCTCTAGATTCCTCATTTCTAGGCAGGGCATTTCTGAAAGAAAGGCAGCAGCCCCATTCAGAAGCTATAGATAAAACTCCCATCTCCCTGAGGCAGAGCACTTGGGGAAAGGGGCAGCTGTGGGCATAAGTTTAGCACACTTAAATGTTCCTGCCTGCCAGCTCTGAAGAGAGCACAGTGATCTCCCAGAGATCACTAGATCTCCCAGCACAGTGCTCAAGTTCTGCTAAGGGACCCACCTAAAGTGGGTCCCTGAACCCCATGCCTCCTGACAGGGAGACACCACCCATCAAGAGTTGGCAGACAACTCACACAGGAGAGCTCTGGCTGGCATCTGACAGGTGCCTCTCTGGGATGAAGCTTCCAGAGGAAGGAGCAGGCAGCAATCTTTGCTGTTCTGCAGGCTCCACTGGTTATATCTAGGCAAACAGGGTCTGGAGTGGACCCCTAGAAAACTCTAGCAGACCTGCAGAACGGACACCTGTTTGAAGGAAAACTAACAAACAGAAAGTAACAGCATCAATATCAATAAAAAAGAACATGCAAAAACTCCATCTGAAGGTCACCAACAGCAAATACCAAAGGTAGATAAATCCACGAAGATGAGAAAAAACCAGAGCTAATAGGCTGAAAATTCCAGAAACCAGAATGCCTCTTCTCCTCCAAAGGATCACAACTCCTTGCCAGCAAGGGTTCAAAACTGGGCAGAGAATCGACAGAAGTAAGCTTCAGAAGGTGGGTAATAATTCCTCTGAGCTAAAAGAGCATGTTCTAACCCAATACCAGGAAACTAAGAATCTTGAAAAAAGGTTAGAGGAATTGCTAACTAGAATAATCAGTTTAAAGAAGAACATAAATGACCTGATGGATATGAAAAACATGGCACGAGAACTTTGTGAAGCATACACAAGTATCAATAGCTGAATCAATCAAGTGAAAGAAAGGATATCAAAGATTGAAGATCAACTTAATGAAATAAAGCATGAAGGCAAGATTAGAGAAAAAAGAATGAAAAGAAACGAACAAAGCCTCCAAGAAATATGGGACTATGTGAAAAGACCAAACCTACGTTTGATTCATGTACCTGAAAGTGACAAGGAGAGTGAAACCAAGTTGGAAAACAAAGGATATTATCCAGGAGAACTTCCCTAACCTAGCAGGACAGGCCAACATTCAAATTCAGAAAATACAGAGAACACCACAAAGATACTCCTCAAGAAGAGCAACCGCAAGACATATAATTGTCAGATTCACCAAAATTGCAATGAAGGAAAAAATATTAAGGGCAGCCAGAGAGAAAGGTCAAGTTACCCACAAAAGGAAGCCCATCAGACTCACATCAAATCTCTTGGCAGAAACCTTACAAGCCAGAAGAGAGTAGGGGCCAGTATTCAACATTCTTAAAGAAAAGAATTTCAACCTAGAATTTAATATCCAGCCAAACTAAGCTTCATAAATGAAGGAGAAATAAAAACCTTTACAGACAAGCAAATGCTGAGGGATTTTGTCACCACCAGGCCTGCCTTACAAAAGTTCCTGAAGGAAGCACTAAATATGGAAAGGAAAAACCAGCACCAGCCACTGCAGAAACAAACCAAAATGTAAAGACCATCAACACTATAAAGAAACTGCGTCAACTAATGGGCAAAATAACCAGCTAGCCTCATAATGACAGGATCAAAATCACACATAATAATATTAACCTTAAATGTAAACAGGCTAAATGGCCCCAATTAAAAGGCACAGACTGGCAAATTGGATAGAGTCAAGACCCATCAGTGTGCTATATTCAGGAGACCCATCTCATGTGCAAAGACACAAATAGACTCAAAATAAAGGGATGGAGGAAGATTTACCAAGCAAATGGAAAGAAAAAAAAAGCAGGGGTTGTAATCCTAATCTCTGACAAAACAGACTTTAAACCAATAAAGATCAGAAAAAGATAAAGAAGGGCATTACATAGTGGTAAAGGGATCAATGCAACAAGAAGAGCTAACTACCCTAAATATATATGTAACCACCACAGAAGCACCCAGATTCATAAAACAAGTTCTTAGAGACCTACAAAGACACTAAGACTCCGACACAATAATAGTGAGAAACTTTAACACCCACTGTCAATATTAGACAGATAAATGAGACAGAAAATTAATAAGGATATCCAGGACTTGAACTCAGCTCTGGACCAAGTAGACCTATAAACATCTACAGAACTCTCCACCCCAAATCAACATAATATACATTCTTCTCAATACCACATAGCATTTATTCTAAAACCAACCACATAATTGGAAGTAAAACACTCCTCAGCAAATGCAAAATAATGGAAATCATAACAAACAGTATTTCAGACCACAGTGCAATCAAACTAGAACTCAGGATTAAGAAACTCACTCAAAACCACAAATTACATGGAAAATGAACAACCTGTGCCTAAATGACTACTGACTAAAAAGCAGGAATGATTCAAAATCGACACCCTTACATCACAATTAAAGAACTAGAGAAGCAAGAGCAAACAAATTTGATAGCAGAAGACAAGAAATAACTAAGATCAGAGCAGAATTACAGGAGATAGACACACACAAAAAAACCCTTCAAAAAAATAAATGAATCCAGGAGCTTGTTTTTTGAAAAGATTAGCAAAATAGATAGACCGCCTGCTACTAGTAAAGAAGAAAAGTGAGAAGAATCAAATAGACACAATAAAAAATGATAAAGGGGAGATCACCACTGATCCCACAGAAATATAAACTACCATCAGAAAATACTGTAAATACCTCTCTGTAAGTAAGCTAGAAAATCTAGAAGACATGGATAAATTCCTGGACACATACACCCTCTCAACACAAAACCAGGAAGAGGTCGAATGTTTGAATAGACCAATAACAGGTTCTGAAATTGAGGCAGTAATTAATAGCCTACCAACCACAAAAAGCTCAAGACCAGATGGTTTCACAGCCGAATTCTACCAGAGATACAAAGAGGAACTGGTATGATTTCTTCTGAAACTATTCCAAACAATAGAAAAAGAGGAGCTCCTCCCTAGCTTATTTTATGAGGCCAGCATCATCCTAATACCAAAACCTGACAGAGACACAACAACAACAAAAATATTTCAGGCCAATATCCCTGATTAACATTGATGTGAAAATCCTCAGTAAAATACTAGCAAACCAAATTCAGCAGCACATTAAAAACCTTATCCACCATGACCAAGTGGGCTTCATCCCTGGGATGCATGGCTGGTTCAACATATGCAAATCAATAACCATAATCCATCACATAAACAGAGCCAATGACAAAAACCACATGATTATCTCAATAGATGAAGAAAAGGCCTTCAATAAAATTCAACACCTCTTCATGCTAAAAACACTCAATTAACTTGCTATTGATGGAACATATCTCAAAATAATAGCTATTTATGACAAACCGGCAGCCAATATACTGAGTGGGCAAAAGCTGGAAGCATTCCTTTGAAAACTGGCACAAGGAAAAGATTACCTCGCTCACCACTCCTATTCAACATAGTATTGGAAGTTCTGGCCAGGGCAATCAGGCATAAGAAAGAAATAAGGGGTATTCACATAGGAAGATAATAAGTCAAATTATCTCTCTTTGCAGATGACATGATAGTATATTTAGAAAATCCCATCATCTTAGCTCAAAATCTTCTGAAGCTGATAAGTGACTTCAGCGATGTCTCAAAATCAATGTGCAAAAACTGCAAGCATTCCTATACGCCAATAATAGACAGAGAGCCAAATCCTGAGCAAACTCCCATTCACAATTGCTACAAAGGGAATTAAATACCTAGGAATACAACTTACAAGGGATATGAAGGACTTCTTCAAAGAGAACTACACTATTGGTGGGAGTGTAAATTAATTCAACCATTGTGGAAACAGTGTTGCAATTAATTAAGGATCTAGAACCAGAAAAACCATTTGACCCAGCAATCCCATTACTGGGTATATACCTACCCAAAGGATTATAAATCATTCTACTACAAAGACACATGTACACATATGTTTACTGCAGCACTGTTTACAATAGCAAAGACTTGGAACCAACCCAAATGCCCATCATTGATAGACTGGATAAAGAAAACGTGGCACATATACACCATGGAATACTATGCAGCCATAAAAAAGGATGAGTTCATGTCCTTTGCCGGGACATGGATGAAGCTGGAAACCATCATTCTCAGCAAACACAGGAACAGAAAACCAAACACCACATGCTCTCATAAGTGGGAGTTGAACAATGAGAACATATGGGTACAGAGAGGGAAAAATCACACACCATGGCCTGTCTCAGGATGGGGGACAAGGGGAGGGAGAATATTAGGAGAAATGCCTAATGTAGATGACAGGTTGATGAGTGCAGCAAACTACCATGGCACATGTATACCTACATAACAAACCTGCACGTTCTGCACCTGTATCCCCGAACTTAAAGTATAATAAAAAAAAATAATAAAAATAAGCAAAAAATAGTGCATCTGTTTGGTAATGGGAATTACCAGCAGAGGAAATATTTGATAATTCAAGAGAGTGGGAATGACTGGTGCAATGCCCTTGAATGGGTGGGGAAAGGATAGGGGATCCTGCACACAAGTGGAAAGGTTGGGCCTGAGAAGGGCCCACATATTAATCGTAAGGAGGAAGCCAGGTGATTGCATAGCAACAGGTAATGGATGAATATCTTAGTGGAACTTGAAGAATCCATCTTTTTTATAATCCTATTTTCCCAATATAATAGGAGGCAACAGATTTTCAAAATTTGATTGAAAAATGCCTTGGTGAATATTGAAAATCATCTGTGGATCACACCAACATTCAACACAATAAAGTTATGTGGCTCAGATTGAATTACTAATATCTGTACTGCTTGAGAAGCCAAGAAGCAGGGTATAAACATTAATCTATCTTATTTTAAAAGTCCACATTATTTTTTAACAAAAGGATATAGCAGAGTGTTTATATGGATTTTGAAGGGCCGAAAGGATGGTTCTCTCACTTTCTCAGGATCCCTAGTTATGCTAGTACATGGTTTATGGTAGAAACAGAAAGAATTCAGTGAACTGTAAGTTTCATTCAGGCAGAAATCTATTTTATTCACACATGAATCCCTAATGTCTAAAAGAGTGCCTGGCAAATAATAGAATCTCAGTAAATAATTATTGAACAAATGACATGTCAAAACCAAGGTCAACTAGAGTATTCTTTACTTAAAAAGATGCGGTAATTAAGTAATCTGTTTTTACATTGTCAGTTTTTATCATTCAAGTGCAAGAGTCCATATGGCTGCAATGCTGCCATTTTCCTCCAAACACTGTTTTGTGAACTGACTAAAGAATATCGTTCCGCTTTTATGGGATAATTTCAGAGGATTCAATCCATAAATTCACTTCATAGTTGAAAAGCTGGCAGAATCTGTGCAGACTATAAGTCTGTTCCATGATCTTATCTGGTCCAATCTCATTATTAAATGGTTATGGAGATCATAGTGTTTAATGGGTAAAATGCAGGGCACCATCTGTTGATAAGCTGGACACCAATACTGAGAATCCCAGATATGGTTATGGAAATTCAAAACAAGATTCTCTGGTATTTAGGTTATGCCAACTTGCTACCATATGGCAGACATGGTAAGAATCAGGAAGTAAATAGAAATATTGTGCTTTGTATTCCAGATCTAGGTGGCAATTTGTAGGTGTCTTTTGTTTGATCTTCTTTGTAAATGGCAGGATCACAAAGTAAGCTAATTGTACTTTATTTCTCTTTGCTTGGCAAGATGGGTATCTTCACCTAAATCAATAGGCTGCATACTGATTGCTGTGCAATCTTGACACCGAAGAGTTAGGCAAGCACTTTTTGCAATCTATCACAGAAACAGAAGGAAGGTGTATTGCAGTATGGGGTAAGCTATTGAATCAAGGAGAACAGATGACTTTACCTTAGTAGAATAATAGACTGTGTTTTAGCTCCAACTTTCTGATTAGCAGAAATTACTGACACCAATGATAAGCAGGAAGTGAAATGATTCTTGATTTCCTTCTTACTGAATATAGTATTAGTTAAAAGGAATTACTTTATTGAAAACAAACCAAACTTAGTAAGTTTCTTTTTCTTCTCGACCCTCACACTTGCAAAAGCCAACCCAATTGAACAACCTTTCAAATGTACACTACTTCTTTGGTTCTTTCTGGTTCCATGGGCCAAAAAGGGAAAGCATGATCTCTTGTTCCTATTTAGCAAGGAGAGTTTTCCAAATAATGTTATATTCTAATTCTTTGATTGATTTGTTTTTAACTGAAGACCTACTGAAAATAAATAAGGAAAGTTTAGAATTCCATGTAGAATAGTCCTAATTAGAAAACTTTCTGACCCCACAAACAGGTTATTTATGGTTTTTCCTCCTTCCCTATTCCAAAGAAGGGCTGAGGTTCTATTCACATGGACAAACAGAGTGATGGGTTGGGAAACTGGGGTTGATGGATACTCCCCGTGTCTGTGTTCGTCACCAACTTAGTTCTGGCAAAAGCTGGACTCCATGCCTATTGGTAGGTCACAGGTTATTTTCTTTCATGTCCTGTAAGCCAGTTTTTCCTGTTTTGTATCAAAATTATTCTAGCATAGACTCGGTGATCAAATCTCTTCAGTTTCTCTGTTGGTATGTATCTTAGTCCATTTTGTGTTGCTATAACATAATACCTGAGACTAGATAATTTATAAAGAAAAGAGGTTTATTTAGCTCTTGGTTCTGCAGGCTGGGAAGTTCAAGGGCATGGCCCTGGCTTCTAGGGACGGCTTTCATACTGCATCCTAACATGAAAGAGAAGGTCAAAGTGGAAGTAGACATGTGCAGAGAGAAACCCAAAGAGCATTCTGGCTTTATAACAACCCACTCTAGAGGGAGCTAATCTATTCCCAAGAATAATAATACCATCTTGCCAGAGGGGAGAACTCACTACCAAGAGTATAGCACTAAGCCATTAATAAGGGATCCATCCCTCATGACCCAAACATGTCCCACTAGACCCCAACTCCCAACCTCCCACCACACACTGAAGATCAAATTTCAACATGAATTTTGGTGAAGCCAAATAAATGACAGTAGTATGTCTATATCTTTTTCAAGGTCTTCACTGGGTTTTATGGGATTTTAAAAGACTGGGAAATTTCACTGGCTTATTGGAGTATTTTGGATTTTCTTTAGTTCAATTCTGGGCCTGGATCTTACCTCAAGCTAATTTTTAATTATCAGTGGGCTATTTCTGCTTTGCATCTATTTACTAACAAAGAAAAAATAGCCTTCTAGAATTTTAGGTGAACATTATTTAAAGCAAGAAAAAGGAGGAGGTGGAGGAGAAAGAAAAAAGGAAACAAAAGAAACTGCTTTACAATTTTTTTCTTCTTTGCAACTAAACTTACGAATCAGTGAAATTTTAAATTATGACAAGTGTTTTTACACAGCCATGTGTTTTGCTGCCATGTTTAATTCATCCAAAGATCTCAAATTTATCAAACATACAGTGTGCTAAATACACAACAATCTCCATGCTCAGCTCTTGGGGTACAGAGACAAATGAAACACAGCCTTGCCTTCAAGGAATTTACAACTTGTTATCATCTGGTTAGTCAGTTGTTTCAATTGTGAGTTGGCAAATTAGATGAATGGACTCCAGAATTTTGAGGTGGACATTTCTGTTTTTAAAAAGTTTCTGGCCGGGCACAGTGTCTCACACCTGTAACCCTAATGCTTTTGGAGGCTAAGTCAAGAGAATTTCCTGAGCCCAAGAATTTGAGGCTACAGTGAGTAATGGTGGTGCCACTTGACTCCAGCCTGGGCAACAGAGTAAGACCCTGTCTCTTAAAACCTTCAGTAGAAGAAATATGAACACAAAGCTCTAGCTTTATGCATTTCTGGTGTCACTTTTCTCTCCCTAAAGTACTTCCCTACACTTGAGCATTTGCTACAGAAAGATACAGGAACATCATCTTTTTCCAATCGAAGTCAACAGACATAAGTCAGGGCTTCTTTCAAAGGGCCAGGACTGAAATGGAGCCAGAGAAACTCTGGTTTTTAGCTCCAGAATAATCTGGAACTTTAGGATAACCCATAATGTTTCTCAAAGGTGAATTAGCTGTCACATTATAACATGATTGCCCAAGCAGAGAACCCAGCTGGGTCATGGTGGGCCTGGACTTCTGACAACAGAAACTGTGGGATAATACATAAATATTGTTATGAGCCTCAAATTTTGTGGTAATGTGTTAGAACAGCAATAGAAAACTAATACACTCATGATAACAGCATTATATAAAAAGCTGTCCAAAAATGTTAGAATAGCAATAGCTAGGCTTTTAGTATTTGCAAAGAATCACCAGAAAATATTTAAGCCTGTGATTCTCTTCTTCTCAGAGTCCCTTTGGATTTATTTTCTTTCTTGCCATTTCTATAGCTTTTTTAAAACTCCTCTGCAGAAGGGCACATCCATTTGTTTATGGATTCATTCATCAAATATTTATTATATATCAACTACGTATGTGCTTAGCTGGGCATTTGGAGGTAAAATCCGATTTAGGGATGGTCACTTCACAGACATGAAAGCAGATCGTTGTATACAGTTTCAGTGCTCAAATTTGAAGGTTATTGCTGAGCACACAGGGTACTCGAAGCAGGTAGCAGGTAACTCAGTGACTTTGCCATGGTCAGGAACCCGGCCCTCAGCCCAGTGGAATCATAAACCTGATTGTGATGGTTCTCTGCAAACGGATTGTCTCTCAGAGGTGGACTTATATGAATCAAGCTCATTACGACTGCTATATATTAATACAAATCCAATTAGAGCCTGTTGTAATACAATGAGAGCTACATCGCTAAAACCAAATGGAAAGTTAAAATCAGTACCATATCTGCGTGTAGGCAAGTGAAATTATAATAACCAGGTGGCAATCTATTAATTTACGACAAGGAATTAAACTGTCAAGTTGACTGTTCTGACCAGCACATTCACTCTGTACAGATAACAAAAAAAGAAGCCAGATTATGGCATCATGGTGGACTTAAGAAGTGTTGCTTTGCACAAATAGCTTGATACTCTCACTCACAGCAGGGATGACCTTACTGAGGAAAATGGAGCATTTGCTCAGCCAAGATTTCCTCTATCCTTGAGCACTGTTGGACAGGCCTAGCCAGCTCTGGCTGTGATTTCCCCCCTTTGTTATACTTCCACATCCAGCCACCTGTGTTTCACACTATTTCCATAACATGGTACAGTAGAGACAATTATGTTTCCACTTAATAAGTTACAATTATTTTTTTTCAGTGCTTCTTTAAGGTTACTCCCAAGTCACATTGATTAGAATTCGGGGGTATTCTTTTTACTCATATACAATAAACAGTCCTATGCGTTTGTGTTCACAGAGGATTGATCAATACAATGGGGTAACGGCTATAATAGAAGTGGACAGAGGGTCCTATGGGAACTCAGGACAAGAAAAAACTAACATGTATTGAATTCCTACTAGGGACCAAGTAGTTGGCAAGGATTCTACATGTATTATCTTATGTAATCCTATAATATCCCCGTCATGTAAAAACTGGAGATTAAGGAACTTGCCCCTGGTTGCAAATCAAGCAAGAGGCGGGACCAGGATTTAAGCCCAGGCCATCTGAGCTCAGAGCTTATGTTCTTAACCGCTGTGCTCTGTTGCCTCCCTTTCATCTTTCAGTCCTTACACCTGCTCAGAAGGATAGAGAGGTATATCAGTCTGGGCTCGGATGCAGAAAATAGAAACCATCTTATTATTTTAAAGAGAGAGCAAATTTTGATGTAGGAATCGGATGCTTACAAAATCACTGAAAGGCTGGAGGAGCAGGCTAGGTCTCAGTGTGCTAGGTCTCAGACCACACTGTAAAACTGGTCTGCCCGAAGAGCAGCTGCTTCTGCCTGTCAGGAAGGAAAGGAATCGGGATGCTGCCACTGGAACTGTGGCATTTTGGCAGAGACCACCACAAGAGCCCTGCTCCTCAGTGCTTAGGATCCTAGTTATGAAACACCACAGGTTATTTAAAAAAAAAAAAAAATCCTCCCATGATTTCCAGGAGAAAGAGCAGAAACACAGCCTCTACCCTGACTTTCACCTTCTAAATCCAGCCTGAGAGTGTCTGATTGGCTGAACCTAAATAAACCCTGCACCCAGCTGCAAGGGCATCTGCACTGTCAGATTTCCAAGCCTCTGCAGATTAGGAAGGCATGCTAGAAGGAAGGTGGAGCAGACACTGGTCACCAGTCCTCGTGTCATTGAAGAATTCAAGGCTCAGAGTTTGGGTTGAAGCGCTTAAGGTCACACAGTGAGAAATAGGGCTGGCCAGGCTCTCATCGGATTGTCACGCTCCAAGTCCTATGCTCTTCATGGTCCTCTTCATTGCCTTGGGGAAGGAGGATAGACAGGGGTGGCTTCAGAAAGAAACTGGTGCTTAGAAGAGTGGACTGAGGTCACTTTCCTGCCTCGGCGCCCCCACCCCCCACCCGGGGGGAGGCAGTGAGTGGGGGAGGGCCTGTGGCTGCAGGCGGATCCTTTATACCACCCTGCCCACTGAGGGTGTGGCCCCTTTGACAGAATCTCTGAGGAATTCATTCAGTGGCTTACCTTGGTGAAAGCTGAGTAGTAATCTTTTTGACCTCCATATTGTAGTTTAAATTGTTAATGTTGTGGATAGATAGTTTTCTTCTTTTTTTTTTAACCGTGTTTTTTGTATCCATGTGCAAATATGTAATTTAATCAGTCATTTCAAAAGTTCGCTGCTAAAAAGACTGCTCGGTTCTCTAAGAGAAGCTTGGAGTTTGATGCTAGTAGAAGCAGATGCTGGCAGATGCCAGTTTTTGGAGCCATAAAGTGCTTGTGGGTTTCATCCCCTGCCACGTTATGTGACAGAGAGAAATCTGAAGGAACTGCTGTGCTCCCCCTGTCCCATACACATCCCTATGACATAGGATGCCCATGTGGTCCTTGGCTTGCTTTTCTTACTAGTACATACCTTTGGTGGGATGGTAGTTTTTGCTGTTGTTTGGGGTTTTCGTTTGTTTGGTTTTTTGAGGGGGGAGGGTTTGAGATGGAGTTTCGCTCTTGTTGCCCAGGCTGAGTGCAATGGCGTGATCTCAGCTCACCTCAACCACCACCTCCTGGGTTCAAGCAATTCTTCTGCCTCTGCCTCCTGTGTAGCTGGGATTACAGGCATGTGCCACCATGCCCAGCTAATTTTGTATTTTTAATAGAGACAAGGTTTCTTCATGTTGGTGAGGCTGGTCTCGAACTCCTGACCTCAGGTGATCATGGGATGGTAGTTTTAAAGGAATATAACTTATTCTAAAGAGGTGCCCAAATAGGCAAACACTGTGCTTGGTGGACAAAATGAGAAAATACTAAAGCCAGGAAGTGCCTTAGGGCACATGAAACGGAGGTTCAGATACTACTGCTCACAGTAATGAAATTTAATTCATTTCTTAAAATATAGAGATGAATGCAACACTAAAGGAAGATGGTGATTTAAAAACAAAGATTGGTTTTGTGCCAGTCTGACTAATAAGCACCCAACTGTATGAAAATGAACAAACTCTTTGGGGATGTTAATTGCTTAGGGTCATTAATATTTTTCTGCATTCTTAGATCTGCTCATCAGCACTTAGAACTCTCCAGAATAAGCTCTGTCTCTATTCTTAAAAGCCTTATTGATTGTCAACACAGATAAAATCCAGTTTCACAAATGCCAGGACTAGGGAATCTGAGAAATCAGATGAGCTGCCTGGTGGAGCACTGGATGAGAGAGACGGTTAGATGAGAAATGATTCTTCTGCAGGTTCCTGTCCTCCCTGCCTGCTGAGTCAGAGGAGCCACCAGTGGTCTGAGGACTTCAAACAATGCCTTTTGTGTCCTCATTCAAGGACATGCTCCATCCAGCTAGAGTATGCAAAGAAAAGGAGGGAATATGATAACACGTGAATCTAGGTCTAAATCTTACTCCTGGCACCTGAGGGATCAGGGACCTCCTTTGAAATCCTTAGGGATTCTGGCCCTTGCATTTTTCTTGCATCTGCCATTTGTCTTCATTTTGTCTTTTAATCCATATAGAGAATTTTGAGCTTAGTATTGCAGTGGGAGCCTAGTATTGCAGGTGGTGCTGATTGCCTTGGATCAGACTCTGCCTGGGCCATTTATTATCTATACTGCTTTGGGAAGGTCACCAATTTCTCTGTTCCTAAGTTTCTTCATTTCCTCATCTGTAGAACAGGCATAGGAATAGTACCTAGTGTCTAAGATTGCTGTGAGGATATAATGAATTGAATACACAGATTGTCTCTCTCTTGCTCTGTCAGTGTTAGCTATTATTATTGATGTAGATTCTTTATTTCTTCCTCCCCATAACCATATGAAGTAGGTTTGTTATTGTCTATGTATATATGAGGAAACTGAGGTTCAGTGAG
This sequence comes from Sapajus apella, assembly GCF_009761245.1. Taxonomy (NCBI): domain Eukaryota; kingdom Metazoa; phylum Chordata; class Mammalia; order Primates; family Cebidae; genus Sapajus; species Sapajus apella. Next base: position 14,028,994 of record NW_022436982.1, read on the forward strand.
TTTAAGGAATTTTCCCAACCTGATGGACCTCCTAAGTGGCTGGGCCAGGGTCCAGCTCCCCAGGACTGTGTGACTGCACGGTCTGTGTTAAATGGCATCTTTATCTGTCCTGATGATCGCTTTGACAGACTTAACCTTGGAAGAGACAGCCTCTTTTCTCCAGTCATAGGAAATGTTCATTTTTTTTTCATTCAGATCCTGCCATAACCACTTAGTGTTTGGGTCAGAATTGATCTGTACATCACCTCATGAGCCCCTATTGTTGCCCCATGTTTGACTCCTGCTGATCAAATATACAGTAACTCACCCTAGGAAAGGGATCACCCTGGATCAAGTCCTCATTCTTTCTGCACCTCTTCTCTCTAGTTTCCATTCCTTCTTATTTCTTCCCTGGAAAGCATCTAGCTCTGATGACACATAAACAAATGTGTCACAGGCACTCATCAAATGAACATTTTAAGGTCAAATTCTGCCATTTGACAACCTTTTGACTATATGGAAAGTGGCTACTACATTGTACATTCTAATTTGAAGAAGAGAATGATGTCTTTGCAGAGAAGCAGCTGGTACATAGGAGCAGAACAGGTTCATTCTGTCTTTGAAGATTAGGCAGAATTATAGTGCCTGTGCTCAGAAACACCTAATTCAGCTAAGCCTTCTATCTCCTGATAAAGTGCACTGCCAGGTTAGAAAGGAACCAGCTCCACCACCCTTCCCACATCTCATCCTCCAGCCATATATTTGCTAAGAAAAGAGCCTTGGTCCTATCTGTAATGTTCAGGAAGGGGGCAGATTGGCATGTCAGGTGAGTGTGGCACTCTGCTCACCTATAAATCTCATGCTTGGTGGGACTCTGGGGCCATGGCTGCACAGCTGTGGAACTCTCCATAATACATAGTAGTTCAGGCCTCCTAAGGTTGCTGTGAGGATTAATGAGTTAAGATGGATAAAGAGCCCCAGAAAATTGCCCAGCACATAGTGTTGGCTACAATAATTTTTACTGCTATACTTATTTACAGTCAGTGCTTGTGTGAAGTCCAAATGGTTTGAAGCAAATAAAGCATGGTCCTTCCCCAGGCCCATAATCCTATGAGGAAGACAAACATGTTACTGGCTATGCTCAGCATAAAATAGTAAGCCCCATAGTGAAGGCACAGAATGCTATGGGTATACAAACTAGGGAAGGTAGCAAAATCTGCAGTCGAGAAGGAAGCTGGCTTACCAGAAGCTGACCTAACACTAGAGCAGGGTCTTCAGTGAGTTTGCCAGACAAAAGCAGAGTTAGCAGAGGACGTTCCAGGCACAGGAACAGTATGTGCAAAGTCATCTTGATGTAGAAGAGCATCAGATGGTAGACAACTGTCTGGTAGTTTGGCACCATCTGTTGTTGCGGGAAAGTGATGGTCGAGAAGCTGGAAACAGACCAAAGCCAGACTTTGAAGGACCTTTGTGTCTCCCGGGAGGTATTTGGATTTTATCCTTTAGGCATGAAAAAGCTGCTTAGGTACTTAGAGAAACATTCTCAAAATTGCATTTTAGAAAGATATTATCAATGAAAAGAGTAGAACAAAAGGAGAAATGGCTGGGCAGGGGCAGAGCTCAGTTCAGACACTTTTGCTGTTGTTGAGATCAGAGATAATGATGACTTGAACTAAAGGAGACATAGTCTCAAAAGGAATTGGCGTTTGATTAGCTGCAGTATGAGGGGGCAGCGGCATCCAGAGGGGACTTGGAGACTTCTAGCCTGGGGCTGTTAGAGTCTTCCAGGCTGTCTGTAGTTGAGTTGGGAATTACAGGATGACAAATGGGTTTGGAGAGGAAGAGGATGAATTGTGTGTTGAGCATGTCGAGTTTGAGAGCTGTGGGATGTGAGAGGATGCTTAGATAGAAACGTTCATTAGGCAACGGGGGCGGACAGAGAGAGATTGCAGTGGCACCTCAGCCTTTCTGGTATTCCCAGTGAATCTTCCTGTGTTCTGGACCTCAGTTAAAACATTATCTTCCAGCCAGCTTTGCAAGCTAAAAGCTGGAGTGGTCTTCAAAGACTCCTTTGAACCACCTTCTGACACCCAATGTCCCCCGGCAGTATCCAACAACTGATTTTCCTAGTCTGGGAAGCATGGGTCACTGCAGTTCCTCTGACCTTGGCTTGAGTTCCTGGAAGTCTAGTAGCCATGTGCTTTGCTCCCCAACTTGGTATATTCCACCAGACTTGATCACAATGGGTGATCCCAGGTAGGAGAATTTGGTTTATGGTCTCTTTAGCAGAATGCACTGCAGTGTCACGTTTACTTTACACTGCTAAAGGAAAATGTTAGCAAGTCTCAATTGTAAGCATATGGACTAGCTGCTGCTGCACAACCCCAAACCCCACAGAGTCCCACCTAATTCGAGTTGCCAGATAAAATATAGGATGCTAGGTAAGTTTCATTTTTCAGTATACAATGAGTCACTTTTTAGCATAAGTTTACCCCATGCCGTATTTGGGGCATACTAAAAATGATTCATTGTTTATCTGCAATGCAAATTTAGCTGAGTATGTTGAATTTTTATTTGCTAAATCTGGCTACCCCTAAATTTAATCTACATTGGAAATTTCTTATAATGCCTAGAATCTCTTCTAATAAGAAATAAAAAATCCCTTTTGCCTTTAGCACAGGAAGAGACCAGTTAAATTCATTTCTTGGATGACGTGGCTGAGCTCTGGTTCACCCTTATCCCACAAGGAGTAAACTCAGTTTTGTTTTGTTTGTCATCTTTGGGGGTCTTTGTTTTATCTTTTGAACATACACACCAATACCTTTTTAAAAAATGGACATCCAACCCAATACAAAAATATGATCAAAAAAGATTATGGTTGCTTTAATACTATTCAGACCGGAAGACAAGCCAAAATAAATGAAATGTGTGCTGTTCCTTTATCTCTTTTAAAAAGAATTGAATACCTGTGTTTTGCTCAGGATTCAGGAAATCTGGATTGTGTATGTTTTTGTTGTCTATTTTAACCTTTCTCACCTAACCAACCTGAGCTGAGAGCAAGGAAGAGAAGTGACTTGGGTCAGTATCTGGAATGCCCACAGCGATTTGCTGATTCATGAGAACCTCAGGAGCTTATTGATGGCATCTGGAAATAACCCTGGAAAGCCCGTTGTGCTGATGAAATGTGTCTTATCCTGTACTTCAAGGTCTCTAGAGAGAAGGAGCTTATACAATCTGCTACAGCAACCTGTTCCAGATAGGAGGAGGTTCTTGTTGTTTCTAATTTAACACAAACGAACTTCCTCCTGTGCTGTCTCCATTTGAAATGAAGAAGGGTTGCTTATCACCCTCCTCTGTGGTTGAACTGTACTTTGTGATTCACCGTTCCTTCCGCTTCTAGGAATGCTTTATCCCATCTGGTCAGGCCAGTGCTCTCAGGAAGCTGAAAGGATGTCTTTAGCTGTGTTCTTAAAACCAATCAATAAACAAACCAAAAAAATCAAAAAAGGGACAGTAAAAACACCTGGGCCTACGCTGCCTGGGTGAAGGGGCTGACCAATATTGCTGAACATTTATTATCAGGTTAAACCACAAAGATTGTAATTGTAACATTAACATGCCACATCTGACGTTCATTCTGCACAATCTTACTGCTCTGCTGTGACTCACAGAACTTTAACAGATCTGTTCTCCTGCATAGTATCTTTATATCTGCCTCAGCTGAGCTGAGTGCGAGCCACTGTCCAGAACAAATGGCTTTGGGTATTTACTTTTGGTAAATAATTCAATAAATAACCTGGGAACACACATGATATTCACTATTACGTATCATTTTGTGAGCTTACAGATTTTGCAGAACCAGCAAATAGAGAAATCTGTGTAGGCTAAGAGTCGAGAGGCAACTGAGTGTCAGCCCTGGGCACAGGCTCAGGGGCAGGACTGCTTGCATAGAGCATCTTGCTGTGACAGTACTTGCTACCTTGGCGATCTCTGGCAATTTCTTAACCTCTTTGTGCCTCACTTTCCTCACATGTAAAATGGAAATAATCAAAACCCCTGATTGATTTGTATGGGTGAAATGGATTGACGCAGAGCAGCTCCAGTCAGTTCTTGTCACGTGGTTAGCCTTCATGTTTGGGGTGTGTGTATGTGCATGTCTGTGCCATCACAAATGTGTTCAAGCAGTCTGTGGTGATACGCTTGCATTCGATCTGTCCTGTGTCACATGGAGCAGATAGTACATGAGTTAGAGAAGACACTCATAGTAAAAGTTAATTTCCAGATAAGAAGAATTTGCTTTGACTGTTCTCTTGAAAGGCAACGGGGCATGTCAGATAATAATATGTGTATAACTAACTTCTATCAAATGCTGATTACGTGCTAGCCACTGTGCTAAGCACTTTATCAGTATTATTTAGTCCTTTTCTAGGTAGGATTATTATCCCTGTTTTACAGATGAAGAGATTGAGGCGTAAAGAGATTAAGTGTATGTATAATGACTTGCATAATGTAACACAGCAAAAACAAGCAAATTGCTTGTATATATTATGAAACCTTTTATAGAAATGTTTTAGACACATATACATACGTGTATATGTATATTATGGGAGAGAGAAAATATAGGCATAAAAAGGGCATAGGAATGATAAATAGCAATTTCAGGATGATGAGGAAAGGAAGAGAGGGAAGTGGGATAAAGAGGGAACACAAGGGGCTTGAAATTTATCTGGAGTATTTTATTTCTTTCATATAAGTGTGAATATTAAAAATATTAAAATTTGAATAAATCAGGCAGTAGATTCATTGTTGGTTATTATATCATTCTGTATACCATTTTGAGTTTTTAAAATATTTTGTAATGTTAAGCTGGGTGCGGTGGCTCACGCTTATAATACCAGCACTTTGGGAGGCCAGGGCAGACGGATCATAAGGTCAAGAGATCAAAACCATCCTGGCCAACATGGTGAAACCCTGTCTCTACTAAAATTACCAAAAAAAATTAGCAGGGCATGGTGGCATGCACCTGTAGTCCTAGCTATTTGGGAGGCTGAGGCAGAAGAATTGCTTGAACCTGGGAGGCGGAGGTTGCAGTGAGCCGAGATCACACCACTGCACTCCAGCCTGGTGACAGAGCAACACTTCGTCTAAAAAAGAGAAAAAAAACTGTAATTTTTGAAAGAGTTTATTCTCTAATGATTTGGAGAGCTCCAGCATAGTGCTGGCTCACAGCAGACACTCAACAACTGCGATTGTTCTTGTTAGTTGGCTTTTTCCCTTGCAGTGCTCTGAAATAAAATCGTTGATTTTATTGTTGAAATTACATTCTAAAGTAAAGCTCCAGCAGGTTAGGGACTCTTATAAGAACCCCCAAAAGGAACTCAAAACACTTTTGCAAAAGTTCTTGCTAGCAGTCGCATAAACCAACAAGATAAACGAGTGTGGCTAAAAATAAGCACCTATGAATGCACTTAATAAATGTTATTTGTCAGAAATAGCACTTAGCTTGGACTTCCCATGAATTTTGTTTAGACTTTTTGACCTTAGCTTTTTAAAGGGAGATAAAGAAGTGAGGACAAAAATACTGGATTTCAGAATAATGCCAGAATCAGGGAAAAATAATTTTCTGAGTCAATAAATAATAATTAAAAGCTTCCCATTGTATACCCTTGGGTATATTTTATATTTTTTCCTATTGTAGAAGTATCAATTTTCTTGACACCCTAGACTATTATGATAATGGAGTTTTTTAATTGAATTCAATTACAGTTAGTCACCATGTGACTACACACGCTATCTGCACTAGGATTTGCCTTAGGCACCCCTAAGAGCATAGAGATATTGAATATTTTCATAAGGGATTAGCCATTTTTCTTGTATGTCATGGCTGTAAGAAAAGTTAGCAATGCTGATTTCATTTCACTTAGATTTTGCATCTGCTTTTGGAGTTACATAGAACTTTGATGAACAAAAGATAAAATAATTATTTAAATTTCTTAATGTCCCATCAGAAAGTTGTCATAGGCATGGGGAACAAGAAATCCACTTATCTCTTGACAGTGTTGCGTCCTGTAATTGGAAAAGGATTGAACCTGCACTCACATGCACTCATGCATTTAAGAAAATAAAAAAGATTAGAAGGAAATGCATGATATCAGTGGTAGAATTCTGGATGACTTTTTTGCTTCCTTCTGTAGTCTTTTCTGTATTTTCCAGCATTTCTTCAACTAATGTATTAGACTCTTACAGGTAGAAAAAAATACTATTTCAAAAACACATATATCATGTATCTGTGATATATGTCAGGAAACTAGATTGATATGAACTCTGACACTTTCCTATGATTCTAAGAAAGTCACTTAACCTCTTATTGCTGCTTTCACATTTATATGATGATTAAAGGGACATAATAAACTTTTTTGACTTGCTTTGCCTATTGTGTAAGATTCATATTTGCAGAAATTAGGTAATAAAATATGAAAAACCATTTAATAAAAAGTGCTATATCAATGCAAAGTCTTTCCCAGCATGTAGAAAAAGGGCCGAAGTTGTGGGGCAAAATTCAGAGGGATAGATTAATTATTCTTTGGCAACATGTACACTCACAAGTAGGTATATTTTAGGGCAGGGGTTCTGAAACTTGCAGCCATTACAATGCCAAGAAGGCTTGTCAACACATAGATTGCTGAATCCACCCCCATAGTTTCTGATTTAATAGGTGTTGGAAGGGGCATGTAATTCTTCAGTTCTAGCAGGTCCTCAGATGATGCTGATATTGCTTCTCTTGGAATCAATCTTTGAAACTCTTGTTTGAAGAATGTATGAAGATATGTACATGTGCATAAGTATTCCAGAGTATTCAGTGTGTGTTATTCCATTTGCATTGTGTAATGGAATACCTGAGGCTGGGTAACTTACAAAGAAAAGAGGTTTAATTTGTTCACAGTTCTGCAAGCTGTACAAGAAGCATGGTACCATCATCTGCTTCTGGGGAGGGCTTAGGAAGCTTTCAACCGTGGCAGAAGACTAAGGGAGCAGGTGCATCACATGGCAAGAGCAGAAGCAAGAGGGGGTAAGGGAGGTGCCACAGTCTTAACCAGATCTCACATGAACTCAGAGCAACAACTCACTCATTACCAAAGGGATGGCACTAAACCATTCATAAGGGATCTGTCCCCATGATCCAGCACCTCCCACTAAGACCCCCTCCAATATGCTGGGTCACATTTCTACATGAGATTTGGAGGACAAACGTCCAAACCATCAAGTGGTTAGAAACTTCCTAGTGACCTTCAAGAATATACTTTCAGAAGAGTGGAACACATGTTGAAGTTGGATAAGGAGAGAACCATGAATGTGGAAAAGAAGCCAACAGTTACAGCCTAGATGTTTGGGAAGCTTATGAGTACAATAACAAGGTATTTGAATGGGAAGCAGAGTCAAATGAATGTTTAAATGAATAGGTGAAACTTACAGTTGGAACTAGTGAAGTATTCGTTTCATCCACAATGAAACAACAAACAGTGTTCAATTTTTAAAATTGTAGTCAACATTTAAAACTTACCAGATTTTGTATGTAAATCCAGATTCCCATTTACTTTTGGAAAATCATACAACTTGGGGTCATCATTTCCATGTGACAACATCAGTTGGAGCCAATTAGCAGCTGTCTCCTTTCCCTATGGTATATGCTTTGGGTTAAATAGCCCCTGTCTGGTCCTTCCCTTCTTTGGATGACCCACCAGTCCTCTACGAGCATATGAGTCTGCAACCACAAAATCTAACAAGGTAAACATACAGACTCCTAGTGTGAGGACACAGAAGAACTGAAGATGCTGGAGTGTTGTGAGCATAACATGAACAAGGATCAGGAAGAGGAAGGAGGAGATGGAATCAAGGGCACAGTGGGATGGGTGGCTTCAAGAAAAAGTAGGAACATCCATCCCTCAATTATGGTAAGGGAGAAAACAGAAAACATAGAAGTAAAGGAAGCAGTATTTTGAATCAGAGATGAGGATCTTTATACTCTCAGTAATATGGACAGAACCCTCTTCTGAACCTAAGAGAGGAAGGCACAAGTCCTAGGGAAAAGAAGAAAAAGTTTGATGTCATTGATGTGTTATAACATCACAGAGCAGCCCTGCCAGCCCATTTGAGAAGAGGTATCCTGTGGGGGTCCCCTCTAGCAATGTTGTGAAGCATGAGCAGTGGGGGTGATGATCAGTACTGGGGATTGGTCTCTTAAGGGCACAAAGCTTTTTTTTTTTTTTTTTTTCGCTCTTGTTACCCAGGCTGGAGTGCAATGGCGCAATCTCGGCTCACCGCACCCTCCGCCTCCTGGGTTCAGGCAATTCTCCTGCCTCAGCCTCCTGAGTAGCTGGGATTACAGGCACGCGCCACCATGCCCAGCTAATTTTTTGTAGTTTTAGTAGAGACGGGGTTTCACCATTTTGACCAGGATGGTCTCGATATCTTGACCTCGTGATCCACCCGCCTCGGCCTCCCAAAGTGCTGGGATTACAGGCATGAGCCACCGCGCCCGGCCTCAAAGCTATTTTTTATTTTAAGCCACTAAGCAATCAAATAAACATAGCTCTGCAGTTTATATATGGGCTAATAAAGTGAAGAAGTATCCTCCTTACCTGCACCCCTACGAAAACCAGGTACCAGTCTATTGATGCTGTTGATCCATCCTTCTGCAGAGGTTCTATAGCGCCAAGAACTGTGTCTAAATGTCCATGCTTTTTGAATTGTGAGAGGCAGTAGTGTGCCTCAGGATAAACAGAACCCTAGGACCTGAGCTTAATTTTATTGGTAGATATTTTAAAGGAGGGTAGCAGTTAAATAATTTACTTAGCAAGTAATTCAGGATATTTTATATTATGTGAACAAGAACATATTATAAAATACAAAATCTTTTTCTCTTTGTTGAATGTAACACCAGCTTCAAAGAAGTTGTGCTTCACAGTAACTGCTTTGGTCTACAAACTTCTGCCCAGCCCCCAAAGCACACCTATTCTGTCCCCTACCCTAGGTCAATAGTAAAGTTTCAGAAATGCCACTGAAGGAGAACATTCATTCTTCAAAGTTAAACATATAGTATAGTCAATTATCATTGTTTTTTAAAAATGCAGAAAATTGGTGCTAGCTGTATTTCTAATACTGTTTCCTTAAAATGCAGCTGATTAAAACTCTACATAATTTATAAGGTAGATTACACATCAGTGTATGATCAAGTTCACTATAGACAGAAGTGATAAACTGACTGACCCTATGACATAACCTCAGCAGTAATTGTCCAACTCAGCCGTAACTACTTTCTGAGCGCGCGTCTTTTAATGCTGATCCAGAGAGTGAAACCAATTTTTACTTTTTTAATTTTTACATGTTGTTGTTTTGTAAGATAGTTGTTAAGCACACAATTCCTATATTTTTTCAAAATAACAGTTTTTTCAGACTTAGAGAAAAATCAGAGACATTTCAATTTTTCTTTTTTGACATTAAAAATTTCTTAAGCCTATCATTGAAACAGCAATATAAGGATCCTCTACTTTTAATTGGAAATTCCCATTTCCCTTTGGGATTTCTATCTGCTGGTAAATAGTCTCAGTTGTTTACTTTCCGAGCACAACAAAATGGTTCCATGAAGCAGTCATCCATCCCAAAGGTAGTGCCCTCAACATTAGAGGTACATTTGTGTCCCCTTAGAGGCCAATTGATCCAGATGTCCTATGAGACGGATTCCTGAGGACAGATGTGGGTGTGTGGAGTTAGGGGATTCCTTTCACAGGTTGTCTTTTTGTTGGCCTTGTTCCTGAAGAAGGCATGTTCTAATGCTAACTAGAGAGCTTTCATGAGAGGAGGGCCAAATCCTGAATCAGAAGACCAGGGTCCAATCCCTATTTTGCCACGGTTCCAATCTTCCTGTACTGAAAATAAAATGTAAGAATAGGTATGGGGGAGGAAGTATGGAGTAGGGTAGTAGTAATACCATCTCTATTACACGAGTAATCTCACTTAAGAGTGATGTGAGAATTCAGTGGGGTTATACTAGTGAAATACTCTTCAGGGACAGATCTGTTGTTAAATAGAACATAAGATGGGTGTGTTTAAGGTTGTCTCAGAATTTTATTCAGAGATGATTTCCTTGAAATAAAAACATTGAATGTGAACCTCATTATCTAACAAAAATTTAAAAATAGGTTTTTCTCTCAAAGTTAGGTTCCTAACTTAGGGCATTATCTATCTGTTGGTTTAAGAAGATAATTTCTATATCTGCTATTGAGGGCCTTATTTCTGGTCTTCACACCTTCTGAAAGGATGGGCGACTGAGAACAAACTGCTAATATGAAATAGTCTAATCCAGGTGAATTCATTGTCATTTACTGAATTTTTTCCTTAGGATAATACCTGTCCATCTTTCCACAGCACATTTTGACTAAATTCTCAGCAGGGAGCTCTTTGTTTTTGGCGGTATTTATTCATGTAAAATGCAACTTTCCTCTCATCTGTTTTTAGATTAAGCAGCTACCTTATGGCTTTCCTATGATTATGACATCAACACTTCAGTGGCAGTTGCTGAGATAGAATTTGGCTTTTTGGCCTCTGAATTTCAAGTATTGCTCTATCAGTTTCATTCACAATGGAGAGGTTTAAGAGAAATAGTGTGAACCTGTGAGAGATGTGTGGCTTATGCTCAGATATCCTTTGTCAAAAATTGTCCCATTGCACACTATACTAACTACAGTATTATTAAAGCAAAACTCAATTATTTAATTTTCAATAGTCATTTTAAAAAATATAAATTGAGATAGCTGAATTTTCACATAATTGAAATTGTTGTTCTGCTTACCTGGGATGGGGAAAAGAAGCAGAGGGTGTTGACTTTTTACACAAATGTTTGCTCAATGAGAGAAAATAATCAACAATTTTATGTCATCACGCCGGCAGCAAGGACAGAGTATATAACTCTTGGAGGTTGGATCAGTCAGGATCCAATCTGGAGGCAGAAATCACATCTGTCGTTTCAGCAGAGCATGCTTAATATAAAGAATTGTTAACTAGGTAGAAAGTTTTTAATTATCTAAAGTGTAAGAGAACTTTAAGGTCCTAGGGAGGTAGAATTGCAGGAAGCATCTGCCACTCCTAGGCCTGGAAGATCAAAGAGAAAAGGCTAGAATTATTAAAGCATGGAAACTCAGAGGAGGGAGCTGCTCAACTGGTACTTGAGCAGAGAGTGTTGAGGCTGTTATATGAGTGTTGGAAAAACTGTGCCATTGAATTCACCTGCTGTGAAGAGAAGGAAATGCAGCCTCTGGAATGAATCTCAAAAAATCAGGAAACAGGAAGTATACAAGAAGTAAAAAGTGAAAAGCAAGCTTCTTCCTTCTTTTTCCTATAGGCTTCTCACCTCCCTCTAACTCCCTCTAATTTGTCAAAAATTTGTCAAAAATTGTCTGGTTTTTGGCAGAACCAGAAAGCCAGCTGGCAAATGAGGAGCATGGTTTGCAGAACCTCTTCTCAGGTGTCACAAAGCCTGAATATAGAAGAGTGGGTCTGGAGTCAAGAGGCAAGAACTGAATCAATAGCACAAAAGTTTTCAGACAAGGTTAGCTGATGGCAACAGCAGAAACCAAACCTCTAAGTGCCCAGGAAGGGTGAGACAGCATTCTGGGTGCCAGGAAGGACATACAGAGGATAGCAACATCTTAATGCTTGCCCTCAAATGACATTCCGTTTCCACAGTGTGTGTTTACCTTCAAATAAAGCCAGTAAAACTGTGATTCAATGGTTCACTGAGAGAGGGCAGTAAAAACCATGATGAGGCCTGTTGTGGGTCTCTGTGAATAGTTTTCTCTTTCTCTTTTTTATTTTTTTATTTTTTGGTCTTTTTTATAATGGAAAATTTCAAACATACACAAAATGGAAAGAATAGTGAAACAAACCCCTAGGTATCTGTAACCCAACAATAACAATTTTAAGCATTTGGCCACTCATGTTTTCTTTAGCCCCCTTCCCCCACGTCTCCTCCCTATCCTCCCATTGAATTATATGTCATTTCAATCCTAAATAATTTTATGTTTGGTTATAGCTCAATGAATTTTCACAAAGTGAACATGTTCATGTAAACCCCACCCGGACTGGGAAATAGAAATTACAAACACCCAGGGCCCCCTCTGTAATACTCTCTTAGTTCTTTCCTCACTCATTCCCAAAGGAGTAGCCACTATCACCTATTGTGAACTTTGCATATATGGATTCATAGAATATGTGCATTTTGGGGTTTGGCTTTATTTGTCTAACATTGTTGGTAAGATATATCCATGTTGTTGCATATAGCCATAGTTTGTTTATTTTCATTGCTCTATAGTATTTCATTGCAAGAATACACTACAATTTCTTCATTATACAGTTGGCTTGTTTCTACCTTTTGAGTGTTACAAATAATGCTGCTATGAACATTCTTATACATGTCTTTTGGTACACATCTGCATGCATTTCTGTTGAGTATATACCAGGAATGGAATTGTTAGGTCTTAGGATACATATATATTCAAATTTATTAAATACTGCCTAAGAATTTTTCAAAGTGGTTGTGCTATTTCACCTTCGCCAGTTCTGATTGCTCCATATCCTTGTCGTCACTTGGCATTGTCTGTATTTTTCATTTTGACCAGTCTTGTTGGCGTGTTTTGGTATTCCATTGTCACTTTAAGTTGCATGGCATTGACGAGCACATTTTCTGATGCTTAATTGGCTCTTTGAATATATTCTGTAATTGGTTTGTAGGAGTTCTTTTTATATTCTGGATATAGGGTTTTTTTATTGGACATAAACATAGCAGTTATCTTCTCCCATTCTAACTTGCCTTTTCTTTCTCTTAATGATGACTTTGTTAATACAAAGTTCTTAATTTTAATGTAGTCCAACTTATCAGACTTTTTCTGTATAGTTAATGCTTATTTAGTCTTGTTTTAGAAATTTTTTTCTACCCCAATGACATAAAGATATTCTCCCATGTTATAGAAGCTTTTTTTTCCCCCATTTATTTATTTTATTGCATTTTAGGTTTTGGGGTATTTGTGAAGAACATGCAAGATTGTTGCATAGGTACACACGTGGCAGTGTGATTTGCTGCCTTCCTCCCCATCACCTACATCTGGCATCTCTCCCCTTGCTGTCTCTTCCCAGCTCCCCACCCCCCACCGTCCCTCCCCTATTTCCCCCCAACTGACCCCAGTGTGTGGTGCTCCCCTCCCTGTGTCCATGTGTTCTCATTGTTCAACCTTTCACATTTAGCTTTATAATCTACCTACAATTGACCTTTGTTTATGATGTAAGATGGGGTAGAATTCTTTATTTCCTCCTGTTAATAACCAAGTGATCTACTGCCATTTATTGAAAAAACTGTTATTTCCTCACTGAACTGCAGTTTCACCTTTGTCATAAATCAGGTGATGGTATGAGTTTGTTTATGGTTTGTCTATTTGTACATCCTTCTGCTAATACCATCTTTTTTAATTGTAATAAAGATTGAGACATCTGATGGTATGCATTCTTGAGCATTGTTCTTCTTCAGAACTTTCTTGGTTCTTCTTGGCCTTTTAAATTTTCAAATAAATTTTAAATTGGCTTGTCAACTTTCAAATTATGTGATAGGATTTTGAGTAGGATTGCTTTCAACTATAATTTAATGAGTAGAAATGACTTATTTACAATATGGAATCTTTCTGTTCATAAGCATTTTGAGTGTTTCCATTGATTTAGACTTCTTTGTTTTCTGTAAATAATATTTTTGTAGCAGCCATGCACATTTTTGATTAGATTTATTCCCAGATATATAATTTGTGTGCTATTTTAAATAAAATATTTTTTATTTTTTCATTTTCTGTTTTTAGCTAGCATGTGAAAATATAATTGATTTGCTAAAAATTTGCTTGTAATAGCCAAGAGCTGGAAACAACTAACTGTGCCTCAGTGGTAGAATGAATAAATAAATTGTAGTATGTTCTTGTAATGAAATTCTATAAAATTTAGTTATTAATTCAAATAGTTTACTTGAAAATAATTTTGATATTTTTCTATATATACAGTCATATTGTCTCAATATTATGACAGCTTTGTTTCTGCCTTTCTAATCCTTTTCTTTTTTCTTTTTTACTTTACTGTGTTGGTTAAAACTCAGGACACTTTTAGACTAGCATGTCACAAATCCACCCACTGACCACAATAAATTTATTAAAGAATGCATGAGTTCTGTCTCACTTGGGACCCGTTACCCTAAATGTCCACTTTTACCCTAACATCATCCAGCCTTGTCCCAGAAAAACGCTTCTCCATATCTCTTGCCCTACATTTTTTAAACAAAAGGCAACAGCATTCAGATTCCATGAAAGTTTATAAGTTGCGCTCATGCTGATAATGGGGACAAGCACTGCTTTTCCGTGAGGAAGAGTAGAGTGACAGAAGCACTAAGGTAGTTGGTCAAATTAACTTGACAGATCGATCCTCCTAGATAGCATAAACATATAGATTCTTTGCGTAATGTAACATTGATTCCCAGTAGATCTGAGCTTTATTTTCTCACTTGTCTTGCATTCTGACTTTTAATTCTGAAAGTCAGCAAGATATTCAGAAATTGGCAACATTTTTTGAGTAGTTGTGTATGCCAACTGAGCAATATTTTGCAGTATGAAACAATTTATATTACTCTTAAGTTTTCATATTTTTAGGTCTAGATCTAACATTTGTGAAGCTTCATGGTGATTCTTTTCATTGGCTTATAGAAGTACATTCCATGTTAGAACTGAGTTTTGTTTTTATAAAAATATTTAATAAGGCCGGGAGCGGTGGCTCACGCCTATAATCCCAGCACTTTGGGAGGCCGAGGCGGGTGGATCACGAGGTCAAGAGATCGAGACCATCCTGGTCAACAAGGTGAAACCCCGTCTCTACTAAAAATACAAAAATTAGCTGGGCATGTTGGTGCGTGCCTGTAGTCCCAGCTACTCGGGAGGCTGAGGCAGAAGAATTGCTTGAACCCAGGAGGCGGAGGTTGCGTTGAGCCGAGATCGTGCCATTGCATGCCAGTCTGGGCAACAACAGCAAAACTCCATCTCAAAAAAGAAAAAAAAAAAAA